>NC_089978.1:148759103-149076246 GCF_036417845.1 Apteryx mantelli | reverse complement strand
TGGTGATAGCAGTTTTTTTTTTTCCTTGACTAAAATAGGTATTCATAGGGCTGTTGTATAAACATGTGATACGAGGGAATATGTAAGCTATGTCCATTAGATCCAGAGGCTCAGAAAGGCAGAAATGGTAATTGATTTTGCATGTGTTTTTATTTTTGTTGGAAAGCAGGGCTGAAATAGCTCCCTTAGCTCCTTGTACGTAGGTTAAATGTGTTTGAATGGGTCCCTGAGCTCTTTTGTGCTTGCCAGTGATCCTGCAGAATATTATGAAAATGGGATAGGCAATTGTGTGAATTAAGGCTTAAATGACTAACAGGGATAAGAGAGAGATTCTTGTTATTGTGACAATTACTTCTTACAAATGAACTCCAGAGATGTCAGGAATAAATTCTGAGGGCTTTTTCCTCCACCGAGTATTGACGCTCCGTTTGAGCATCATAAGGGGAACACAGCAGGAAGAGCACCTAGCAGGGTACAGGAGGAACAGAATATCCAATGCATCTCACCTGTCCTAGTGTCTCTTGCTTATGGGCCCATTTAAGTATGCTGCAACAGGAGAGGAAATAAAATAAGTGTTAAAGAAAAGATGAAAAAAAAGCTGTATTTTAAGGAATCTGATGAGATAGAAACAGTTGAACAACATTTTTCAATTTCAATGTTCTTGATAGTATACTTGTAAATCATAGACTTGAAGTATTGTTGCTTCATGTTAGGCATTTGGAGACCTGGCAATCTAAATGCCCGAGAGAACAAATTGGCCAGGACTGTGAGATCTGATCAACATTTGATTATTTATTCTTTGTACCACAAGGGCAGAAATGCTTTTCTTCATGTTTTTTTAATCTGTACATATAAATAAAACTTGTAACAGTACAAGAAATATAACATCATTATAATGGACCTTTTTTCTCCCTGGCCTATAGGTATAAATAAAATAGTGACATCTTTCTCTCTGGGCTCTGTGCATCATTCATACGGTGCATCTCCTTTCTAGGTCACAAAGCTTTTTTCTTATTTCTTTTTTCTTTTTTTTTTCCCCTCACACTTTTTTGTTAAACACAGTGACAGTGCTCAAGGAGAGCACAGAACTCTTTGCATCTGCAAGCAACGCCTCTCTGTGGAATGGTAACGGGGCACAAAATCACAAAAACGTGAATTTGATTCAGAATCATGGGATATCCTAATTTCAGTAAAAATACATTTCCTGGTAGGGGTGTCTCACAGATAGATGATGTTCAGTTTGAGGGTATTGTTTTATTTTGTTTCCTGTCCTCTTCCTTAGGAGTTTTTACTGAAGGATGTAGTAAGTATTACATAAGAGCAATGTGTATATGGTAGAGCCGCCTTCAAGGTGGATTTTCATGAGGAGATCATGATGTTAACATTCATTTCATATGAATCTGCTGATGTAATTCCAGTGCAGTTGATGGGATTTTTCTAGTTGAGAACTGGGCCTGCTGATTGATATCTACCAATTGTCTGTACTGTAGAGGGTCTTCCCATTGACCAAAGAAACAGGTCGCAGGTTTCCTGGGCCTTCCTGTGTACTGGACACTTTGCGTCCAGTGGAAACAGTCAGGTTTCTAGTAAAGTCTACTGTTTTTGTTTTGTTTTGTTTTTTTGAGAGAGAGAGAGAGATTAAACCAATATAAGACCTCTTTTCTTGAGTACTTCCTAATAGAGTTGTTTCAGTATGAAGGCTTCCTCCTGCATTTCATATTGAGATCTGCTTCTTAGAGCAGGGGGTTGGCCTGGGTGACCTCAGGCGGTCCCTTCCAACCAAAATTATTCTGTGATTCTTCTGTATAGACAAGCTAGTGATGCCCAAATAGGATGGGAGCACTACGTATTGCTTAAGTATTTGTGCACAAAGTATAATGATGCACAAGCGTGTGCTCCAAGAGTAAAAGCTGAAAATCTATATTCACTCATTTGGGCCACATCTTCAATGAAGCTAAACAGGAATTCATTTTTAACCCGCTGGTCAGAGCCAGCTCGGAGCCAGTCTGGTCTGCTCCATCTGCTGAAAGGAGATTGAGGCAGTGACGAATTTTCAAATGCATCAGTTTTACACGACAAAGTCTTGCTTCGACTATGTGTGGTGCTGTTTTAATATGTGATCTGGACACTACTTTTCAGCCTGCAACTTTTTCCTGTGCCACAGTATACCTGAAAGTTGGTTTACAACTCAGTGAATACTTGTGGAGTTGCAATTCCTTTGAAAGTATATAAATAAAGTTACCAGACTATCCTTCACTTTCCCGAAGAAGCCATTTTTATTTACTAGCTGTCGGAGTTTTTAGTAACTGAACTTTTTTTCCCATGCTAGCTGCAGGGGAAAGTAATTTAATTGTGGTTTCTAAACAGATATACACATGAAAAAAAAAATGTAACCAGAAATAATACATCAAAAAGCAGCTGCTATTTTGTTACGTGCTTATTAGTTAAAGGTAGCATCGTCTTTCCTCCCCTGCCCCTCATCTGTCAGCTGAAAACTTCTTCGGCCTCCTTTTAGAGGTGTGCCATTTTGGGCCACAAGTGGAGAAAAGAGATTGAGCATGTCTCTTGTTTCCTTTTTTAGCACAAATTCAATGTGAATATACATTAGGCTAAATAAGAGAGCAGCTGTTCTAAAGCAAGGTCTTGACACAAAAATATTTACAGTGATGTACAAAGACTAATATATGTACACACAGAGAAAATGTGCATGTATTTTTTCCCCAGAGCCTGGAGGAAAAAAACCTGCTTGTTACTATGGTCACTGTTTATAATGATAGCATTTGCCAAAAGTTACCACATAGCACTTCCTTTAGCTTGATGCAGCAAAGCCCTCTGCACCTTTTTGCTTCTGTTAAGGCTTTGCCCAAAAAGAGATCAAATATGAAGGATTTGGGTTTTTGTTTTTTGTTTTTTTCCAATAACTATCAAAGCTGATAACAAAACTCTGACTTCAGCAGTGTTGGGTCATAATGTGAGTGCATGTTTTATTTTTAAGAGGAAACCATTGTGATAATCTGTTGGCAAATACTGTCTCTAAGGCAATCAGCAAAGTACTTCTATGATTTGTGCTAACCCGAAGGAAACCACAAGGCAGCCTGTCTTGGGCAGTTCCTGTGATTTGCTGATACCAACAGCTGATGCCTTTTTTTTTTCTTTCTTCCTTTCCTGTGATGCTACTGCCACTTCACTTGAACTGCTTCATGCATGCAAATTGAGCATTCGTGTTGGTTTATGTTAAAGCTGCCTTCTGCAGATATTTTTTGGTCTGCTGGAACTTTATCTGGTCCTTGGCTATCCATCTTCTTTGGGAAATCCACAGGTCAAATATGTTCCCTTTCTACTTCATCTATGTGGACTTGAATACTAGTGGCACTTCTGGAGATTCTCAAGCTGCAGCTTCCATTTTTTTTATCTCCTCTGTACAGTTTTTAAAATGATTAAATTACTTCTTTTATCATCACTTAATCTTCTTGATCCAAAGCTGAGGCTTTGTCCTGCAGTGATTGTTCAAACCAGATATCCAAATATGTATCCCATGTAGATGGCTGGTCCTTATTGCCTAATTTGAGATGTTTTCCAAATGGCTTTGCTGGTCTGGGTGAGCCACACAGAAGTGCTCATGTGAACTGCGTTCTGGAGGGTTCGCGCATGCGGCTGGTTCTCGCTGTGGTTAAAAACATTTTTTGATGGAGTTGCTCTGTGTCAGCTGGAATTGGAACACCTGGGAGCTTCAGCCAATCTTGTGAAACTAGAAGAAGCAGCGCTTGACTTTTAGAAATGGTTGCTGATGTTTTGTTTTTCCTCTTGAGCACTAACATAGGGGTAGCATAGTTCAATATTGGGACTTATTTTAATTCTGGATCTTTCCGCACACCTCTCTTCATCTAGAAAAAACCTGGTTGTCAGGAATACACAAGTGGGCTTGGCTTTCACTGAGCAGATGTCCTGGTCCTAGGGTTTTGTTGTTTTTCTTGTGAGGTATGCTACAAAGCAGGATTATTTAACTGTTTTTATTCATCCATGCTGAGTTTAAATGCAGGCAAAAATCCCATCCCCTGCCTCCTTTGGAAGTGCTTTGGTTGTCCATTTTCTTTTCTCTCCCTGCAGAGGGATTTCTTTGCTTAGCAAACTGGATTTCACAATCACAGGATCCATTTTCCAGATGTTCAAGTACAGTATACTCTTTCCTAATGCATCGAGTACATTATCAAAAAAAGCAATGCAGTTTGGAGAACACACTGCAGAGAGATTCACCTTAACCCAGCTATAAAATTATTGTGTGTCAGCATCGTAATACAAACAAGCATGTTTGCTTCATTACTTAATCAAGTTTTAATTTTTACAACCAATGGAGAAGTTGTATGACTTTTCATTCTGGAGGGTGAAAATAATTTTGAAAGCAGCATGGGTAATTAAATAAAACACTGCAAGGCAGGGAAGAGGAATCGACTTTGCAGCTGATACTGTGTTTATGTAGAATGTGAGGCGTTATTATTTGTAACAAAATAGAGACAAATGTGTTTCTTTCCCAGATGAAGATTATAACTTGATGACTCATTGCCTCACTAGTTTGCGGGAGGTTTTGTCTTGTCTTGTCTTTTTCTTGTCTTGTCTTTTTCTTTTCTTGTCTTTTTCTTTTCTTGTCTTTTTCTTTTCTTGTCTTTTTCTTTTCTTTTTCAATCACACTACAACTCTCTTGGACACAATACAGAGAAACTTTGAGTTTGGGGGTTTCACGAAGACTGAAACCACAATTTTCAATGTTGTGAACTCAGATTAACTTGAGGCACCTGTGAAACCACAGTCAGAGTTCATGTGGCTGTTGATGGAGGAGTACTGCTTCCTCCCTACCTTTCTCCCTTTTGTGCTAACACTACCATTAACTCAGTTGCACAGTAAGCTGTCAGGAACTGATTCTGCTGAAAACATAGGGTTGTTTTTTTCCCCCTTTATCAGTCTAATCTTTGTCACCATTCTGAAATTAAATTGTTTTTATAAACTCATGAGACAGCATGTGTATTCGCTTGGGAACATACTATCATTACAGTGTGTTCAGCAAGCTCTGTCTGTGGTACACAGGCAACTCCGAGGTTGTTCAGTGGTGCCAGGCCACGGACTCCCCCTGGGTTTCTCATGTTCAGGGGTTGTTCCTGCCCTGGGTTTTGTGTAATTCCTGTCTTTCTTGAAGTTGATACAAATCAATTTTTTTCTTTCAAGAAGGTATTTTTAATCTAGAACATGTTAACAGTTCAGTTTATTTATATGTCTCTACAAAGAGTTGTGCATTGGCAGAGTGAAAAGGTGAGCTGCTGGACTGCAGTGAGGGTGGGAGTGCCTTATATGAGTTTTCTTCATGGAAGAAAATAAGTGTCACACTCTTGGTGCACATGGTGCCAATGGGGAAGGAGTAGCTGTGCTTGTCATTGGTTTCTTCACCGTCCTTGCTCGTGTTACTGGAGCTCACCATTCATGAGAACTGGCTTGCTGATACTCAAGTGAAACTCAGATCTGATGTGTTACAGGTCAGACTTCAGATGCTGTGAGATGCACTCTTGTTTCTCTAACCAACGACTGTAGGCATTCAGAGAAGCTATACAAATAGAGGTCTTAGAGCCTGCGGAGTTCATGTTTGGACCTTAGAGTGTCCCAGATTTATTTCTGCCCATTCTTTTTAATTTCTTTTGCTTTGGGTGAAGTCCCTTGTTTGTGACTGAAATGAAAAAATATATATATATCTATGTATATAAAATCCTACATCCTGCTGGTACAGCTTTCCTGTTAAAGTAGTGTCACATAAAGGCTTATGTTTAGATTTTCATATCTACTGCTTCCTCACCATCATAGTCAGCATGATTCTTTTAATCTTTCATGAACCTGGAATTTCAGGTGGAGTGTTTGAAATGAAAGCAAGCAGCATGAGGGCAGCACCGTGAACAGTGTGGGAAAGCATGGTTAGAATTACTGGTCTAGCTTGTTGCTGAATCAAGTCTGATATCCTTTTTTCCCCTTTGGCTGTTTTCTACACCCCTTGCAATCATGATATTTTATAGAGGTTTTGCAGACACTTAATCTTGGAAACTCCCAAAGAATTCTACATAGTCAAGAGATATGCTAAGAAAGGGCATGAGAGAGTGTGAATTAAGCAATGATAGATGAGATGCTTTTTGCCCCCCCTATTTACTATACTAAAGAGAGCACTTGAGAGCTGATGTGTTCAGGCCTGATTGGTCATGTCGCGAGTCAGTTGCTGGGCTGGACCTTGGCCTGGAGGCTGCAGGAAGTCTTGTCCTGTTTGTTTCTATTTTAGCAAGGTCCTGCGAGCCATCGAGATGTCACTGCTGCATTTAGAAATGGGCCAACAATGGAGGATGAACTTTTGTTGGTCCAGTTCACTAGTAGTACAGAATATTTATAATCCTGTGCCGGGGCAGGATTATAAATATTATAAATATAATCCTGCCCCAGGGAACGGCAGCTTCAGCAGGCTCCCGGGCAGAGCCATGGGCTCCACGTCGGCAGCCTGGGGATAGCCCTGTGCCGAGCCGAAGGAGTGAGAGGAGCAGCTGTGCTCATTGAATAAGCCCCATTCGATCAGCCGCTTCTGCCAGTCGCTCAGCTCTTAGGAGGTTCCCGCCAGTTTCTGCCTATACAGATTAATATGGAACAAGAAAAAATAGCAAGCCGTTTCTGTTTCTTTAGGGGAAGAAAAAAACCACTTCTGTTTCTCCAGACAGCTTTTCCCCTGAAACAGCCATCTTACTGGAAGAAAATGACTTTTATTCCTCCCTGAAAATGTAAAAAGGCTTCATGACTAAGCAAAGGGTAGAGCATAAATGGCTGTCCCTCGGCTTGCGCTGTGCACTCCTTCCCTTTTCAGTGGGGCAGAAGATTCTGCCTGTCTTTCCAGGTCGGACCCGCAAATGATGGTGCTTTTCACTAAAATCTTTCCAGCCTCTGTGATACTGAAATGCAACCCAGATGAGGTTAAGATGTAAAGAAGAAAGGCAGACATGAAAGAGGATGTGGCCTGGAGTCTCCCCTTTTGTGATCCTGAGAAGAGCAGCTCCGTTTTCTGCTTTCTGAAGAAGCCACAACTGCAATGTGCCACCTCAGTTTGATTCGACTAACTGGTGGCACTCAGTACCTCTGCACTTCCAAAATATTGACTTCAGCTTCCTACCGATTCCAGGCTCTGTGACGTTTTTCTTCAGTAGTGTATCTTCCAAGGATGCAGATGACATGATTCTCCTAAACTTGATCAGAAATTCCAAATTCTCCAACTAAAGTCCATGAGTTGACTGTGACAGAGGATTCTTTTTGCTTTCCTAAATTCTACCTGCAGTGGGAAAGGGGCCGCAGCAGTTTAATAAAATGTAATGTCTCCTTCCCATCCTTTTTAACATTTTGGCAATGAAACAAGAGGTATTTTTGATGTAGATGAAGAAAAAAGGCTATCTTCCACTTTTGTCCATGTTATCCAGTTTCTTTTTCACACCTTATTCTATGGAATAACATGAATTACAGCAAAGTATGGAAAAAAATCCATTAATTAGGAGCTCATGGTCATCATGATGAATTCTTGCCTGCTCAAGATACTGTAGTTTCAAATATACGGTCTTTTACTGATTGTTGTTGTAACAGAAGTTTGCTGAGAAAATACAGTTTTGTTTTAAGGAAAAACAATAAAAATAAATCTTTATAGAATCAGTGAATGTCCTTCATGGAATCTTTTGCTCAAAACAGTGAAACTTAATATTTTATCTCCAGCAACTAGGTCCAAATATGGAGGAACTTCTTGCTTCTTAATTTCAATTCATTTGTTCTTTCGAAGTAGGTCAATGCATCCAGATTCATTGCTAAATTTTCTTTCGGTCATGAGCACTCTGCTCCTTCTACTCTGCTCTGGAAGACACAGCTTAAAGAAAAAGTACCCACTCTTTTATGGTAGCTAAATGTTTACATTTACATAGGAAGTAATTTATGGCAGAGCTCAGAGCATCAGTCTATCAGCAAGACCCTCAGGAAATTAATGCCAGTCATGATTTTATAGTTAAATATACCTGCAGCTCATCCGGAGCTCTAGGCGAGTGGCAAAGCAAGATTTAGCAGCGTTCAAATGAGAAGAAAGAAACAGCAATAACAAACGTTCATCTCAGTGGGAATGTCCTCTACTTTTTGTGGTTACTCCTTGCATGATGGCTTAAGTGTTGCAGCTGAAGAGAACCAGGAGAGCCAACATATGTGGCTAAAAACTGTTATAGGTATCAACAGCTGGGGCCCACTGTCAACTGTGTTAACATCTGTTAAATTACCAGACTTTGTCTGTTAGTTCATGGATTTTTAAAATTATGCTAATTCTGTTCTCTACATCTATATGCAAAAATGAAAGTAGAATAGCGTTTGCTCATGAGAAACAAACTTGAAAAGTCTGATGTGAGTTCTGGTTTGCCTGGAAGAACCTTGATGACGGAGAGCTACCATAATCTGACCCGGTGCCTGTGTTTGTATTTTATCAGCATATTTGGTGGAGTAGCAACAATGAAACCAACAAAAGTGCACAGTAAAGCAGAACTAAGCTTATTTTGGCTTGGGGTTGACTAGACGTTTGCTGCAGCTGAATTTTTTTATCTGAGTCTGCCAGCTTTAAGTTTACCAATTATCTAGGGCCTGTAATTGTTTTAAGTTTTGGCTTGATGGATGTGTTTATATGAAAAAAAATTAAAATTTTCAAAATTCTGTGTGCCTAAGTGAGGTAGAATTTTCTTCTTTGTGACTGTTATGCCAAAAAGGCCAAGAAATGCAGGCTTTTGCTAGAACGTGTTCTATTTTTTGGTGGGCTATGATTTACCAGACTTCAATATTGTATGCCTACTTTGTGTTTTTTCTGTTTTTTTCCCTGCCCTGAGGAATGGAAAATAATCCCACATTGCATCAAGAAAATGGCTTGTGCTCTTGCACATTATTGTGTGGAAATCAGATTAGGAAAATATTTGAGTAGGTGGGTGGGTCTGTTTTTCAGGAGGATCCAGATCTGTAGCCATTAAGTGACATGCTTATGGCTATGCACTTAGGTCGTGTGTCTTAAAACAATGTTATATAAGAAAGAGTGTTACAGTGTACATTTATGTTGCTTTGTGCAGGTGAGGATATTTTTAAGAATTCTGTGTTAGAATAGATCGAAAGGGTTAAAATGTTTTTTAGGGAAGCAGAAGGCAGTGCATCTTTGTTTTATCTTTTAGTTTATTAGCCTGCATAAAATACAACTTTTTAATGGTCAAAAGTTCAGTACTTCATTTTATGTCTTTACCACAAGAAATGGAACCTTTTTTAAACCAATATCTAAAAAACCAATAACTAAACAAACTTTTTCGCAACTTATTACCTTAGGGAAAACCTCTACGTAAGAATTTTCCATTGTATAACTAAAAGATACTTTAGAGAGGTTAATTTAACTAGATTTTGGGGGTAATATTTTAAAATTATTCCTGTTTGCTCATATTTTGGCAGGAATATTTGTTTTAAGGTGAATATTTAAAATAAATCAATTTTCGTGCCTATAAGCAATAAATGAGTTAGTTCATCTGAGCTTTACCATGGTTTTCTTCATTAAAGTGAAGATGGTTCTTTCAGTGCTGATTCTTGAATACTGTGTGTTGATACATACATATATAAAATGTAGACAGAATATTTACAGCTCATTCATAAAATATATGCACACGCATATATAACTGTCAGTATACTGTGTTTCTGATAGTTGAAGCCCCTTAAGAGACATAAACTATTAAATGGAATAGATAAACACAATGCTAAAGCTTACATTTTCAGAAGGTTAAATACATGTTTAGATTATCTGTTTAAAATATATTCTTCTCTTATGTCATGGCAGTAAGGGTTTGGTAACACGTGGTACTCTATTACACATTTATTGCATTGCTTTTGGACATTATCATCCTCATTTACACTGTTACTGATTTTTTTAAAATTAGTTTATGTAAACTTACTTTTGTTACATATACTTTTGTTATATGTGGCTCTTTGAAACGATACATAAACCCTGTTGACCTCCAAGAGAATGATTTTATGAACCGTTCGAGGTGGATGGTGCGTTGTGACCCCTTCAGCTATTCTGCACTCTTGCCCTGTTGGATTGCAGCAAGGCTGCAGAGATCTTTGCTGTTGTCCTAATACTGTTCTTTGCACACTGCAGCTTTGTTATAGAAAAAAACAGTTGTAGCAGCAGTGTATTGTCTCAAAATGTGCTCTTTTCTCACTATTTTCTTTTTCAGCCTCTAGCCCCTGAATGAGAAGTGCAGTCTGGCAGTTGTTTTCCTAACTTGAATGAAGAGGTCCCGTCAGATCGCCAACAGCATGTGTTGGCCAGGCAGTTTTCATGAAGCTCTGTGCTCTGCAAATTAAGCTGACAGGCAAGATGACTAGATACTGATTTCTTTGTACGTGACCCCATAAATGAATCTTAGTGCTCAGCAGCACCATTTACCTGTCAGTTTTCCTGACCTAGCAGAGTTAAGGTTTGCATCCAGCTCCTCAAGCCCACCAATGTTGGGCTGCACTTGGCTGCATCTGCAGGACCAGAAGAGACTTGCTGCTTCCAAGAGTTAAAATCATCTCTAACCTTAACTTTTAGTGCAGTTAAACTTGGTGACCATTTTGTATTCTGTAACCACAAAGCATGGAAGAGAGAACAACTTTTTCTCAGTGCTGCTCCTTTTGGTTCTTCCCATCAGGGGTTTTGCTTGCGATATTTCTGTGGCCCCAGGATTTTCCTTCTGACCTCAAAGCCAGGAAGCGATGCTCCCATGCAGGCCCGCAACGTGACGCTGAGGCTCTGTGCTGGGGGCTCTGCGGGCCTGCGAGGGCAGCTCTGCCCTTGCACAGCTCAGTGGCTGTGAAACATGCTCATCTCAGGCAAACACAGAACTTTTCTTTTTTCATTTTTCATAAATAAAAAGCTTTACTAGCCTTCTGATTTCAGAAGGCCTTTGGCACACCATATTGATTTTTATTTGTGGTTTTATGCTTGTTCTGACTGGGGTGTTCTTTATTGCCATGTGGTGCTAGCAATCCAGTTTGTTTGTTTTGCTGGAAAATGCTTAAGGCACAGCAGAAATTATCTTCTGTATCTGTGAATAAAAATATTTTGTTTTCTTTAACTCTTAAACTTTTAGGATGATTTTCCATGTCTCCAAATTTGAATCGTTCAAATTTGCATTCTGTATTTTTGTTGATTCATTTGATCTTTTTACAGTTTTCTATAATAGTTTTGCATGTTTAGCATCATCTGGCAATAATAAAACTTTTTTGTTGTTGCTTTAAGCTACCTATGTTTTTAAAGGCAAAGTCATACAAACCTGTCCATGAGATAAAGGTTGTATGTGTATTCCTGTTAATTGGGAAAGTATTGCAGCATATACTACATATTCCTTTCCTGTCCTGTTCACACTGGAAATCAGAAAATACCATATCTGCCGTAATATTTTCCTTTGATCTCAAGTAAAACTACAGAACTTCCCTGCATCTCTTTTGATAGAAAGGAATGAACTTTTGCTGGCTGGGTGACTGGGACCCTTTTAGGTCCCAAATCTGCAAAGATTTCTACACTCACAGGCGGCAAGTTGGTATGCTGAGGTCAGCAGTATTACTTGCAGCGAGGACAGGTGTGCAGGTGCACTGGTTCTTGTAGGAACAGAAATTAGAAAGGAAATCTCTCCACACATCTCTGCAAGTTCACCAAACCTTGAGTCAGCAGTTGCAAGAGAAGCTGAGTTTGGTTTATTCTAAATAGCAGGAAGGGGTAATTAAAAGAAAACCATTCCTGAACTTGGAGGTGGAGGTAAAAATAGGCTTTTAAAAGTTTGTATTCAGAGGAAGTTGCCTGGGTTGGAGCATGACCCTCTGTTGGTCAGAGGAAACCTATGGGGCATGACACTGCTGAGCTCTGTCCTTAACCTTTCTGTCGTCTTGCTGCATGACCTTGGGTAGTAATATGGATAAATAAGGTCCAACTTGAATAATCCCACCTCTAGTAGAATGACTGGAGTCAGTAGTGCCATTTTTAACAGACGTGTGTAGGATGTGCATCTTATTTGGGGATCAGTAAGGGCTGATATTTTTATAGCTATCTGCAGATTTGGCAAACCATACTTTTGCAAGATTGGGGGAAGATTGTGAAATTGCTTAGGATGAATATGCTCAAAATTGTGCAGGACGCTTGGGTTATACAGTTAATAGAAAAAGTTAACTGATTGAAAAGGCCTCAGCATTGTGTAATAGCAATGATAAGTTACATTCTGAGGTCCCAAGGCGTGTTATAGTCATTAATTAACTAGGAACAATAACTTCCTTTGACAAGTAGTGTTTCCTCCGGATGAGGCACAGAGGATTAGATGCTTATCTTAAAGCAAAAACATACTGTTCACAAAAGATATTTTCAAAAGTGCCTATTTTTTTTTTCTTTAAATCACTTTCATTTACAGGTGTATGCCATCTTTCTGTTTTCTTATTGTTTTTTGTTTTGTCTGAAGGGGACCATCCTAGTTTTCCTCTAATTTGGTGATAACAGGGGATTGACAAGCTTTGCTCAGAGGGCAGAAAAGTATTCTGTGGAGGTGAAAGGAAAGGCAGTACGGTGGTTTTGATGAAAAATTGAAAGCAGACACTGTTGTGAAAAGTGAATTTTCATTCAAAATCCAGTTTTTGCTTAAGGAAAGTTACAAAGAGTTGTTTTTATGCTCACTAGCATATAGTTGCTTTAATCTAAAGGAAGGATACCAGCTAAAATGGAAGAAGAAAGTGTAATATAAAAATAAAGCATGGCTAAAACTTGATGAAGGTTTTGTTAGGAAGAGAGGAGACAGTTATGTCCTTTCTCCCAGTGTAACCATTTAGCTCTTTTACTGTCTTGTGTGGCCTCAGTTTATGCCCTCTTCCTCTGCAACTTAAAGTTTAGCTTAACAGGCAAAATGTATATTGGTTGTAGGTGTTTAGGTCTCAGGATAACATAGACTGGTCTCATAAACCCGAAAAGTATCAGCACTGTGCAACAAAGAAGGAAACCCACTGAAGTTCCCCTTTTCCCCTTCTCTGCAGAGGACAGATGTTTTTGGTGATTTATTTATTTTTAATGGCCCTTCCTGGGATGCATCTAAAGGAATGTTCCTTCTGAGGAAAGCCAGTTTAGCAACACCGCAAATTAATGTGCCAGACCGAATCTTTCTCTTCTCTTAGGGGGAGGGGAAAAAAAAAAAAAAAGCAATCAGTAAGTTGTTCTGGTTTAGACTGGATAAAACAACGACTGCCCCTGGGAGTGATACAGTAGGGAGTAAGTGGAGTGAGTCAGCAGGTTAAAAACCTGCTCCCTTTCTCTTTTCCCTCCTCCCTCTTCTTCCTTCTTTAATAAGGCCTGCTTGAAAATCTGTTTTCTCAAATTAGGTCCACATGCTTCCTGCGAGCTCCCCGTCCCACCCTGTTGTCCAGCGCTGAGCCCTGCACAGTTATGCAATGTATCTGGCGCAAACGGCTGGCATGCTGCTCCTCGCAGACGCCCACCGCGGTGTCGGGCGCCAGGGCAATGCTGCTTCTCGCGGTGTTACTGCTGTCTGTGAACCAGCTTCTCTGGAAATTGTCTGCTGCATAGGGGATTCATGTGAAGGGGCTTGGTGTCCTTGGCTTTTTTGTTTTCAGTCGGGAAAAAATCGGTAAGCTCTCCTTTCTGAGTCAGAACTTTTAGAGAATTGGCAAGCGTAATGTGAGGCCTTAAAAACAGATGCCATTGCTCAATATCCTGGTGCCAGCTGACTTGTTCACCTTCTCTGCTGATAGCAAAAGAAAAGGAAAGTAGTTCTGGGTAAGTAATCAGCATAGTGGACTGGTGACTGACCTTATGGAGCTGAGCAGTTGACTATATGGAAGTGAACGTGTGCAGCTTACATTGGCTGCTTCTGATGTAGCCCTTCTCTGGATCCCCAACAGCAAGTGTAAGGGGAAGCCTAAGTCCACGCACAAGTGGGAGATTACTTTTTCCCAGAAAAAATAAAATGCTTAATGCTCTGTAGGGAAGGGGCAGTGGGGAGAATGTAAGGGGAGGGTCAGTAGGAAGAGAAGTGCCTTTTGATGAGACCATAATGAAGGATGGAGTGAACCTCAAAGACTCCCTTTTACATCCAGAGGAGGGAGTTATTGCTGGCTTCTGCAGCCAGAACTTTGCTTTCTCCTGCCAAATTAACCAAATGGAGCCACCTTCTTCCTCAGAAATGTCAGGGCTTCAGTGGTGCCCCTGAAAATTATTAAAGATTTCCATTTCTTTGGTCTGATAGGCATTGTGAAACGGGCACAATGTTATTTTTCTACATGGAAGATTAAATTTAGCCTTTTTTTTTTATTTGCTTTTTTTTCCTCCTAACTGCTTTGCCACAGTGTCATTTAACAGCTGAAGGAAAGAAAAGCAGAGCACAGGCCAAGAAGGAGGAAATGATCTGACCAAGTTTGATGGAGGGTACAGCAAGGCTCTTCTCACTTTTATGTTACTGTTCTCAGTGATATCATACGAAGTTAGATATTACAGCTTATTTGTCTATGTCTGCCCAGCATCAATTGGCCAAGGTGGATGCTGCAGTGACGTTGCTGTGCTGTTTTGGGTACCTGAGCTGAGAAAATTTGACAGCAGTCACTGACACCTCTTACTTTGTACTGATATAGATATATTTGTGTGCAATATCTAGGAAGCATTGAGTGATCCATCTCACATCATATTGATGTTAACGCAAACCAGCACTGGTATTAAATTTGAAAATGCTAGTTAGTAACTACTGGCATGTAGTAGTTAACACTGTAAAAACAAAGACCAAAACACTCCTACTCTATAAAGCCAAATGAACGTCAGTGGTCTCTTCTCCTAACAATCAGCAATTAGTTTATTTGGCCAAAACCTTGTTTGGGAGGAAGTCCAAAGTCAGGCCCAAAGCTGAAGTGAAGGAGGTGGTCATCTTAGAGACTCTCGCAGAAATTATGTTCTGTTTCCAGCTCACTACAAAGCTGCTTGTAGTAAGGCAGTTTATTTAGCTCCTATACATCTCTCTTCCCTAAAGAGCTGAGTTGGTTAATGATCTTTTCCTTACAGAATCATACTGTTTTGTCTCCTTTGCAGTACTTTCCTTATTTGATCAACTAAAATCCAGAAGAGATGGAGTCTTCATTTTTAGACTCTCCACCATTTTTAGATGCATCTTTAAGTTGAAATATGCTAAATGGAAGTTGCTTAAGGAGGTGTCATTTCATAATATGAAGTAATGTAGGTTTGCATTATGTGTCTGAGAAGCCCTTTAATTTGAGAAGAACTATATCCCCATCTAAAGGTGCTGTCAGGACTCATGTTTTACTTTCTGGAGGCCCATTTATCCAGATGAAGGTATTTGGATTGTGGTCAGTGGAGAAATCAGTACAACTTAAATCATGATTTAGGCCTTCTGACTGAGAGTGCATGCGTTATTCTTGCCTCAGCAGTGCATTGCCCATTGCACGTTACAGTCCTGGGGAGTGTATTTGGAAAAGAAAATAAATAGTAGCAGTCAGAACACAGTAGAAATAGGGGTGTGCTGGGAGAAGAAAATAATTGGCATCTCAACCTTGGGGCTCTAAAATGAACTCTTTTAGTTTCAGCTCTGACCCTGGGAGTTCACATTATAGATATTTTATATATTCACATTATATATATATTATATATATTATTACATATGATTAGCACATGAATTGGGAGTTTCTGGCTCATCATGGTTTGGTTTGCCTGGGACTGGATCATCCCATCCTCCGGAGAGACCAGGCTTCTCCCACATCAAGACTGAAGTAACTGGGGAAAGTTAAGGCATGATTGCAAGCTTTCTGTGGAGTTTAATATTTGTATTTCTTTTTATGCAATATGTTACCTTTTCAAGAACAGCAAAGCCTGTACTTTCTTTTTTCCCAGGGTCTCTGTCTCATACAAGTGGTAGCTCTTTAATTTTCTGGAAGAAAATTATTTGTTTACAAAAATAAACCCTCCCAGAGAGAGAATTGAGATGGGGAAGGAGGAGACAGAGAGAGGCATGTTTCTTAACTTCTAATTTCTGGAGCACACAACTGGGACTTGGGAAATCCGGTTTGTTTTCAGCCCTGGTAAGAATTTGGTGTGACAGTGGGCAAGGCATTAAGGATGAGATGTGGCCTCTGAGTCTTCTGCACTGAGGTATTCAGCACCATTGTAGATTTTTGTGGTTTTCTCCTTAGTCTGTCCATAGTTAAATTTGTTCCCCATAATAAATTCCTGCTTTGCATGTGAGACACTGGAACCTGCTGGACTCCCTGAAGTTGTTTTGTGACTTACGCCCTTGCACTTAGTATGCTCTTCCGGAGAGTTACACAGAATGAACTGCAGCAGCAGCTACTACTGTTTTTTCCTGTAGCTATTTTCTGACTTTCTACATGCTTCTTTTAAGCTGCCTGTCTTAATCCTTGATCTTGGAAATCCTCATTTTCTTCCTCTTATCTTTTCCTTACCCAGTGGGGGCTCTGCTTCCTTCCTCTGTCTCTACCAATAGATGTTTCTGCCCTTTTCCTACAGCCTTTTGCTGACTTTCTGAAAATTTTCCCACACAAGTTTATCTTCATGCTTACTTTCTTCCTGGATCTCTCCTTTCCTCTGCAGGGGTCTTACTGAAGTTCCTCATCCATTAGCCTCTTTTCTCAATAGCAACCTGTCTTGTAATGATAATGATTGAGAGATGAGAGGCTAGAACTGCAAACCAGTCATCTAGTCAAAAGACAAACCATCATGAAAGTTTGGTGTGTAAAGTTTTTCTCCTATTTTTCATTTACCCAACTTCTTTTTAGTTAAACACGCAAATTACTTTAAAAAAATAACACTAATTTTAGGCTCCTAAATACTTATTAGGAATGTGACCAATACATGCTTTTCAATTTCAAGCATTAAAAGATAATCACGTGGGCCTGTTCTTTGAGAACACATTGTGTGTGTAACTTTGGGGATTTTAATAATGATTTTCATGCTCTTTTCTTCTTGAGTTCTCAAGAATGGGGAATATGTAATCATGCAACTCCAGGAGCTGAGTTCTAAGAAAAACAGTAGGTGACCTTCAGTGAAGTATTTAAAATTTGAAATAAAAGTCCTAGATATCTATATGACTCCAAGGTGACTATAAGGCAAAAACAGCTGTAAGACATAAATTTGCTGATTATGGGTTGTCTGCATTGGTTTCAACTTAACTTATCATGCTGATGTGGGAGACCAGACATATTTTTAAGAAATGAAGTATTCTACAACAGTTTGGTGATGTAGTGGAGGAGTCTTGCAAAACAGTCTTTACTGGACTGAAGGAAAAAGATCTGTGCTGGCAAATAATAGAAGAAATAAGTTATTTTTTATCCTATCCTAGTTTCTTGCCCAATTCAGTTTCTGATGTATATTGATGTAAGCCTTTGGGGTGGTAAGTTCTTCCATTCCTCTACATTATAAGGGATAAGTCACTTTGAAAGCAACTCTAAAAAAATATTTCTGTAACCAGACTTATTCCATCATATCCCTATTCTGTCATTGGAGGACTTTGCTCCATCTTCATGTGACCATGAACTTGTTACAACCACTTTGCACGTTCAGCTCTTTGTCCATGTTTCAGAACACCTGTTAATTTGTTTTTCCTTAACATGGAGAAATAGTAGCTGTAAGACACACCTGCCAACACAGACTTATCTTCAGGAATGCATGCTAACTCAGTTTCGCTTGAGACTCTAAGTGTCATGGCAGGTTGAGACTCTGGTGATGCATTACTCTCTTCATGCTCTCTAAAAATAACCCCTTTCTCTTTTAGAAAAGTCAGTAGAAATAATTCCAAAGACAGTGAATTCATGCAGAAGATCAAAAGTATTTAGGAGTACTCCAGCAGTCAAGGACAGTTGCATTTACTTGTGGGTTACCTGCAGTAGAGTTTCAGTGTCTGGTCCACAAGGCAGAAGTATAGTTGGGAACGAAGTCCAAGACACCCAAATTCATGGTTTTTTTCCTCCCATCTCAGAAAGAGGTATTCCTGCCCTCTGTGTCCTGTTCTAGTCAGACAGCCAACCATCCAGCAGCTGAGCATGCATGGGGATGCCTGGGCTGTGTTTTATTGTCACACCTCTCCTAGAGCTTAGCTCATGTTCTCTTATATCCACGCTGCTTGGTCTTTAGTTAAGCACACAGGCACTGTGAGAAAGAAGGTCTGAACTTCAGAGTGGTCTTGTTGCTTCCTCACATATTGTATGGACAGACTGACTGGTACAGCCATTCGCTGGCCCATGCAAGTCCTTCACTGTGCACCCAACCTTAATTCTGGTGCTGGATGCATAGCTGTGACAGATGCTGAGCAAACAAATCAGCGTGGCTCCTTCCTGCCAGAGCCCGATGATGCATGTTCAAAGACATTGTGAAATTTGTGGTTGTGCAGAGCTGTGTTGGGGAGGCCATTGCAGTTCAGCCGGGTCTCCAGCCTCTTGCTGTAATGGAGAGAAGTGATGTGAGTAGACCTCAATTCCTGTGTAGTTAACACTTCATTTTTGATCAGTTGTTGCTAATTCTGGCCAGATCTTTGAGAGGTGTTTTACTGAATGCTCTGTTTTACTAGCAGCTGATTTTTAAATAATACTGATACTACCATTGATGTATTTACTCTAGTAAATGTTGAGAACAGTTAATTTTACTGTAAGTAACAAAGTAGCTTAAAAAGTCTCCATGGAGCATGCTTTCCATCCCCCCCCACACACACCTTGTACTCTAATTTAAGGGGGAAAAAAGACTTGAAGTCTCAGCTTGGCCTCAGGAACAGAAGTGCATCTCACGCTGCTGTGAGTTACTCCTAAATTGCTATATACATGTTCATCTGATCTCTTCCTGCTTGACTTAATTAAAACACTGGAATGTTTGTTCAGCAGATAAGAACATTTCTGGGAGTTATTTAAATTTGTAGGCATTGTGCTTACTGTCATTAAGTGTCTTTCCCCCATCCCTCTTCTCCTGCTCCTCACAGTAGGTTGCAATAGGTGGTTTATGACTATAAAATGATAACAGTTGTGTCAGTAACAGCTGATGGTGATCCTGTAGAAGTTCCTCAGCAGGCACAAGGCCCATGGTAGCAGCATCAGGGGCTGCTTTAGTAGCCCAAATTGCCAGCAGCCACTCTGCTTCTGTGAGGTGCTACATGTTTTCAGGGTAACATTCATGTCTTTAATCCTGGCGGTGAGAGAGATATTCCATCTGCTCTATTTGAGAATATTACCTCCTTGCATGCCACTCCTTTCTACAATTTTCCAATGATTTAAATATTGTTTAAACTTGACTGATGCCTAATTAGGCCCGTTCGTATTCTCATTCCCTGTTGAACTGGTATTTTTGCCTCACCTTCTGAATTACTTTTGCCTTTCTAACAGAATCAAGACTTTGGCTTTAGGAAGGTTATGACTTCCCTCTCCTTTTTTCGCGAACTTTGGATCCTGACACCGCAAAAATATGTCTTTGGAGAAGGAAGTCATGTGAATGGGAATGATGCAAGCAGCTTCCCACTAGCAAACCAGTAAGAACAGTGTATCTGCTTTATTGAGTTAGCTTCAGTTCTCTAGGCTATCATGGGAATATTTACTTAAGCTTATGGCTTCAGGATGTTTATAGGTTCTTGCAAGATCAAGGTCTTTGTGGCATGTTCATGCTTCAGGGTGGATGAGAGTCTGGTGAGGTGTCTGTTGTAATGCTGACTGAGGGGATTCATTTCACTTCATTTTAGCTGTGATGAAGTTGTAGGCTGTTTTAAAAAAATCTTTCAATATGGTAATAGCAATTGGAGTAGACTGAATAACATTAAAATATTTAATCAAATATTTTGATTGCTGTACATAACCATCCACTTTTCAGAATATATTTTCATGTGAATATTTTTTTCCTGTCCCCTTTTTATGAAATATTCAGCAAGTGTTTGTATTTTTCCATTTCTCAGATTTAGTATTGCAACTGTGGAATTTATTTTGCCCTTTTAGAGATGAATATCTTGATGTTTTACCTGTCCCTGTGAGCAATCCAGTTGCTCAACCTCTATGAATGCAAAACACTATTTAATATCTCCTGATCACCATGTGAACTTTAAGTGTAAAGGGGAGAGACTACTGCATCACTTCTTTTTCTTTTTTTTTTCTTTTTTCATTAGTTGTTTTTTAAATGGGAAAAAAATGGATTGGAAAGGCTTCCTACATGGCGTAAATAATCCTTTTTGTCAAGAAGTTAATAGGCTTATGGAAATCCCTGCTGCTTACAAAATGAGCAGGGCCTGGTGACCAAATATTTAAAGCTTTGACCAGTTGTTTTGTATATGGTGACTTGGCATAAACCAGAGACTGCAATTTAATGTGTTGAGGTGACTTTTGAGAATTCAAGATTAATTAATAAAAACCGAAGTGCTTCGTTATCTAGGTGTTTGTGGAAAGCATGTTTTTATTATTCTATACTTTGCTGGCTGGTGAAAAGCATCTCAAAACCAGGGAAATACAGGGTTGTTCCGAGTGGGCAGGACTGGGGGGGATGCTTGTCGTCCTTTTCCATTACTTTTCCTTTTTGCTGTGCTCGAGGTCAGTAGGCGTGCGAGGTCTGGCACCTCCGTTCAATTACTCGGGTCTCTGCTGAGCTGGTTGTGTGCCTCTCTTTCACAGCTGGTTCCCCACTGTCAGATCACCATTGTGGGTTTCTTTTCTTTGTAACCACAAAAGTACCCATAGAATGAGATAATTAAATCCTTTTTTTTTGAAGAAGAAGAAATAAGGCTCTCAGGACACATTTCAAAGTAAAGTACATGCAGTTATCTTCCAGAGTTGTGTTAGATGGAGAGAATGTGAAGTTAGTTAATTGAAATGGTCAGCATTAGAAACGAAAAGTTATTTTATTATACTTTGATTCTTACAAAGTATAATACCTTATAATTTTCCTTTACAAATCAAGATGAGTATCTGTGTGTCAAATGTAGGAAGGTCTGACTGGAGGGAAGGCATTGGGCCACTGACATTACTTTTATTCTCAAGTAATCCAGCATAGTCACATTCATTTGAAGTATTAAAATCATAAATGATTATGCAACTGAGTGCTGCGTTATTTCTTGTCATCCAGTGATAGAGGGGCTCTCTAGGAAGGATTAACAACTTCATTGGTTATATACTTAGTGTTTTGGTAAACAGAGCCAAGAGTGTTGAAACAGTTAATTAGCTGTATTGTGAAAAAATTGTGTGTCTCCAAAACTTCACTGTGGCTTTGTAGTACATATGGAAAACTGAGCATAAGCAGTAGTTATCACGTGCTTCCCAATGGATATTTTCTGTGGGATCTTTTCATTTAGCAAATGCAGAGGGATACAAGATCATATGGGAAAAATGCACAATACTGCATTATTTGAGGAATGGTGTGTGATATTTACAGTAGCACAAGCCTAGTTCTGAGGGGTGTAATTAAGGATATCACTTACAGATTTCTTTAATGCTTAATTGCACAACCTTAACATTCTCCTAACATTTTTAATTAAAAAAATAACTGCCTTATTTTAATTAAAAAAGGTTGTCTTGGATTTCCTGAAAATACAGAGAATGATCATTGCTCTCTATAAACTAGGTAGTCTGGGAACGGCTTTGCTAGACAGTACTAAAATATGTTCTCCTACTTCACAAGAAATTGGTAAGAATGAAACAATGATAAGTGATACCAAGTAAAATCTTACATCTGAATGAGAGGAAGTGCAAAACTTTCTCCTGTGCTTCAAAATTGGCCTAACCATACTGTGACTATTGCTCAAAGGGGCAGGGTGCTCTCCATTGCCATGTAGTTCTCAGCACTTTTTCCTCATTTAAATGGCCAACGAGATTTGGTCAATGAGCAGATGTGTAATTTTGGGCAGCGAGGAGGGAGTAATTACGGGTGGCACACGTAGGGTGACAACCATATCTTTTGCCAACCTGAGCAAGAGAGCAGGATGGTCGTGCATCAGGCTGTCCAGGCAGCCCGGCACCATCAGAAATCTCCTGTGCTAAGGGTACAAAAGAGATTGTTGATATTTAAACCATGTGTCTGTCCAGTGAAGGTTTCTAAGGGTGTTTTCTGAAAACGATATGCAGGGCCCAGCAGGATAGCAAGCATTTAACAGTGAGGATTAACGCAGCAGCCTCTGCATCTGGCAAGGCCTTTCAGCTGGCTCATTTTTCAGCTTTTGCTCATTCTGAAAGTTGCATGCACTCATGCTTTCATCCTTGTATTTTTCCCATTCAGTTGTTTTTGTGTACAGCTGTGCACACTGCATAATACCACATTGTTTCCAAAGGCTTTATTTTCATTGAGGGTTTTATTTTTTCTTAGTATGAATTGTGTTTCAAAACTACTTGACAAGACTGTATAATACCATTTATGAAGCTGAATAATTGGAGAGGGGGCAGAGGGGGGAGGAGGAGAGCTGTACAGGTGTAGATATACAGAGAGATTATTCCAGATAGCAAGAACAGCAGAGGAGCTGGCTTACGTACCGGGAGCGCTGAGGTTATGTGGGGAGTGCAGAAGGAGCCAGCTCGAGAGGAGTGCAAGCCTGTAGCAGGAGAATAGAAAGAGCAGATCTGCGAAGTATGTTGGATGAAGTCCATAGGGAGCTTTACAAACCAAGAGAGATATTGCTTACGCAGGGTCAGGTTTCATTCCACGCAGATGTTGTGTTAGCTCTTGCGTTGTCATTATCTTGGATCTCTTCAGTGTGACTAATATCACACAAATTTCTGATCTTCTTTCCATCTCTGCACATGCTCCAACATGAGGAATAGAAGTCAAAAAGCCTTGTCTATTGCTGGTTCTTCCAACCCCCCCCCCCCCCAAACCTTGAAACATAAAACCAGCTTCACCTACTGGATTTCCGCAAGAATAGAAAGTAGAGAGTGAGCATACTTTCCTTTACAAAACAAAGCTAATTTGCGTGCTTTGCAGTTCTAAGTACAGAACTGTACAAAATCAAGATCCTCGTTACACTTCCTTGTATGATGAGGCTTAGGAAAGGGATTTCTGAATTTCCTTGCTGTTTGTCTGTAATAGCTGCTTTAACTCGGCTATGAGTTAAAGGAAATCTAGCCATGAAGAGACTATGAACATGAGTAGATAAATTCCATGATAATGGCTCATAAATGCCTACTCTGCAAGGAAACCCCACTGCTTCTGATTCCTTTGACTAAATTGGACTGGTTCATTTTATTTTATGTTTCATTCCTGTTTCTCTGACCTTACTTTTTCTCCTAGCAAAAACTTTGTTGGGAAGTGGCTTTTGATGCTGTATGGTATTTAGACAATGTGTATCCAGTGCCATGATCAAGCCTGGCTTAGCATAACTAGCCAGAGGACTTGCAAGCATATGTTAATGTCCATAAGGAATTAAACTAAAGCCTTGAGGACCGGGCAGAGAGTCCTTCCAGAAGAGCAAGGATCTGTCAACAGAATTGTAGCCCATATGTAATTCCTACAAATCTGTGAGCGGGAAATGCCAGTTCTTATTAGACCATGCATTGAATATCGTTGAACAGATGTTCTGAGGGCCTTTCATTCATGGTGCTGTTAGCAATGAATGAGGTATTATGCTCCCATTCTGCATTTTTAAGTGAAGTGTAAAGATATGCTTGAAAAAGAGGAATAGTTTAAACTACACCCTGCTGCCCTTCATGTTCCAAGACGGTTTTGTGTTCTGGGCTATCTAAAACTAATTAGCCTGGAAAGAACTGTGTAACAATGCAGTCTCAAATGGTCCAGAATATGTAATTACACAGTGGGTTTTTGTTTGTTTTTAATAAAAAAATATAAGGCCCGCATATGGCAGACGGAGTTTTTCAGAAACAGCAGTTCTTGAGGTCTAGCCTTACAGTGCTTCAGGGCTATATTATCTTTGTTCTTAACCTTCCTTCAATACACGTGTGTTTTAATCACGCTGTTTCTTAAAACATTGAGGAAGCTGCAGGGAAAATTAGGTGTGATATTTTCCTAAATCCTGTTTTTAAAGCTGACGTTAGTCTTCTCAACTCTCATTTCTCTCCTTGTTTTACGCTAGGGTGAATTACTTTCTGGAATTTACTGACTTTCTCCACTGCTTACAGAAGAGTTCTGGCTGGCTGTCTTAATCTAATGCCTAATGCTCAGTGAGCTAACCTTGTACCAAAAGATCCCACCTGAGTTTCCTGTTAAAGGTCATACAGGAGGGGCTTGTTTTTCCCTTGAGTCATTCACAGGCACAATGCAAAGCCTGTGTGCATGACTGAAAGCCTAGGTGCGCCCATCTCAGACTTCAGACTATTTGTGCCTTTGCTGACCCTATGGCGTGCAGCTAAATTTATCACGTTACGTGTGAGCTTCCTGGCCACTCTCAGCTGTGGCTGTCTGAGTTTAACGAGGAAAAGTAGTGTTTAGTTTAAAAAAAAATAAAAAACAAGAAAAGAAAAAAAATAAGATTTTGAAAAGGAGTACAAAACAGCATTCTTGAGAACTAGATTGAAACTCTAGGAAAAGAAGAGTTAGGAAAAGACCTTCCTAGAGAGTCCCATAACTGTCTGTCGGGCAGTTCTTATACCGTGCTCGTAGATGTCTGATACTGGCCGCGTGGGGGATGCTGGGCTAGTGTAATGTTGAATCAGCAATAAACCTGTCTTGCCCATGCCAGAAGCGTGGCTTTCGGAAGCTCCCAGTGTGGGGGAATTAGCATTTACAGATGTTCCCTTTGCTGGGTTACTTTATCAGTTGCCAAAGGATGGGGTAAAATGTATACCTTTTGGGTAGCAAATGAGTTTAAAAGAAAAAAAGAGAAAGAGAGAGAAGTTAAAATTGAGGTACATCCATTCACCTGCTGCCATCTTGTCTGATTAAGAATATTCCTGGCTACGTTCCTGATTCCTCTTAGAGTTTAAAGGTGTTTTGTAAAGGGAGACTGTTAAATTAATAGCAAGTGGCTTGTAAGGCACTTCAAGGGGGTTGGGTTTTATTCTTTTTTGATTTTTGGCTGGCTTGCCCACTATGTTTTTGTGTGGCTCGCGAAGATTTCTGGTGTCCCTGTGTAAATGATTATGGTTATGCTCACCCTTGTTTTCTTTTTGAAAGAGAAGTATCAGAAAAGCATGAAGTTATTAAGTTGGCTCTGCTTTCAGTGAAGTTGGACCAGATGACCTCCAGAGGTCCCTTCCAGCCTTAGTTATTCTGTGATTCTAAAATGTTTTAATAACAGGTTCCTGTTGTCTTTTAAGCTTCCCTCTCTCTGGTTTCCTCAGGCAGCATTTTTGTACAAAGCCATTTTGGACCACAAGAAAAGATATCTTTTCATGTTCCCATTGTTTTTGTATATTGCCACCATCAGTTGTGTGTTCGCCGATCTGAGAATGAAGTTGTAAGCTCCTGTGTCATCTTAGTAGTGTTTGCTGACTTGTGCAAAGGAAAGTATGGTCAGTGGAGTAGCATGTCCCTTCTGCCCCCCTGAACCATTTGTTTGTCCTGTAAAATGGATCTGTAGCTCAAAGTAGCAAATTCACAGAAATTTACTAAATCTCACTTCAGTAGTGCTAAGTTCAGTATTTCCTATCATAGTCTGTGACACAGAAGCACTCATTACCAAAAGTGGCACATTCATTATGAAAGCACCCACTTAATGTGTGTGCAAATATTCAAGAAGGGTCAGAGGACTTGATTGAAACAGTTTCAGCCAAAAAGTTAGAGATGATGATGGAAGGAATTTTAGAAATGTTGAAGTATGCTAGTTAAAGAATTTGTTGCTCCTTATTTTGGAGCAAAATTTGATATGCTGAAATGTTAAATTAGGCTTCACTTTTTCAAGATTAATAAAAAACAAAATTAAACCAAAAATTATACTAATGAAAATGATGCAAAGAACTTAATTCTGAGTTGAACCTGCTCTTTGGGTCAACTTGAAAAGTTGATGCTTCTTGATATGCCTTGCCCTTTTTGCAGCAGTTTTGGTTTGACCTAATGTAATCTCTGCTCCCCCTTCCTTTCTTTATTTTTACTCAGCTGCTAAGCCATAGAATTCGATTACTCATTTAGCTCTACTTTCAAGCTCTTAATATGGTTATGTTAACTGCATAATTGGGCATTTCAGAACGCTAAGCAGATTAATTGATCATTAAAAATATTATCCTGCTCCACCAACAAATTATACTGACCTTAAAGAGCTCTGTAATGCTGTACTGTTTCCTGAGACCATGTTTTGTTTAAGGTTGAAAAAATGATAGAAACTGGGAGGAAATACATTAAATTGGGAAGGAAAAGAGGAATCACTAGGATAGGACTGTGGGCTAACAAACAGCTGTCTGGATCATCTTGCTTTTCATGTCCAGTCATCTTAAAATCATAGGTCTGGAAAGGACATATGGCATGATCTGTTCCAATTCTTCCCTGTCATGGTCAAAGCATGTTATGCGTTCCCCTTCATAAACCAAATAAGTTTCTCATTCTTGACCTACTGAAAAAGTGTGGAATTCAGAAAGCATTGAAATGCTTTTACTGTTGGCTTTGAAACTTTCCTTGAAAACAATTTTTTTTTTTTTTTAACTTCGATAATAATTTTTGTCTGGCTATCATTAGTCCTTATCTTTTCATCTGTATATGGTTAATTCTCTGGTGGAAAGTACTCATCAGGCTACGTGCTAAATTCCAGTAATTTGTATTATGCCAACTTAAATTACTATGGCTTTGTCTGTTTGTTATTATTTCAGAGTAATTGGCTTTTTAAAAAAAAATCTGTTTTATGTTCATTCCATTGCAAATTCAATGGAAAGAATGTCTCAGGGCAAAGGGAAAGCACGTCAAATAGCAGAAATAGTGGAGCATACATTCTCAGTGTGTGACACTAGTGGTGTCAAACGTGACTAACAGCTTTTTGCTTTTATTTTGGTAAAACTATCAAAAGGTCAGTCCCGTTCTAAAATGACACCAGAAAAATGAAAGGTGACCAGGTTGCCCTGCAAACACGAGACGGGGCTGGTGTGTTTCAGCAGCTCGCCTCTCCCCGGACGACGCAAGCGCTCCCCCCTGCAGCTCTCGAGCCGAGCCCCTGGCAGTGCTTCGCAGGAGTGACCCCGTGCCAGCCTCCGCGCAGCGTCCCTGTGGTGCTGAAGCTGCGCAGCCCTGCGTTTAACCAACACCAACCAATTAAATGTAGTGAAGAGAGCTTGAAAATCTTCCCATGGAGTTTTCAGAGGGCTCATGAACTGGTCCAAAGGTACTATTGATGTGGTTTTGTTAGGACTGGGAATTTTAGACCTTTGGGGATTGCTGCCACTGCCCGTGAAGTGTGCGTGTGCTGGATACCAAGCGGCTGATGATAAAGGTTCACGGCCCTTTCGCTCTGCCAGGGATGCTTCTGGCTGTGTGGGGCTGCAGTGGAGAAACATGCACTTTTAAATGGAGAATGTCTTTAAGAGAGCGTTTCATCCCAGAGTTCATAGACAAAGATGATAAAAAATTTCACATGTAAGGTGCCAGTGCCAGTAATGGTTTGTGGCTGTTCAGTGGCTCAAACAGGTAAGGTTGGATGTAGTAAACCTTTCATTATTTGCTGCCTAACTGCTTTGTTGGTTCTGCCTGTTTTTAGATTCCTTTTAGATCCCTTTTCAAAGCAGAGACTATTTCTTCACACCAGCACTTGTCTTCACAAAGAGAACTTCATCGGTGTCCAAGAACTGCAGCACTTTTCTCACAATTCCACTGAAATGTGTGTTTTCTGTAGTACATGGAGAGTTGCAATTTAACTGATACGCTTCTGATTTTTGTCCTAGGACAAACCCACATTCCCTTTGAAGGCTGGACTTATGGATTAGATAAGCAGTTTGTTCTGGGTATACATGCGATCCATTTATCCAGTCTCCATTCTCAGCATTTCCATTGTGTATTGTTGCTTTTAGTTTCTTCCAGGAATTTGCAAAGGGTTGCAAATGTGTTTGGAGTGGATCTATGTGTTGAAAGAGATCCCAAAGTGACTGGAGATGCGGCTGTGGTAATCTAAGGATGTGAAAAGATTGTGTCCTAGAAATAACCGAATTCATAGGCTTGCTTTTTTTCTTTCTTTTTTTCTTTCTTTTTTTTTTTTTAACACTTCCTTCCACTACATCAGATCATCCAATTAAAGTGTATGAAATCTCCTATCTCTGTAGCTGGAACACTGTGGAAACAGTAGACTTCTAAAAGCTGATAATGGTGTGTCTTGGAAATGTAGTTTCCGAACCTTTTTGTGGTACCTTATCCATAGTATCCATTAAGAAGTTAACTAGTTACTGCATTTGCATGTCTGACTTGCTGCTGTGTGTTCTCAAAAATGAGGAAGAGAAAAATGAGCTCTGGACTGAACTTGGGGAATATTTGAGTTGAGCCCAATAATGTGGGCCTTTAGCCTGTAGCCAACAATTTCTTCTATCAGTCCAAAATAGGAAAATATGAAGCCATTATTCTGTGTACTGTCAGCAGTTATGATATGGCTGTTTTAGTGGGAAGTGGTTCACTTCATCCTTGAGTCCAGAAAGGGCTTCATGTAACACTGAATTTGAATGTATCTTCTGGTGTATTTTTTAGTGAGTCTTCTGAAGTCAGCTACTGTTGCTCTGGTGTGTAAATGCAGTAGTCCATCTTGCAGAGTAATGATGTGCGCCTACATGCTGGAGAACAGAACTGAGCTCAGGCTTGGAATCAAGCCCTGATTTTAGTCACATGCATTTCTACTTCATCTCCTCTCTCCTTACAAGGCAGTTCACCCAGTGGTGCTCTTGGGTTCCCCTGTTCTGGAATTACTTGATCACCTAGTTTTGGTTTATATACATTTTTTTTTCATGGTTCTGAGTAAATACAGAGACATTTTCTGCTCGAGACTTTGCCCCTGGAAGGTGTTTGGGGGAGGATTATTTAAAAAAAGGATTGTATTTTTACTGCTTTTCCCTATAATTCTAAATAATTTCTAGCCTTTAATTTGAGTACAAATGTGAGCACATCTTGTATTTATTTTTGGCTAGCAGGGCAAAGTGTGTGTTTGGAAAAAGATTCAGATTACACAGAGGCTGCTTGGACCACTGGCTTCAGCAGATGGAACTGCTTAGCAGATACTCACCCCTGCTCTGTGTTCCTCTTTAAAAGCTTTTTGCATACTAATGGCCAACATTTAGATAGTGGTATTTTAAATCTCTTGTGTAAAGTTGAGAAATAATGCAGCAGATATCATAATCTGCGTAGCCTTCCTCCACCCTTCTGCAATAATGTTGATTATAAAACCAAAAAGCTATTCATTGATAAAATCTTTCCTGAGCAGAGGTCAGTTGTCCATTTCCTGAGCCATGCATAGCTCTGTTGAGAATACTGTTTTTCTCAGGAACAATTCTTCCTTTTTGTAATCTCTGTTCTATTTTCCATATGCTGTTCCTGGATTATTTCCAGGGGAGAAAAGAAACCACCAAAACCAAAACACAAAACCCACCAAATCTCACCCCAACTTTTAGTGCTGTTTTAGCATCTGTTCTCAGACTTGTATATAATTACCTTTATATGGAGTGACTGCTTAGAAATCACTCCCTGAAATGACAGAGCTCCAGTTTCTTCCTCTTGCAAGCCTTTTTAGACTTGCAGTAGCTTTAGTGTCAGTTTGCCTGACTAAGGTTAGCAGAATTTGGCCTTGACTTTTGCTTGTGCATCTCTAACTTTCAATCTGGAAACACATATTTTAATCATTTTAGAATGTGTAGTCTTCCAAACAAATACTTTTTCACTTCCATCACTTAAAGATTTATTTGGCCTAAGTTATATTACAACAAATAAATATAAACAGTACTTCTGCATAATGCTTTTTATCTTGTGATAGCAAAGCACTCTACAAACCTCAGTCCCTCAAGTTTTTATTTGTTAGAATTGCTGCATTTGAAAGCAACTTGCCAGGAAAAAGTGGAGTATGTTTGAAGTCTTTATCTAATTACATGCAAAACTGGCATTCATGCTGCGTCGCCGTAAGCACGAGAGTCAGCCCAGAGTCTGAGAAAGAGAAGTGCTAGAGAGATAAGTCATGTTTAGGGGAATGGGAGGACTCTGAGAGACAGGATATGACACAGAGGCCATGGGAAAAAGTAAGAACTCCTTGTTTGCCACAAACCCAGATGCTTACATGAAAGCTGTGCTTTCCAACTGTGTTATTGCAGCCCTGGGTTAGGTGCGCTCAGTGTAGGCATAAGGACAGCTGCCATTTAGGGACCATATATCGCAAGTTCACATGTCCTTAGCTGGTATATGGTCAGTACTTACTGTGGGATGAATGGTACCAGAATACAAATAATTATTATTAATGTTTGGCAAAAGCAGCTGCTCATGGAAGCCGGGACAGTCACAAAAATGAGTAATTTTATGCTTAGAGAAGATCTGGGCCTGGAACAAAACACTGGGAATCTAAGGAGGAGCCCTTAGTGTTGCTAATAAATATCAGTTTAGTCAGATTTGTCACTCATGTTTCTGAAAGTTTTGCGGCTTGATGAAAAGAATGTTTTTTTATTTCTTGAACAGCTGTTCTTTTAAATGGGTGCAGCTGTACCAAAGGGTCCATTGACACCAATTGCTTGATGATTTAGTGTATTGGTTGCAGAGTGTAAGTGTAGTCAATCAAGTAGAACATTTTTTCCTGGAGGAAAATCATGTGAAATAGAGAACTGCGGTTTGTTTTGCCGATGCAGGAGTGACTATAGTATATCTGTGACGTTGCTATGAAGCTTTTGAGGGGTATGGAGGTAGACAATGATGTGCGCTGTTAACAGGAACAGATTTGCTGGAGCTATCTGTGTTTATTGCAGTGAGGGAATGACCTGCCACATGCAACGTGAAAGTAATTTGAAAGATTTCCAATGGCAAGAACAAAACTGTGGTTATGTAATGAAGTTTTTTTGTTAGAAGTACATGAAAACAGGAGCTGCTAACTTTCAGGCAATTCAGAGTTGAAATTTTTTCTTATTCTGACTCCAAAAGGTTTTTGGAAAGTTTAGTGCAATGATGTTTGGCATTTTTTGATGGGAGCGAGTGTGCAGATATGTATGGAAGAAGATTTTTTTTTAAACATACCGTCCTAATATTGAATTTCCTAAATTCCCAGCATTAAGAGAAAGTAGGTTTTAATTCTGGCTTTGCCAGTGATTTGCTGAATAGGCTTGGAAAAGCCATTCTATCTTCCTGTTGTAGGGATAAATTATTTAATGTCTACAAAACATCTTAAAAACACATGCTAAGGTATTTCAGCGTAATTTGTTGTAAGTTAATACTGGAGCTTTAAATCCTCATCCTGAGGATTTTTTTTATAAATTCAGGAAGACATTGCTTCTACTCAATTTTTGTCAAAATTCAGGTGCAATATCTGGGGTTTTTTGGTTGGGGGGAGGCTTTGTTGCTTTTTTTTTTTTTTTTTTAAACAGTTACAACTTCTGATAGATAAGTAACTTTTCTAATTTTGCATGTTGGTTATTTTGTGTGCTGTTTTTAAAACTCTAATTTTCACAGTAAATAATGCATGTAACCTCCCTTCAAATAAAGCCATACCATTGCACCATCTCCGTGTAATGAAGATGCTCAAATATTTTCCCTTTCTGGTTCAGAAAGCAACCAAAAGCCTGTCTTTTAATCTCTCAGGCAATTTTAATTGCCACTGAGAAAATGTTAATGCTCTTAAAGTTCTGTAAGTTTTATAGATTCGTGAGGAGGGAAGTACACATTGAGGCAGTGGAGAAAAAGGCACATTGGGAGAGAATTAGACAGCAAATAATCCATAGGTAAGCGACATTTTAAACGGCCTCCTTTGGAGAAGTTCAGTAAGCGCTAGAGTTACTCTGGGCAGCCCAAGCCAAGGGAGCTCGCCTGCCTTGTGTCCCAAGGGCTGGCACTCGCCTGCCACATCTGACCTGGTAGCAAACGTGCTTAGTGATGCATCAGACTTTCTAGCTCTTGTGCTTTAAAAGTTTATATCTATATCTATATATATATCTGAGCCAATAATTTCCTAACAGAAGTGAGTTGAGGGGAGCCTGTCTGAGCAGGGGGGTTGGACCAGATGATCTCCAGAGGTCCCTTCCAACCTCAACGATTCTGTGATTCTGAGTTACTCAGGTGCTTTGACAAGTTGCTTTAATCATGAGAGTTCAGGATATGCTACAGCTGCTGGGTTTGGGTTTTTTGTTTGTTTGTTTGTTTGCTATCGGGCTTGTGTCCAACTTCAGTTTAGATTAGATTTAGGTTTTTGACTCTTTGTGAAAGAGTTGTGTTAAATGAAAGTGCGAAGTGAACCCTAAACTTCCTTACCTTGTTCATTCTCGCAGATTTTAACTGATGTAAATATTCTTAAAGGAGAGAATTTAACTGCACCCTGGTTTGTTGTCTGTATTGTTGCTTACTCCCAGATGCTAAAACTGGCATTCACTGCAGTTTGTTGTGGCCCTGAGAGACACTTTTGAGATCTCCCTGCATAGCAACTACTAGAGGAATAACCTGGCCAGTGCTTTCAGTAGTGACAGATCATCTTGGGTCTAGTAACATTTACTGTTACAGCCTCACAGATATTAGTACTGAAAAAAAAACAATCAGGCACTCAGAGTACTTCATCTCTTGCCAACTGAGGGTTTGTCTTTTTTTTTTTTTTCTAATATTTGAAGTTGTCCGTCATTCCATCATTTCTGATAGTTCTCTTTGGCCTCTCTTTTGGGAAGCTTGCCTTTTTTTTTTTTTTTAATTATTCATTTATGTACCATTCACCTTTAAATTTTCTCCCTTTATTTAATTCCTGTTTGGAATAAAATGTATGAAATTTCTTTGTACTGTACTAGAACTTGGCAAGCTGTTCACTGATCGGTTAATACAGACGGATGTGCTGATACAAATTCAGTCCCAGCGTAAACCACTGAAGTCAAGTGGAATTACTTTCACTTCCAGGACAGCATCCGCACCACTATGGTTCAATGGGTAGAAAGCATGGCATGCCTCTCCAGAAGAGGCTGTCTGCCTTTCAGCCATTAAGGGTTAACTTTTCTAAAATTCCCGGGAATTACTTGATTGGTGATTTAAATTCTCCTAAGGATGGAAATGTTGAGGTCTATTTGCTTTGTTCATGTGTATAATAAGGTGGAAACTTTTCCTTTTTTTTGCTATTGCTGCTAGCACAGAGCAATGTATGCAGAGCTTTTTGCAGTGTATTTGGTATGGGTCTGCTGTCACTGCAAGGCCAGCTACTTGAGTTTCCTTTCTCCTCTCCTGCTCCCCCTCCTGTTCTTGAAGGACACACAAGTCCTCTTTCTCCTTCATGCCCGGAGAGATCCCTCTGTGCTCCAGTGACAGGTGAAGGTTTTCCAAAACACTTAGTAACCAATTTCCAAAAGTACTCAATGTTTTTGTGACCAACAGCGAATCTATAAATATGCCTTATGAATGACGCTGTTTCATGTACCTCATACTTTAAAGAGTGAAGTGCAACATCTGGAAGGCAGAGCCTTTAAAATAATTCGCAGTGCCTATCAAGGGTGTGTACTCCTAATACTTTCACGAACATCCCTGTGTGATTGTGGATTGTTGCTGTTTACACTGATTCTTTTTTTTTTTCTAACATTATTTAAACTGGGATGATCCCTACAGCATATTGAGGCTGTACTCAGAATGTAGGCAATGCGCAGCGGTGTGGGTAAATGAATGAATACAACCTATACTTCCCCTTTAGGCTACTGCAGTGTTGATCCATGTGTAAATGTATAGACTATGGACACAGATATTTCGGTAGCATAAATGGAGCTCGTGCATGCTGCTGTGGGAGGCTCATTGTGGAAAATACAAAGAGAAGTAGCTATACTACATTTATTATTTTATAGTCCTCTGGATACTAGGGACCTCTTAAAATCAGTATGCCTAATATTTTTAGGCAGGCAGGGAGGGAGTTTGGTAGATTGGGAACTCTTCCTTAACTCAGTGGAGTGGTATATAACATAATTATTTTATAAAACCATCCTTTCTGGAGCAATGTTTTGATTTTATCATTGTAGCACTTATAGATTGTTCCAGTCTGGTTAAAATGTGATTCTTACCAGATTTCCGGTTCATACCCTTGTTACTTTGGCCATGACTCCAGGGGTCTTGGGTCTCACAATGTGCAAGAGAGTTTCTGGCTCCCAAACCAGTATTTGCATCATTTCTCTTTCTGTTACCCTGTGAAATGACTGAAACGTATGTCCTCCTTCAACTGCCTTTTTTTTTTTTTCCTTTCCTTTATCACAAAGACACTATTTGCCATTTTTCTGTTTAAACCTAAATTTGTTCTTCTTGGTATTTCTTCTTTTGGCCCAGTCTCTCTCAAATTTTGTATAATTGTTTCAAGTCCCTATAGATTTTCTTCAGAGGTGATGCTACCTGAAGCACATGTTCAGTGTGAGCAGTCAGGCAGTTTTTTAATGTCTGTTGCTCTTGCTTCATGTTGAACAGCCAAGCCCAATACCTTGTCTGTCCTTTACAAGAATTTTTTTTTGATCCATTGACATCACATCTGACAGCAGAGACAATTTATTTGTGGATTATAGCAGCCTCCATTCAGTTGGTCACCAGTTTCTGCACCGCAGCTCTGTGCGTGCATGTGTGTGTGAACAGGTAAGTCTGTGTAAATGCAGAAAGATTGCAGTTCATTGCATTAATCTCTGTCTTCATGTATGTACACCAGTGTCTGGCATTTAAATGCTGCATTGGTTTCTGTGCTTTGTTGTGGGGATGGGTGCCACTTGGTTGCTTCTGTTCTTGGCGCCGTTCAGGTGCAGTCTGTTTTGCAGTATTTGGGAGGGCAGCTGTGTTGCTGTCACAGCAGGACACAAGAAAGGCTCCTAGGTTTGGGGGGCAGGATGCCTTAAAAGGTTCTTGCTGTCCACCTGCAAGCTGAGCCAACGTAGTAAATGTCAAATACATTAAATAATCAAAAACAAATTGCTACAAAAAGAAAGCAGCTTGTAATTACGTTGTCTAAACCAATAATAATTTCAAGCATCACAAATGTTTTAATGCACTGGTCCAATTGCATATCATTTTAGCTACTGGTAAGCTTGAAATCTGCGAAATGTACCTGTGCTATGAGTTAGGGAATATTTGTAATTTGGGGAGAGCACTTTCAGCCCGTTTCTATGTGCAGTGCAGAATATTCACTGCTTTTTAGTAGTTAAGTTACAAAATGAACCCATATCATAAGCAACATATGCTCCATTGCTATATAATGCGCGTATGCTATATACATGAATGACACTTTAAGTAGAAAGCTATATTAAAAAGACTTCACTTTCGAGGGGACAACAGTGGGAGCCTGGAGGAAGCGCGGCTGTGCCAGCTGTGTGGGGGTTTAAAACCAACACAATATCAGCCCCCACCCCAGCCTCTTCAATAGATTATATCAGCACGTATCTGTTTATTTCTAATGACTCTTTTAAATGACGGCTTCATAAACTGAAGTATCCAAAACAAAGGCCATGAAGTTTACTTTGGCCATCTCAAGTAAATTTTTCTAATCTAAACATCAGCAGTGCCTTTCATAAATCAGCCCAATGACGTCATCTTTTCAATTAGTGAACTTGGTATTTGTGCTCTGGCCTAAAAAGCTATTTGACCAGTTAATGTTTTGAGGTTTCATAGTAGTCCAGACTTCTCACCAACCGCAGTTCGAAGCATGTGCTTTAAGTGGGAACATGTTTATCAATAATTGCCACTTTTTAAGTGCCGATAGTAGACAGTGATTAACAATTGTCCTTCCTTACTGTCTGCTGGGAATAACGAGTGTTATCTGTAGATGTTTAAATTGTTCATAATACAGCTTTAACTCTTTGTTTTGGAGGGGTGGGGACATGACCACATATTGAATTGAGTAAATATTAGGTGTACTTTTGAGATGGGAAAAAGAAGAAAAAATTCCTGGGGAGGTTTTGTTTCCAGGAGAGGCAAAAGGAGATAGTGGCCGAGTTGAAAATGAATTGCCTGTCATCCTGAGGGCGCTAGCTTTTGTTTCCCACAGCGTACTTAAGATAAGGACCACTTCAAAGAGATTCAAATTCTGTCTTTCTTTCCCATGTGCAGGTTACAGGGATCCAGCATGTGCTGACAGGGAAGTTACCTGTAATTTGGGGGTGGGGAATAATTCAGTAACAGCTTATCTTTGTCTGTGGGTGCAAATACTTCCCCTGCATGCCACAGAAACAAGAAAAGGATTTATTCTGACAAAGTTTTAGCAAAATCCACTAACTGCCAAGAAACAGCCAAACAGAGCAACAGTATTCTTTCTCCTAATAACACCTTCCTCTCCCTATGTGAAAATAACAATAAGGGCTGACATGGGTTGAAAGAAGCCAGGAAATTCAGAGCCGAGGCTTAAATCCTATCCTTAACTCACCCTAGCAACACATCTAGCCATTGCAACATAGATGCTATGTAAGGTCACCTACTTGCAGTTCTGAAGCATCAACTGTGATTGAATTCCCTTAAAGAGAAACCAAAAATTATCTTAAACACACAAACTATTCCATATGTGTGGGTACGATATATGGTTTTGTTTATGTTAATGAAGAGACCTGCACCAGTAAGTGGTTACGTGCTTGGCTTGAAATGTGCAAACACTTGAAACCCGGCTCTGTGAATCACTTTCTTTCACTGTCCTTTGAAACAACCTGAGCTTGGGTTCCCATGCTACTATTTCTGTTCCTCAGCTTTCTGCACACAGTGGCCTTTCAGCAGACCTCCTGCTACTTATCATTGGTGTGGCTCAGCTTGGTGATAGCAGCGATGGGAGCTTTGTGCGTTAGGCAGTTCTTATTGCTGTTGCTGTTGTTGGGGGGTTTTGGGGTTTTTTTTTGTTTTTTTTTTTTTCCTGAGACAAGATAGAAAGCATGGTATTAACTGTGCCCTTGGCCTGCAGCAGAGGCTAGAGATGCAGCTTCAGAAGACATTGGAGCCTGAGGGTAATTTTAATGCTGTAAGATGCCTGGAGCAAGTTCAGGAAATGGAAGAAAGTGCAGTCATTTTTACCAGTGAGATACTTGGGGGTCTCAGCTTTTATTTTAATGGTATGCTTTTTGTTCCCTTCTTGCCCATTAACATGAGGTCTTTCCTATAAGCTGTGAACTGACCACAGACCTGCTTGAGAATACAGAAACTTTTGCTTAATGCTGTGTATGAAATGCGCCAAATCCTTTGCTCATGCCTAGCAAATCACTCAGCTGACCACCTTCGCCTCTGGTTTGCCCTCCAGCAAGCGAGCAAGGGGTGCGGTGGGGTAGGAGGTGGGGGTGAATCAAATCTATTCCTGAAACTCATGAGTAGGATGTGGGGGCTCCTTCTTCAGGGTAAATCAAAGCAAATTCCTGTCAACTTGAGAAAGAAAAACAGGCCTGAACTAAAGTTATGTGTGTTAAGCTTGCCTCTCTGCAGTAAGCTTTTTTGCCTTAACGTCATGGATAGCGTTATGCTTGAAGTCATAATTTAGCCCTGACCAAACAGGCTTAATGTGGCTTAGTGTTTTTTTCTATGGGTAGAAGGTTTTTTTCATTATGATTTTCGCAGTTAATTGGGTAAGTTTCTTTTGCGGGGGGGAGGGTGGGCTGAGACGAGCAGGTTTGCGAGTGGGTTACAGGCTCAGTTTAGGGGATAGAGGCTCAATTTGAGGGACCTGTCTGTTTCAGCTGCTTTTTCAAGAACAACAGTTATAGGGAAATTGAAGAAGGCAAAACAAAACTTCATTAAAAGCAATTCCTCGCACGTGAATGTTAATGACCATACAGACAGTGATGAAACAAATGTATTTTCCTGAATTATCTCAGAGCTTGATATTATACCTCAATTCAGTGAAGATGGTTTCCTTTCATGGGATTATGTCACAGGTCTCTTGTGAACAGTATGTTCATTAGACATTTGATGGGACAGTTTACAGTTTTGATAAAATAAAAGATTATATTGCTTAGCAATTGTTCATTCCCAGGAGTTTTTCTATCTGCTGAACTGTATGATGATCTTAGTCGTAAGTATTAGTGGAAATATTAGCCCATTGGTGGTTTTATTCCTTCAGGGACAATACATATTTAATGTATAACCTGCCCAAAAATATGGGGCTACAAAGAGGTTAACAGTTGTCTTGAAAGAAGGCCAGTGGCAGAGCACTTGCTAATAACTTAATGGTAGCAAATTATTGTCCAAAGTTTGGTGGGCTTTCATGTAAAGAAACATGAGACTGAATGATTTCTGGAGTGTGTTAAATCTGGCAAGCAGAGTCTGCATATTTTCCTCAGAGGCTAAAAGACTGGATTCATGTATTATCTGATAACTACAGTGGATATTTGGTTTATCGGTAGTACTGTGGATTTGGTCTGATGATGTCCTTATCTCTTTAGTGCTACTGGTTGCAGGGAAAGTACCTTTTCTAGCCCTTCTTTTATTCAGAGGCTTCTTGAATATCTGAAGGGAAAGCTTTCTCCTTTTATTTGGGTCACTTGAGCATGCCAAGGTCACCACTTGGAAGAAGCGGAGTTTGAGTGTTAAGGTTTGCTTCATGCAAATAGAAAGAGGCAGCAAAGGGAAACCACACATAAGAAAGCTGCATCTCTAGAGACCAATGCTAAAACATTCCAAGGGGTATTTTTTCAAGTTGAATCAAAGAATTAAAAATATTTCAAAAAGTAACTTGAGCTTGGGAAGCTGATAAGGTGGAATTTGTTTGGAGTTTACTATCTGAGTCAGGGATGACGGTGGATGACTTGGCCTGCATACAGGTGAGGCAAGATATCCTGGAATAACTGCATTCCAGCAAAACTGAACAAAGGTGGCCTTTCAGCTTGGAAAAGCAAAACTAGAGACAAATTCATGAGCTGTAGGGTTTTCCGTGGGCTCTTTTGTTGAGGGAAATTACTGGAATGGCCAGCACTGATTTCCTAACCCTACTGAGAATGCTCTGGTGGTAGGCACATCTGCCTCTTCTATATTCTGTTGGGATTACTTGAGTCATAAACCCTAAAGGGAATAACTTCTGCCACCATTAGCTGTTGTGTGTATGAGATGAAACCATGCAGAAAGGGAATTTCCTGGAGACTATGAGACTGATCCTAAAACTAGAACACACAAGACCACAGCATAGAAAGATGCTTTCATGTGTGAAAAATGAAGACTGAAACTTTAGGAGAACAGTTTTGATGATTTTACTGTATATGGGAGTTCACATCTGCATGTGTCCTGGAAAGAGTGAAGGAGTTGACATATAAAGATACAGAAACTGTGATACATAATGTGTCATGATATGTTTTGACAATTCAGCAACAACCACTGAGAGAGAAAAATACATGGAATGAAGTAAGTGTATGGCTCAGTAACTCCTGGCTAAGGGCTGATAGCCTAGGCCTCAATGGGAGGCTGTCTGTTCAGGGAACAAATATTCTTTCTCACAAATCAGGTTTATACACTTAATTAAATATGGATTTTTTTTAACAAAGTAATCTGTTCCAATCTAATCATACAGTTTTTGATAAAACTCTGATTTCTGAGAAGGTGCTGTAGGATGAAATTTTGAGAAACCCATTATTATCTAAATAAGCTAAGGATTTTCTTAAAAATCCTTTCAAGAAGTTGAAGGAAACTTAAATCTTATTTTTCAATCGTAGGTCTTGCAGTCAGCCTTGAGCTACACATAATGTGTTTGAACAGTTTCTAAATGCTATAGTTTCTAACTATAATTTTGATGAAGGAAAATAATTCATACCTAGTTTTTAGAATGCAGCTTTTCAACAGTTACAAAGGAAGCCCCATTTCTGATACTTCTGTGGTGTCAGGAACGTATTTGTCATGTTTTAGGTGTTGTGTTCTTTGTTTTCTGCAGTAGTATCAGGAGAACTACAGATAACCGTATCATGTGTCTGCAGATATAAGCACACCAGTAGGTCCAATGGAGTTTAGTATTTCTAGTTGTAGCCTTCTAGGGAGTCTGCGACCAGGGATGGATATCGTAACCAGGCTGCCTTATAGCAAAGTATTGTTTAAGCTTAATATCTAGAAAAAAGTCTGAAAACAGAAGGTTTTATCTGGATGTATATCCTATGCAAAGCTTGTTCTCCTTGTATAAGCTTGTGTAAAGCCTTTCCCCAGCAGAAGAGTTCAAGTGTGTAGGAGATAAAGGGCAGCTTATCGGCAACAGCTTGCTTCTCCCTGTAGATTTTTTAACTTTGTACTTGGTCAGGAATCCTTTGAAATTAGTTTCCTTGGCTTGTACTGTCCAAAGCCATTTTGAGTTTCTTTAAAGCATCTTCCAGGAGCAAATTGCTGTCTGACTGCCTGGTGCCAGCCCTTGGCTATGGGATAGCAGAAAGCACGGCTGCCTTCTCCACAGCCTTTGTTTCATATTTCTTGCCTGGGTGGGAATAGGTGTTACAGTTCCTTTTGACACAAATTTGGTTTGGTTTAGGCATGAGTTACCGTAATCAAACCCTACAAGAGAATTATGTTGTCTAATGTGAAATGTTTTTCAAATACTTTTCTGTCTTATTTTTCAAGTTTTCTATGGACCAAAAAAACACTCTGTGAAAAGGTTGCTTGACCAAGTGTCTGTTTTGCCTTTTTAAGCTATATTCACCAAATCCCTGTAGCTCTTCACAAAAGTAGTTTTAAATATCCCTACCCAGTGCAGGTGAACATGAAAGTATTGCAGTATGGGGGAAACTTTAAGGAAATGGTCCACTCCTGAACTGCTAGTGTCTTATAAGAAACTCTGTGGGGAACCCATAGTGATTCCTCGCTTAGTTTCGCTTCGCTTCTTTTTCCTTTTTTTTAATATTTGTTCGTATTGGGGTTATGTTGTCTAGAATTTATATTATCCAACTATATTATAACATATGTCATCGGACTTTCAAATTGACAGTTGGGGGCTTAAGAGGATAGGATTGTTCTGCCACAAATGAAAAGATGCTCTGTTTAGGGATGTATACTTTGGGCAAACTTTAGCAAGATTCATATGAGATGTCTAAGCTCACAATAGTACAGGGGAAAACCCTAACCGTGACCTGATCACGTCATGGAAATGACTGTGATAGTCTGTTATTTCAGAGTATGTTCTGCTGTGAAGGGGGAGTACTGAATGTGTGAATAGCTAATAATGTCAGTGCTATAAAATAAATACCTATAATGTTAGCAGTCTTATTTGGTGATAAAGTAGCCATGTCAGTGCCCTTTATGATAGTGAATTTATTGTGTCATGCTGTTAATTTTGCCACTCTTGGATTAAGTTGTTCAAGCTGATTAATTTGCCTTTGCGTTTTGATGGCAACGGGGGAATCCTAGGCTGCTCTTCATTGGAATTAGGGTTGTCAGGATCACAGTCAAGGTAGTTAGGGAATCCTTGGAGTCCAGCAAATGCTATTTGCTCAGCTGTTTAAAAGAACGACTTATAGTAGTTGTGCCTTTGGGACCCAAGAATTCTCAAATGCATCTTCCACAGCTTACACAATAGTCTTTGAAATATTGAAGATGGGGAAACTAGGTTCTAACAGGTGCAAAAGAGAAGTGCAAAAAAGAAGATGGAAAAAAAATAGAACTATTTCTGGGATAAAATTCAGGCAATATGACATGTTCTGTACATTTTGGTTGGCAAAATAATAATTTATCCACTGAATTTAGAGGCAAAGCACAGCAATATTACCTTGACCATGCTTCTGTCATATAACCACATACTTGAAAGGAGAGGTGTTTAAGGGTCTTAGGAGCTCAAAATTGATCTGCAATTCATTTTTTGCATCTTGTGGACAGTGCCCTCAGGAGCACAAAGCCTTCTTGAATCTTCAGACTGAATTCTTAAGTGATTTTTATCATTCTGTCAAATTTGATAAGGTCACAATGTATGATTAAGTGACTAAATGTTAACTATATGTATGATAATGTGACTGATGTTAAGTAAAATAAGACAGAATTTCTGCTGAACCAGGAAGTTTGCAGGTGATGTATTTACTCTCACAGATTCTCCAGATAATGCCCTCCAATTTCCATTTCTCAAAATAATATTGTATAAGAGAATCTGCCTCTCCTTTCTACTCACCTCTTGTGATATTCTGTGCTTACCCTTTGGGAAAAGAGGCGGGAAGACCAGGAAGGGGGCCACCAAAGGACAGGCACTGTTTGCACCTTTATTTATTTCAAGCAGTAGTACTAATAAATTTCAGATGCAATCAATCCATGCAACTTGCCTGACATTTGTTATGTTAACTGGCCCTCAGCTTTCTGGTACAAAACCTGAAGATTCTTAATCTTCCCGTTCCGGATAAGATAGTGGTCTGTATTGGTAAAAGATGCTGATGCATGATTAACTTTTTTTTTTCCCTGAGACTATACGAGCTGCATTTCGTACTCTTCTAATTTTTTTTCTTGAGTGACCCTTTTCCATTCACGAAAATTGCATTTGTGTCTGAACAGCTAATGATTTATTTGGACTGGAAGCTATAGGGAACCATTAGCATTATTAAAGTCAGTGATAGAGATCTCTGAAATTTCTGTGATAAGGGACTCATGTATGTCACAGGTCTTCATCTTGCTCTGTAGGAAGTTTTTAAATTTATAATTAATTTCTCAAGCATTCATAACAATCTATTTACACACAATTTGGAGGTCTGTCAGATCTCTAAAATTACCCTGTTAAATTATCGCTGCTAACTTTTAATGCAGGTCATAATTAGTTACTTGCACCAGTGGGGAATTAAAATCAAGCTGTTAGCCTGTACATCTTCATCAAAGAACAAAAAGCTACAGCTAATTATTCTGACAGTGCCGGACTGCTGCCTGACTTGTACTGCAGGAAGGGCACCATTTGCAATGTAATCTCTCAGGAGCAGAGCTGCGTATTGCATCCATGTTGTGGACTTAACAGCAAATAATGACGCCTTCCCGGTTTGGAATTACTGGCTAATTATCTTTCAGGTCATAGATGCTGCGCTGATATCTATGCGGTAATTACACTCCGTTTTGCCTAGTGTTTCTTGCAAGCTATGATGTGGTACAATGTGATACAAACTAGACATTGTGGGAGGAACAGCCATAAGTGATATACTGAGAAAAATGGTTAACATGGATAATTCAGAAGCTTCAATCTTCCCCAACTTCAATTGACCTTTTCCAAAGCGACACATTACGGTGAAATCTCAAAGGCATGATATCAGGCAATACCACACTGCTGCAGTTATCAGATTAAATGTTTGGTTTGTAATCCTATAGACAATATAGGGAGTGCTCATCATTGCCACGGAGAACAGAACAGGAGCATCAGTACTGTGAGCATTAGTCTGAGTGCCCGACTTCTCACCTGGCTTGTTCTTCTCTTCTCTCATTGCCTTATTCTTTGTAGCCTCTTGATTTTACTTCTCCACTGCACACTGCCTGTGGCACTTAGTAGTTCCTTTATAATTTTGAAGTAATTGGTAAGAAATTATTAAGGAAGGAATTGGCTGAGAATACCCAAGTGTGAAAGAAACATGAGTGAGAAGGAATGATAGCAAATTAAAAATGTTGGATTGCATATATATACATGCATACATACATATATATAATGTAAGCACGTATACAGGACTTGGAAACTAAGTCAAGTTGCTAAGAATAAATAAGGAAATGTACTACAGGTATATATGGACAAAATCAGAAAAGCTAAGCCCAAAAGAGGAAACTTGCAAGATGCACCCAGAATAACAAGGAGTCATCGTATGTAAGAGAGAATAAAGAGTCAATCCACTTGGTGGAATGGGAAAGTTGGTGATAGATGCCACTGAGATGTCTGAAATTTTCTCTTATTTTCTAGCAACTGTCTGTATGAAAAAGATGAGTTGTGTGGAGGATGGTTGACACAATTAATGTGATAAAAGCACAGACAGCCTTATAAGGAAGGCTTTCAGATGTTTTCAGATAGTCTTGACCTAACAAGTTTCATGCTAGGATATGTAAAGAGCTGGTGGCTAGCATCTTGGGGATTTTAATAACCAGATTTGAGAGCACAGGTGAGATAGATACCTGTAGATTAGGGTTTGAACCTGTTTTTGGAAAGAGGGAAAGTAGTTGAGCTGGGGAATTTCAGACCTTCAATTCTCAGAAATATACTGCAACAAAACAGATTACTTGTAAGCATCTAGAATCACAGAATCACAGAATCACTGAGATTGGAAGGGACCTCTGGAGATCATCTAGTCCAATCCCCCTGCTCAAGCAGGGTCACCTAGAGCACATTGCACGGGATCGCATCCAGGCAGCTTTTGAATATCTCCAAAGAAGGAGACTCCACAACCTCTCTGGGCAACCTGTTCCAGTGCGCTGTCACCCTCACAGTGAAAAAGTATTTCCTCATGTTCAGATGGAATTGTCTGTGTTTCAGTTTGTGCCCGTTGCCTCGCGTCCTGTCACTGGGCACCACTGAAAAGAGTCTGGCTCCATCCTCTCGACACCCTCCCTTCAGATACTTGTACACATTGATAAGATCTCCTCTCAGCCTTCTCTTCTCCAGGCTGAACAGGCCCAGCTCTCTCAGTCTTTCCTCATAAGAGAGATGCTCCAGTCCCCTAATCATCTTTGTAGCCCTTCTCTGGACTTGCTCCAGTAGTGCCACATCCCTCTTGTACTGGGGAGCCCAGAACTGGATGCAGTACTCCAGATGTGGCCTCACCAGGGCTGAGGAGCGGGGGAGGATCACCTCCCTCGACCTGCTGGCAACACTCTTCCTAATGCACCCCAGGAGACCATTGGCCTTCTTGGCCACAAGGGCACATTACTGCCTCATGCTTAACTTGGTGTCCACCAGCACTCCCAGGTCCTTCTCCGCAGAGCTGCTTTCCAGCAGCTCAACCCCCAACCTGTACTGGTGCATGGGGTTATTCCTCTCCAGGTGCAGGACCCTGCACTTGCCTTTGTTGAACTTCAGGAGGTTCCTCTCCGCCCACCTCTCCAGCCTGTCCAGGTCTCTCTGAATGGCAGCACAGCCCTCTGGTGTATCGGCCACTCCTCCCAGTTTTGTATCGTCAGCAAACTTGCTGAGGGTGCACTCTGTCCCTTCATCCAGGTCATTGATGAAGAAGTTGAACAAGACTGGACCCAGTACTGACCCCTGGGGGACACCGCTAGCTACAGGCCTCCAACTAGACTCTGTGCCGCTGATCACAACTCTCTGAGCTCTACCATTCAGCCAGTTCTCAATCCACCTCACTGTCCACTCATCTAGCCCACACTTCCTGAGCTTACCTATGAGGATGTTATGGGAGGCAGTATCAAAAGCCTTGCTGAGGTCTAGGTAGACAACATCCACTGCTCTCCCCTCATCTACCCAGCCAGTCATTCCATCATAGAAGGCTATCAGATTGGTTAAGCATGATTTCCCCTTGGTGAAGCCAGGCTGACTACTCCTGATCACTTTCTTTTCCTCCACATGCTTGGAGATGGCCTCCAGGATGAGCTGCTCCATCACCTTTGCAGAGATGGAGGTAAGGCTGACTGGCCTGTAGTTCCCTGGGTCCTCCTTCTTGCCCTTTTTGAAGACTGGAGTGACATTGGCTTTCTTCCAATCGTCAGGCACCTCTCCTGTTCTCCATGACCTTTCAAAGATGATGGAGAGTGGCTTAGCAATGACATCCGCCAGCTCCCTCAGCACTCATGGGTGCATCCCATCAGGGCCCATGGATTTGTGGGTGTCAAGTTTGCTTAAATGATCTCTAACCCGCTCCTCCTCCACCAAGGGAAAGTCTTCCTTTCTCCAGACTTTCTCTCTTGCCTCCAGGATCTGGGGTTCCTGAGGGCTGGCCTGAGCAGTAAAGACTGAAGCAAAGAAGGCATTCAGTAACTCTGCCTTCTCTGCATCCTTCGTCACCGGGGCACTGACCCCGTTCAGCAAAGGGCCCACATTTTCCCTAGTCTTCCTCTTGCTACTGATGTATTTGAAGAAGCCCTTCTTGCTGTCCTTGACATCTCTCACCAGATTTAATTCCAAACGGGCCCTGGCCTTCCTCGTCGCATCCCTGCATACTCTGACAACGTTCCTATATTCCTCCCAAGTGGCCTGTCCCCCTTTCCACTTTCTGTATACTTCCTTCTTCTGGTTGAGTTTTGCCAGGAGCTCCTTGCTCATCCATGCAGGTCTCCTGCCTCCTTTGCTTGACTTCCTACTCATAGGGATGCACCGCTCTTGAGCCTGGAGGAAGTGATGTTTGAATATTAACCAGCTCTCTTGAACACCCCTTCCTTCTAGGGCCCTAACCCATGGGATTCCTCCAAGTAGGTCCCTGAAGAGGCCAAAGTTTGCTCTCCTGAAGTCCAGAGTTGCGATCCTACATGGTGCCCTGCTGCCTCCTCGCAGGATCCTGAACTCCACGATCTCATGGTCACTGCAGCCAAGGCAGCCCCCGACCTTCACATCTTCCACCAGTCCTTCTTTGTTTGCTAGTACGAGGTCCAGCAGCACACCTCTCCTTGTTGGCTCCTCCACCACCTGTGTCAAGAAGTTGTCACCAACGCTCTGCAGGAACCTCCAGGACTGTTTGTGCCTAGCTGTGTTGTCTTTCCAGCAGATATCGGGGTGGTTGAAGTCCCCCATGAGAACCAGGGCCTGGGATCGTGAGGCTACTTCCAGCTGTCTGTAGAAGGCCTCATCGACTTCCTCTTCCTGATCAGGTGGCCTGTAGTAAACACCCACAACAGTGTCACCCATGCTAGCCTGCCCTTTGATCCTTACCCATAAGCTCTCGACTCGCTCTTCATCCACCCCTAGGCACAGCTCAATACATTCCAGTTGCTCTCTCACATAAAGAGCAACTCCACCACCTCGCTTTCCTGGCCTGTCTTTCCTAAAAAGCACGTAGCCATCCATGACAGCACTCCAGTCATGTGAGCTATCCCACCATGTCTCTGTAATGGCAATGAGATCATGGCCCTGCGACCGCACACAGATCTCTAGTTCTTCCTGTTTGTTCCCCAAGCTGGGTGCATTGGTGTACAGGCATTTCAGGGAGGTGATCGAGCATGCAGGTTTCCCAGGAGGGGTAAAAGAGGATCCTCCATAGCCACATCCCATGCGCACTTCCCTGGCTGCATTCACCTGCTGGAGGCATCCTGACTTGAGCAGTCTTTTGCCAGCTACCCTGGCACCAAAATTCTCCCCTTCCCCCATCTTTCCTAGCTTAAAGCCCTCCTTACCAGGTTGGCCAACCTGTTGGCAAAGACCCGCGTGCCCCGCCTCGTGAGGTGGATCCCATCTCTCGCCATCAGTTGTCGATCTTCAAACAGGGTCCCATGGTCGTAGAAACCAAAACCCTGTTGCCAACACCAGTGGCGCAGCCATTCGTTAACTTGGAAAGTCCGTCTCCTCCTCCTCTCATCCATCCCCTTCACTGGCAGGATTGAAGAGAAGAACAGAAGGAAGAGAGTAACAGCTGATGTTGGTGTTCATTATTTTCACTAACAATCTGGATGATGGACTAGAGGGAATGTTTATTAAATTTGAAGACCACATGAAGCTAAGAGTGACTGTCACTACATTGCAGAATAGGTTTGAATTTCAAGATTGATCTGGACAAATTGGAGTTACTGCGCAGAAAATAAGCTGCAGTTCAGTTGGATAAATGCAGGTTACTGCAGCTAGACAACAGTAATGAGGACAGGGAACAGCCTGCTCAGAGCAGCTATTTAGAAAAGGATTTGAAGTTGTTGTGGATTGCAGCCTGCATTTGGAAAAATAATGTTACGTGGTTGTAAAAAAGGTTAGTGCTATAATACCTAATCTAAACTATTGTGTCAGTAAGATAAATGGTATAACCTTTCTGCTTTACTTGGAAATTCTTTGGCTTCAGATGGGCAATGTCTAATTTTGGGCCCCATACTCCAGGAAAGATATAAACACAAGTTCAGAGGAGAGTGCTTAAAATGACTGAAGGTGTAGAAAACATGACCTATGAGGAAATATTGACAGAATTTGAGTTGAGTCAAAGAAAAGCTGGGGGAGTAACATGAGTCTTTCAAAGGCTCACATGAAGAGGAAATAATCTCTTCTCCATGTCCATTAACAAATAGATCAAAAAATGATGGGCAACAAGGAGGAAGGTTCAGTTTGGGTATTAGAAAAGGTTTTCTATTGCATTAAATTAGCAGAGCACAAGACTAGAGTTCCTTGCAGCAGCCCTGAACCTCAGTCACAGGATGCTGCCAAACAAGGGTAAGTGGCAGTTGTAAGGGATGCCACAGCTGTAAGCAATACTGATTCAGGGCAGGGGTATGACATTAGGTGCCTTAGAGATTCTCTTCGGTCTTCACTTGATTCAGTAGTGACCATATTCTGGCCACCAGCAAAATAACAAACCTTTTGACCTTCATGACTGCTGAATCCGATGCCAGACTGTAGTTTGTAGCTTGTTTTTTCTCTTCTCAATTCAAGAGTTGATCTCAAGTTTTGTTAAAGAAAATAGTTGCGGGAGGGGTTGAGAGAAGAATGGTGACAGCCTTGTGTTGGAAATGAACCTGCTGCTGTCCACTTCTATACAGACTGGCAATTTGTACCTTATTTTTGTCCCTTGCAACAGTTACACAGCCTTAAGTGTTGATGACCAATCTCTAAATTTCTTTATATTGGGATTTTGCTAGCCAGATCAAAGCTGATTTGGGAAGAATACATTCATATGCACACATGCAACTCATTAAATTCATAACAGTGCTTCATTACTTTATTTTGTCCTTCGTTTTGATTGCATCAGTGTGAATGATTTGTAGTTTGACCCTTTGAAGTTTCCTTTAGGATGAAGCTTGCCATAACAGTTCCTATAAGAAGTACATTATTCTGACCTCAAGATTAGTTTCTTTCAGAGATGAATGGTCTCATTTTAATTAGAACTTGATGCAGGAAATATTGTTTCTGCAGTGTAGTTAAAAACTGGGAAGAGGAATGCAAGCCATTCAAAAAGCAGGTAAAGGTTTAGGAGCAGCTGTTCAACTTCAAGAAACAAAAATAAGGTAATTATATTTTCGCCTTCCAATATTCCTAAGATTTCTGATTAAAACTTCTAAAACACTAGTCACTCCCAAACTTCTACTGATGGTTCTACCTCTCTCTCTCTCTTTTTTTTTTTTTTTGTGTGTGGGGGGGCTTCTTTAACTGCTTTATTTTAATCACATTGACCATTAACTACATGTGCATTTTCATTTAGCTAAAATTCTGAAACTGTGAATGCAAAGACTGGTTATTTTGTTGGGTCTAGAAGCCATAATATGGGTTTAAAATGGTAGCTCAATACATTACATATATTTAAAGATGTGCTATGATTTTAAATTTCTGAAACAGAGCAATTATTAAAATATGGCTACAATATGTCTTGATTTTAGGCTGAAATTTTGAAACACCTTTCTATTACTAAGGCAGGGGATATCATTTTTGTTTGAATTTTGCTGTAGTCATCATTTGAAATGATGTTAATTTGACTGTTTTTAGAGAACATCAGATCTGGGATTTTTAATGGCACAAATATGTGCTGTCTTTTTGAGTTGCTTCTTGATGCCTGTCATTAAGAAAAGTGCCACAAGACACTGAGGCATAAGGTTGTCATCTGTTGCTTTACTTCACAGCTCAGTAGAGCAAGCAAATGTTTCTGCGCTTCTGCAGTTTTTAGGGCTCACTGCTTGAAATGGTTAGTACTGTATTCATTACTGCATTTGCTTTACCAGCAGACAGTAGAAAAAAATTGCTCTTTGCCTTGAAAACTAGCATGTAATAAATTGGCTAGAGCAGAGGATAGCCAGAGCGTTCTGCTACCAGTAGCTAACAAAATGTTTGGTTTCTCAACGACTCTGCTGCTAAATTGATGTGCTGTTTTTCTCGTGTGGGTGTTGCAATGCATACATTAATTGAAAGTTCCTGCGGCACTCCTGAATATCCAGAATATCACCAAGTATTTCCTTTCTGCTATAATGTAAAGCTGAACAGTAATATTCTCTAAAATTTCCAGGGCAAAAGTTAGTGGGACTCTTGTAAGTGTTTTTGAGAACATCTCCGCATCGTGAAAGGGCTGGTGTGATAGCCACAGAGACCTGCTTGCCGTGAGATTGGGGCAGTCGGAGCGAATCTGTACAGCTTGGTTTTCAACACTGTGCCTTATGTCTGTTGTGCAGAGGGCATTTCTGGGAAGCGTCCCGGGTTGGACTCCCGTCCGCTCCCCCCCTTGGCATCTCTGCTCGGGTCAGGGCCACTGCTTAGAGCCAGCGTGAGCGCAGAGATGGCTTTTAACGGTCTGGAGCCCTCCCTGCCCCGGGCTGCGCGGGGCTGGCGGGGAGCGCTAGCTGTGAATGAGCTGGTGTGTCTAGACGGCGACGCGCTCTGCAGGGATACGGCTGTGGTCTGGGAAGTGGCGTAGCTGCACCCCACGCAGCCACTAATTGGCCTGGACACCACACCACAGTGACGTGGTGCGGCCGCTTCCCGTACCTGGGCTGGCTCCCCCAGCCTTGCACAATGTTGTAATTATGCGGTGTAGCCTTACCTAACTTGTTTTGCAGAGGCCGCCAAACCGTTATCGGGCTGGTAATGATTTTGGCTGCTAGTGACCTGGGCTAGATTTGCCTCGACACGTGTGAGCTGACAAGTTGCTTATCCGATTTCCAGCAGTTTTGCATTCTTTGATGTAATAGTTGTTATGGATTGCTTTGATTGCTAAGGCAGTGTCTGAGCCTTTTATTAAAAGTGACAAACCTTTTGAGATTCATTGGATTTAATGTTCTTGACTGGCTTGGTATTTCATGGTAGCTGTTTCTTCTGCATTTGTAATAACTGGCAGATCTCCTTATTAAATTCAATAAGAAAGAAAGCATATTTCCATTGAAATGAATACCTCAGGAATGAATTCTGTTTTAGTGGGAAAAGTTCCAGTCTGTCTGTGCTTTTATTTTGCTCAGTGCATGAGTCCTTCCATATATTTGTTTTTGCACTTATTTGCAGTGCCATATAACAGAGCCATATATAGGTATGAGTGCTTGTCTGTTTCTAAGCCTCTGCTAGGCAGTATGTGCTTGTCCATGGATATGCACACACAATTTGAGCCCTCTAATCATCTAGCTGTGTACAAGAAGATCAGTAAAATCCTGATGGACTATTCTGTTTAAACACTTCTTTATTTTCTCTGTGATGTAATACACTTTATTCATCCAACAGATCTTAGATGCTCCAGTTTGTTGGCACTACAGACCGATAATAAAATGTCACCCAGTCAGATTAAAAAATTACTCATTTTTCTAGGGTTCCCCCCCCCCCCTTAAAGGCCAGACTTCTAGAAAAGTTGGTTTCCTTATTGGCCTTATGTCATTTAGAAGAGTTTCTGTACTTGCTGCAATGTCAGTCCTGGAAATCAAAGACACTGAGTCCTTATTGCTGTCTGTCAGATAGAGCTGTCTGTGATTGTGTGTTAAATGTCTACAGTGGCCCCATCATTTATGGAACAATCTTTACCTTGCCACTTAAGAGCTGTATGCTGTTCCAGACAATAGATCTAATATTTTAATAGCCATACAGTAACTACCTAATTACTTCCGTGTTAGGTATATCAACATGACATTCTTGGATGCTGTAAGAAAGGGATGGTAGCAGCCATCTAGATAATGCACTAAAAAGACTAGAGCCTACTCTGGAGGAGTGACTGGCATGATAACTGGTTGGGCTTGGTGCCTAAAACACCTCAGATTCTGAGCTGAGGATCACTGCTGGCCTCCTGAATCTTTCTGCACCAAAGGTATTGTGAACCTGTGCTTGAGAGCAAGTTTCTTCTGGCATCAAAACTGACAGTAGAATAAATTTCTGGATGATTGTATCAGTCATATCTCTCTACTTTGCCTGAAGTGGAAAGTATACTACATTGTCCATGCTATTTCCAGTGTGTTGGGATGTATGCACTTTATTAAAAAAAAAAGAAAAAAAAGTCTGTAATAAAGCAATGTGTATACCACTCTGGTGTCAAGCATTGTATTTAAAAACTAGAGTGGTATGAGAAAAAAAAGTCTTTAAGTGTTACTTGAGGTTTTTAGTTACAGGTGTATGAGAGACTTCAGGAGATGCATTTTGTTCAGTATGGAGAAAAGAATTTATTAGGTTCTGTTGCTACATCATGCATAAGAAGTGGCTGTTCTGTGTGGAAGATTCAGGGAGGAAAAAACAGGAGTGGAATTTGAGCTTAGGAATAAAGCGTAAAGGAAATAAACATTGATCCAACATGGTCTGAGGACATGATAGGCTTTTTCCCGTGTTGCCATTGCTATTTTAAAAAGATCATCACCTCTTGATTTTAAGATTCAGCCAGATATTTTTCTGTGTAAAATGAAGGATGTTGACAGTTTTGTGGAGAAAGTCTAGGGAATAATAATATTCTGGCTTTCAGATCTGTGAATTTTTGTTACAATTCAGATCAAAAATATCATTCCTGTCATATAAAAATCAAGTGTATTTTAAAAGAACCCTTCAAGTGTTCCAATAAAAATTCAAGGATGGGATTAGTTTCCTGTTGTAGCCCATGGAAGGAGAAAGGCCATCTTCTGAGGAAGAACCATGCTGTCCTGGAGAGGTGTGGATTCAGTGAGTTGTTCCCAGGTGCCCGCCTTTGTCTGTTCCCTGCAGAAGGAATCCACCGGACTAATAGACTGCATGCCTAATTCAAGGGAGTTTCAAAGTTAATTGAGTTGCATCTGCCCCATGTGATTTCTACAGTTTTGAGGAGCTGCTTTGCAACAAAAGCATGCAGCTCGGTGATGTCCACTGCGTACTCTTCTTTACTAACCTGAACACCAAATACAGTGAGCTGTTCAGAGTTTTTTTGAGGTTGGGACATAGTTTGATGCTTATTCACAAATCAGCGGTATGAGTTTAAAAAGTTCCCACCACTCAGCTTATTTCTCCCTCAGTTGAGAGACTGAGTGTCAGAGAGCTCCTATTTCATTTTAGTACAAAGGAAAACAGATTAATTTAAGCCATCTTTTTAGCCTGGGTTTGACATTACACTAAGAGAAACTGCACTTGTCTTTGTCTTGACGTATGGGGTAAGATGACCTTGTACCTGTCTGCAAAATCCCATGTAAACTTTCTGTAGTTTAGTCTTTTATTTCATGATTGGCTAGTGCTTTTATTGACTGCTATTTGGTCCATCTCCTTGAGGCTTGGAAGGTAGTCTGTGCTAAGAGAGCCACCAGTAGTCACTTGACTTGGACTTTGTGAATGAGGGATCCATGTAGACTTTTTGTTCCTATTGGTAAGTTGGACTGGAAGCATGTATTGCTCACAGTTGATCTCAGCTAATGTGAGAGATGAAACACTGGATGAAATGGAACTGGAGTAGATTTCCTCAGTGGAAAATGCTGAGAATAACTTGAAAACATAAAGAAAACTTTACCTGGATTGTATCAAAAAGGAAATAGTAGGCTATTTTCATCCTATAAATCTCTCTGCATGGAACACTGTATGGAAAAAGACACCAGCAATGGGTTTTCATTCAAGACTTTGCTGAGAAAGAAACTCAGCACTTCTCTTCTTAGGTGGCATTCTTTTTTTCCTGTTCCAGATGGAGATATTTATATAAACATAAAAGAAGGGAAAAAGGAAAGGCCTTCTGTTTTTTCCTTTACCCCCTTTATAAGGGAGTGTTTAATTAAGTGTTCTTGGCAGAACCTCAAAAGTTTTTTGGAATGCTGGAGAGAAGGACTCAAACAATTAAGATAGTGTTATACTGTACCTGTCATAAGAGGGGCATTCTTTGGGGAGATGTTGTAGCTTTAGATGTGCATTCTCTACATAGTGCAAAAAGATATTTGCCTGGGATGCTACAAGAAGCAGCACGGCTCCAGTCTAGGAAGAAACATCTGGGAGCATAAATGCATGATAGTTTTCTATGCAAGTTGGGCATGCTCTGGATGGGAGGAAGGTAGATGGGGCTGTGATGCCAGCAGATTGAGCACTTGCTTTGTTTTTTGACTACAATTGTGATTGCCTTTCAAATTCAAGTGTTTCCTCCTGATTCATGGTATGACAAATTTAGAAGTGTGATTGAGTGTGGAGTTGAAGGCTGTATGGTAGATACATATGAACCAGGTATTTTGTTTGATGAAGAGCTGTAGGGTTTTTTTCCTTCTATTGCATATTGCGGGAAGAGTAGGAGGAGATTAGTTTTGGGGTGCTGGTTGTCTTTGTAGCACTAACAAACTCTTTAATTTAAAAGGACAAATTTTCATAGGACTATGGTATTAGTCCCATAGACGTTAACTGTCAGCCTGATGACTTCCTGATCTTCTATCCAAAGTTTTTGTTGTTGTATATGTGATGTTATGTCCACTACTGACAACTTTTTTTTTTCTTCCCCCCCCCCTTTTAAGAAAATGTATTCTTTGGCAGTTGTCACAAATAAGGTATCAATCAGTTATGGTGCACTCAGTCAAACAAAGTACTCTGGTATTAGCAGTAGGCAGAATACTGTTAATCATGATACATTAATGAGGACAAAAGTAGCAACTTACCCTTTTCAGCAGTCCATTAGCACTTTTGACTGATAAGCTTGAAACACACCAACAGTTCCAGGGAAATGAGTCAGCAGTGAGTCGGCTCCAGACCATGAGTCAGCAGGGCGCCGGCGCTGCCAGGGGTGCAAACCCGCTGCCTTTGCAAGAGCGTAGCCAGCAGGCCCAGGGAAGTGATGATTCCCATCTATCCAGGGCTTGTAGGGCTGCGCATGGAGAGCTGTGTGTACGAGAAACATTGCCAGACAGGAGCACGTCCCGTGGAAGGCCACCAAGGCTTGCACGTGAAGTGCAAGGAGAGGCTGAGGGAGCCGGGTGTGATCAGCCAGCAGAAGAGAAGACTCAAGGGGAACTTATTGCTGGCTTCAAACTACCTAAAAGGGGATTACAGGGAAGACAGAGCCAGTTTTATCTTGGAGATGCATATTGCAAAGTCCAGAGGCATCAGTTACAACAAAAGAGAATCTGATTAGATAGAAGAATTTTTCATGTTGAGGATTATTGAGTTAAATATGGGAATGGGTACCCAGAGGGGCTGTGGTGCTCTGCCTTGGAGATATGGAAAAAACCCACCTGCATGACATCCTGGGCAACTTTAACATTGAAATGAGCCCTGCTTTGAGCAGGGACTTGGGCTAGATGACCTCCAGTGATCCCTTTCAACCTAAATTATTTGTGATTCAATAAATTACATGTGTAAGTGGATTGCTCAATCAGGGTTTAGTAACTTACTAATTAATCCAAATTGAGATTTTGTCATAATGTTTTAAATTTAATGACTTCTTTAAGAACTCAAAGCTTACTGAGTTTGGTGGCTTCTCTAGCTTTGGAGGGCAGGATTTTTCTTTGTATTCATAGGAACTACAGATTTAATTTGTTGGAAGTGAGATTCCAGAAGTGCAAATTGTGTAGGTTTGTGCTTTTGTCTTCGGGGTGTGATTGAACACTACATCTTTTGTTCCTTTGTAACTGTGCATTTTAAGTGCTGGACTGGGATGGTGACATACCAGCTTCTCTTTTTGTCCTTGTTGTCATATATGGTAACCCCAAATTTATAGCTAGCAATATGGCCTTTGTGACTGCACCTTTTTTTGTAGTGGTGAAGATGTGCTCTTTGGAAGGCCAACACAGCAAGGAAATACCTCTTTGTCTCTCTAGGTTTTTTTGTTATAGCAATAATACAGATGATAAAATGTATTTATTAATAACATTTTTCAAGCTCCTTGTAGCTCAGATTGCAAGTAAGTACTACAAGGTTCATATCTCATGGATACTTCATCTGGTTTCTTCTGACAAAAAAACCCAAACTATTAAAAAAAATAGGGGTCAGAAATTTTCATGCGCTTCTTTGTATTTTTGTTGTTCTTGTTACTTGCTTTCCTAGCAAGTAGGATTCAGAAGCACTCATTGAATTATCTAGAAATATGCAAAAATGTTTGCTTTCAGGAAAGGGAAATAAAGCATTGTCGTGGGTTTGTCCTCTTTTAGGAGCACAGGAGACCTACCTGCTCCCTTGTTTTTCCTTAACTTTTTTTCTCAGGGCCTTCATTCTTTTACCACGGACATTTCTTGAAATGAATCTTGAGTTTTTGTTTTTCCTGTCATTAGGCTGGCCTACCTCAAGGAAAAACTCAGGCCCTTCCAGGGAGATGATCAAAGAGGTCAATTATAAATCAAAGGTAGGGGAAGGAGGGATATTTTCCTGTCTTGCTTCATCATTTTCACTGATGGAGTCTGCAGAAGCAGAACAGTCTGGTGCTTGTAATACTTGGGGATGGCTCTGTGTTTTCTGAGCTCCTTGTGGAAAAGAGCCAGCTAGAAAGCTGGAGAAGTTAACAGGCTTCCCACATGTTTAGCATGGATGGGAAAACTGCTTCAGGTTCCTATTTCCCAATCCCTTCCCACAAAAAGGAGCAAAGGGAGGAGATTTCTCCTGTTCTTTGGGGGAGAAAAAAAATGAAATAAGAGAAAAATTGACCACGAGAGAGGCCTGGGAGGAATCTTTCCGCAGCTTCTCAGGGGACTGGTGCACTAGATAGAGCATTTGAATAAGAAAATGCCCTGTTTGAATTTTCCAACACATTAATTTTAACGGTGCTGTTTAAACCTATTGGCCACAGAAACTTGTAAGGAAGTCCAACAGAAACAGTCTTCCTCTCCAAAGAAGTTTAACTTGCATCATGTAGACTCCTTTGCTTGCAGAGTCGTATTTAGTGATGTAATGAAAAAAATGTGGAAGTGGTGTCTTTCAGATCTCACTCTCGACCCACTCCAGTCTTAAACAGTCCTTCACATCTTTTGTCCATAGCCCATATTTGTCACTGTGTAGATGAAAGCCAAAGCATTCAGCCTTATCTTGGTTTGTTTTGTATGCTCTTGATAAATTCTCTTTTGCTCCCCCAAACCAGAGAGAGGGAAGGAAAATGTTGACTTTGGAAACTATGACCTCTCCTCATAGGAGAGGTACTGATGTGTGGTTGGCTGCTTTGGATTCTTTTCTGTTTTTTCGTTTTTTTCCCACCAGCACAAGGCAATTTATTGGGAAAAATTTAGAACAGTTTTTAAAAGTTCACTACAGTAACAGCCCTGTGTTATATACCTACCTACTGCAGCCTCTCCTCTGGGCCTGATGCAGGGAAATAAAACGTTCAGTGTCTTCACCATGAAAATTGTGGAGTGGCTGTGGCAAAAAACAGCACTATGCTGGAGGGGGGTTGTTTGCAGGGGGAGGGGTCTCCCTTGTCTTAAGAATTTCCGTGTTTCTCCAGAGAACTCTTAATTATCAGGAGACCCATCCTTTTGCACCTTTGCACAGTCTTGTCATTGTACCATACAAGGAAATAATTTTGGGTGGCCTCTCCTGAGCCAGCCAGCAGATTCTTCGCATTAGAGAATCCACGGCAATTTACCTTAACATGTGCAAGCTGACCGTGGCAACCCAGATGCGACTTCTGTGGCATCACTATGCCCATGGTAGCAATCAAAAGATACTGCTTAATTTATTTTTACTACTTCAAGCTGTCCAAAGCAGGGTGGAAAACTCAAACTTTAAGTAACATTGTAGCAAATAGTGATACATTCATTTGCTGCTCTGATTCTTTGCTTCTTGCTAGAAGGCTCCTCACAGGGAGAGGGACTCCATAGAAACTGTCCTCCTTCCAGCTCTGGCTTTTCTCCTCTTTTCTTTATTCCACTGGGAGAAAAGAGGTGGGAGCAGAAGTGGGATTTAAACATCGATCCCTCTTATACACAGAGAAGAAGGCTATGATGTTTTGGCCTTTTTAAGTCTCCCTTAAACAAATATTTCTGTACATACAGGTGATTATTATTACAGAACCATGATGTGTGGTATGTTGCCTTGTGATCCAAAAAGCAATGGTTGCTTTTGTGATTACAGCTGTCTTTCTCATATGTATTTTCCGATTTTAAATCTGGTTTCTTTAACTGTTGATATTACTTGAAGTTTTGTCCACTCCTGAGTTTTCTGGACCTGCCAACTTTGGCAGACTGGAAGCAGTGACTTCAGCACACCCTGTGGCAGATGAGCTATAAAAAACATAAATATCTTAATGCCATGCATAAGGGGGGAAAAGTTGATTATCTGAGGGCTTAAAAAAAGCAAACGGAATTTTGAATCTTTGAAAACCTTTTTCATGCTTTTACAGTCCTTAAAAGCTCAGCTTATTGGTGCCTATGGCACACACCAATCTTCACTCCCTCCCTCTCGTTTCCCCTGACCCGAGTGCAAACATCAACATAGTCCATTAAATTAGACATCTGATAATAAAGCAGTCTGAAATGAAAGTGCCTATTCACCCGTAGCCAGGCTTCATTGTAACATTATGTTTCTCACGTTTTTTTTCTTCCTCCAAAGTGAAATAAATTACATAGAAGTACCAATAACAAAATAACAGTGCATGTCAGAAAACCCTCTGGGAGAACACTCTTCAAAGCTGAAGTTTACAAATTATTAGGTTAAGGAACAAGGTCCCAGGAGACTAGATTGTTAGCAAAACAGTATTGGTCTTAAACGAAGTAGTACATTTAGAAGCTACGAGAGGTGTTTAACCTCTTTTTCTTCTTAAAGCCAGGCACAAAAGCTTAGGATTGAAGGGCTGATTTCTTCCTTCAATCAAGAGACTAATATTTCTACTAAATCAGGTAAATGGAAGCTCTTCTTGTGTAACTGAAAAATAATCTGAGCCTAAAATGATTTTTAGTAATATTTTAACCAGACACAGTTTCTGAGCCCAGTCACACTGGATGGTTTCACTTGCTGCTTCTTTTAAACATTCACAAAACTTGAACCAGAAACAAAGACAGGTCTCATTTTTCCGACTGTATACCTCGTAAAGCTACACTGGAAAACATTATAAAGGGATTTATTGAGCTCTCAGAAATTAGGAGAAGGCTAGTATCTCAGTAGCCCTTTTGATCTTTAACCAGTCCCATGTCCCATTATCGCCTTCATGTTCCCCAGTGTCCTAAGCCTTTACACTTACACTTACATCTCCTATGCATGTCTGTTATTTTTTTTCCTGTAGGCTACTTGATCTGTTGTTGCACAGAATAAGCCCGTGTTGGGTGTAAATCTGTGTTCTCTATTAAGGGAAGTGGTATTTCCTTGGATCACTTTTTTGAGGATGTCAAAATGTATTTAGAGAATGAGTCAGGAGACTGCAGAAGGAAAAATTCAGGGTTAAGACAGGTGACTGATGCCCTAGAGCACTGACTTTTTGCACAGTACTGGGCAATGCATTTAAAATCCAGATTTCTTATAAGTGAGTTCCTGTTTTTATGGCTGCCTGACTCCTTATCTTATTTACTGAATGCTTCCAGAGATGAATGGGAACTGTTTTGAATACAGAAAGTATTATATAATACCAAAAATTCTCAGAAATAAGTCTTAGTTTTCTCATACTGTACCTTTCAAATTAGTAGATGTATTTGACTCTACACTCTTTGTCTTGCTCTCTTCCTTAAGGAAGTTTTATTCAAATACATATTTCCAAAGCTTTCAGATACTGTGGTGATTAATGTTAAAAGCTCACAAAGAAAAGAATAGATAGGAGAATTTCAATAGCTTGGAGTTCAGAAGTTTTGGTACTGTATATCCTGAACAAAATGCTGCACAGCTGCTCATTCAAACACATTTCTAAGAGGCACCCATTGTGTGTGCTAGATGAGAAAGGACCCTACAGTGAAATACTGTGTGCTTGCTTCATTAAGCCGTATGCTGTGCAAGTGAAGAAATGGTGAAGTAAAGGTGGACTTGCGAGGTAAAAATTTCCTCGTGGATTTTCCTTCATTTTGCAGCCTCTTATTTTTCGGTTCTTCAGGTTTTCATTATTTAGGTGAAGCCATAACTAAGAGGGATGAAATTTCTGCCTGTCTTCCAGCCATGAGAGATCCGCATTTCCCAGGCCAAGTTTGAAACAGGCATGCACTTGGCTGGATGAAAACACTGCTTCAGCATGTTTTTTCCCAAGTCTCACCGCTCTTGACACGTCTTGCCAGTCTTTTCCCTGGCTCAGTTTTCTCTTCTTTGTTGATGGTCCCAGGCCTGTTCTCATTGTTAGGGATCTCACCCATAATGTGTTTTGTTGGAGGTCCTGGCAGGCGCCCCGCACCCTGGCCTGTCATGCTCCTCCTGGTCTCTGTCTCTCCATGTTTCCCACCCCAGCATGGCTAATTCCAGCTCCTTGTGAAGTCCTGCTGCGGGTTTCAGACTCCCCCTTCCCGCTGTCCTTTGATACTGCCGATTTCTTCCCCAGATAGCTCCCCCATGCTTCCAGTTCCCCATTTCGCTACCACGTCCCCACGCTCACAGTGGACATAGCAGGACTTTGGAGTTGGGTTACTCCGGTGCTTTGGCAGTGGCTTGGCTCTCAGGGGGAGAAGACAACTGGCTTTTTTTTTTCCCCTCGGTTTCCTTATTTTAATGAGGAGATAAGGCTGTTTAGTCACCTTCTCAACAGTATTTTCAAATCTGTGAAGAAATAGTTCTGTGGTCTGTAAGCACTAAGTACCACTGTTAATGAATGAAAGGAGATAAAACCCAAATGGAGTTAATGATGGTGGGCTGTAGCCAATGCTCAGGCAATCTTCCACAACTGTGCAGGAAGGCTTTCAGGTCGTTTTAGTGCAGATCATTACTCCAGAAACCTGGCAGTGCATTTCTTTGAAGTGTTGGCCCTTAAGAATAAATATCATAGAGGAAGTCAGTTCAGGCTCGATTTGATGTCTTCCAACATTTGTTTTCTTCATTGTAAAACTCAGTACTGTGTGTTCTGAGCTCTGCAGAGCTGGTGCGTACTGCCATCTGTGTAAGCTGCCATATGTTTCCTTCAGCTTGCTGCAGCCAGAAACTGTGGATGCCCTTTCCATGGAGTTATGTGTATCAATAGGAAGATTATCAGTCTTAATATCAAGGTAAAATTTCTTTGGAAGAGCAGGGAGGAAAGTGGAGATTTGTCAGTTCTTGCACACTTCTATACGTGTTTGCCATTTACAGCATTTGAAGGTGGTCTTCCTGCAATTTGGCTGCCTCAGTTACTGCATGAGAAAGACCTTGCTCTGGAGACAGCAGGTGCTGTGTATGCAAGGTGATTTTTTTTTTTCTTACTGATAGATATTTTATTTTAAATTTTATACCTCTGTCTTTTTGCAGAGCATCAGGAAGATGCTCTGACCCCTGGTATATAACCTCACTTGACTTCCTAGCAGTGATTCTTCAGAGGGTTTATTCTTCCTATACATCTGAGTAGGAGTTCAGAGGCACATGAGGACATGGCCCTGTCTTTCATTATATCTTTATTTTAATCTTGATAAATAATATATAAATATACTTTGGCAGTATATACAAGTAGTCAATAGTGTGCACCCACAGTTTCTCATGGATATCATTTTTTCAGTGTATATGTATGTGTACGTATATCTGTATAAGTAAACCCCTTGAAGAATCTCTTCAAAACCATTGCTAGGCAATTTTCACTGTTAAGAGTTAAACATTTGAAGAGTAGAGTTGCATGCATGGTTCCCATGGGCCTATTTTTAGTTTCTCTTATGGGAAGAATGGCAAAAAATAGACCAGGACCGTGACTTTGGATTTAGTGCACATGTTTATAAGTTAGCTGACAGGAGTGTGTACATGTGTATGTACCACAGTACTTTAGTACTACACTTCCTGTACACTCATTAACAGGACTTGGGGCAGAGCTGCTGTAGCTTGAGTGCTCCTAATACCAATTTTAGCATGCTGCTACAAAATGTATCACCATAATGAAGTCATATTTGCAGCCATTCTTAGGGATTACTGTCCTGAAAGATCTGTGTTTCTTTAATGAGAGGCTTTTTTAAATTCATTTCTGGATTTGCCGAGAGGGCTTTGCTCTGTCCCCTCTCTCCTCTTCTACCGAAGCTGGAGACGGGGGAGCTGCACCAGGTTTGGTTGCAACACTTATGCAGGTGGTGTGCCTCCAACCTGCAAGCCGCAGTGTTGCACATTTTAGACTTACGGAATTTCAGAGAAAAGGATTAAAAAGAGTCTTTCTGAATCTCTTACTTTTTTGGCTGTTGTTTTGACCTTCTGCTTTCCATACTGGTTTTCTGAGTTTTGTTTGCTTTGACGGTACACGCTTAGGCTGGATGGCTAGCATTTCAAAAGTGTAAACTGAAGTCCTTGTATAACTGTATGACTCCAAGAGCTGGAGCTCTTAAAGTGCAGTATATTCTGCTGCTACTTTTCAAATCATTGCTGCAGGGATCCTGTGAGAAACAGGGGCATAGAAACTTGTTGTCTTTTATCTGGAAAAAAAAAAAACATTTAAATGTTCAAAATTTTAACAAACTAACTCTGGTAGCTATTACATTTTCCATGGAAATACCTGCCTCCTATTTTCCAAGTCACTTTCCATTACAGCTGCTTCCTTGCTAAATAAAATATGCGCGCCCTGTTAGTGACTTGCTAGCATCTTAAAAAGGAAAATCAGTGAGCATCTGAGCAAGGCTCCCCTTCCTGTGGGCTTCACACTTTTACACAGTTTGAACCCTTTAAAAAGATAGGGTAATGCTGAAGTAAAAAAGCTTCCTATTCCCCTCCCATCACCCCAAAAGTCAGAAAAGGAAAGCAAAAGCCCCTATTTCATCAAGTGGAGGAAGAACTGAAAATGTTTCAAGAGTGCCTCCTCCCCTGTCAATTTTATATTTCTTTTACAGAAAATCTACACTTAAAAATCCTTGAAATGTTGACTTATCTGGAAACAAACAATGAAAAGATCCAACTCTTTGCTATTCATCCCTTCTTGGGAGGTTGCATAGTAGCTGTTCTGCCTATAGCGCCTGAATTCATTAGAATGGCTCTAACTTGAGTGTGCAGGAATTGGTTGTTCAAAGCTCACTCAATTGGCCATTAAATTAGCAAATTACGCCAGTAGCTCATAGAGTGAATTTCTACCTTAGCCTCATTTTCCCACCTATCTCTGTCATTCTGTGTTTATGGGCGAGGGAGTGAGTAGGAAAGGCAAACTTTTCCTTGCCTCCAAACTCTCAGGCAGATGGAGGAGATGTGCTGGTCATTCCAGTTACAACTCCAGATTTGGTCCTGTACCATTTAAGAAGTCACTGTCACGAGTGTTTCTGCCTTCTCTGTGATTCCAGCACCGCAATAACACATAGATTTGAGAAGCCATTTTCCATACAATTAGTGGATACAGATTAAAAAAACCCCACAACTCTATACAAAGCCAGTTTGGGATGGTAAATTGTGAGGGTGTGGTAACAGTTTTCCTTTTAAAAAACTGACTTCATCAGACAGCTAGTTCCATTTCTACTCAGATAAATGCTTACACCCACTGTATCACATGCATGGTGTGTGTTTCCTTTCCATTTTATAAACAGTGCATGAAATATTCAAAATATGTTGCCATGCAAAAACTGATGATTGGCCTGTTAGAACTGCAGAGTTATTGCTAATAATGAAGTAGAGAACCAGACTGAGGGAAAAAAAAAAAATCAGTGGTCTTCATATACATAAGTATATTCTACTTCTCCCAAGTGTAAAAGCAGCAGAAGGACCCCACAGCCCCCCCCCCAAGCAGAGGAGCAAGCTGAATAGCCTAGCTTTCCAAGCAATGGTAAGGAGAAGAAACAGCAGAGCTCTGAGCCTGATGCGCCGTTTCCTTTTGCCCCCCTCCTCTCCCCTCAGCCAACCTACGTTTCTAGGCTCTGTTCAGCTACGAGTCTGTTCAGGTTGTGACGTAAATGACTCACAGCAAGTGACCCCCGTGGCAAACCTGTAAAACATTATACAGCATGAATAAGAACTCTCTTATTAGGTCTGCAGCTGGCTGGATGCAGACATATGGCAGCAAGGATGTTTTGGAAGAACGGCACTGCTTGACAAAGAACCCAGTCTCCCGATAAAGGTTTATACTGGCACTTTCCTGTGTTTATAATAGCATATGCCAGGGGCATGGCCTCTTTTTTCATCATATTGTTGTTTAACTTTTTTTAAACCTAATCAGCTCTGAGGCTGAGGAGTCTGAGAAGCAGAAACTTGATATCTATATTATTTTTTCCTTAGATTTCTCATACTGGAGTTATCCTGTTATAACCTCCTAGACTCAGATATGTTTCATATATAAAATGAAGTCAGTTTGTCAGGACCAATTGTTTCTGTATGAGAAGGAAGTTTTATTTTTGAGAACATTCTCAGAAAAGGCAAAGTATCAACTGGATTTTTTAACACATATTCAAGCATGTTTGCTTGCTTATTTTTCTCAATGTTAGTTTATTATTACAGAATAGTATAGTCACGGTTGTTTTCAAGGAGGGCTGCTATTTGAGTGTATTTTTAAAACCTCTTTCCCTTGCAACCGAACAATCTCGATAACAGCCAGCCTAAACTTTTCCTTGGTCTAGGCATCTAGGCTCTGGTTTAAGACCTGCATGATCACAGTGTTCTTCTATCAGTAACATGGCTAACTGGTATTTTAAATGGTCGTACTTGACCTTTAACAGTCATTCAGACTGACTGATTAGTTAAATCCATATTTACATTAGTAGCTGGAGAGATTTTTGGTCTGGCATATCTGCTCTTCGGGGGGTTTGTTATGTAAAGGACAGTAGCCCTTAAGATCCTGGCTGTGGGTCGGGACCTGCTGTTCTAGAAGCTGCATAAAAACAGAAGAGAAAGCTGCTTTCTGTGCCCCAAAGAACATGCAGTCAAACTTAGTCTTGGCTTTCACCTTGAACTGTTTCAGCAATCTATATGATGTGCAGAGTATAGGAGTGTAGCCTTCCTGTGTGGAGCTCCATATTCTAAAATGAAGTGAGCTGTTTTTATGGCTTTTTGCAACTGCACTGAGGGACAAGGCAGCTCTTTGGCTGCTGAAGGCTGAGCTGTTAGTGCTGTAGAGACTGTGTCCTCTTAGGGCTATAAAAATTCTCCAGCAGCATGTAATATTCACTTTGGTGCAAATCTGTAGCAGCCAGTTTGATGGATAATGCACTGTGTGAGGAAAAACCTGAAAATAAATACTCACAGGTTAAGAAAAAGCAGTAAGAGCTAAAAAGAAATCTGGGCTCTTCTTTTTTCTTTCTTTACCGACTCTCTTCGGGATACAAATTAGCCTCTTCTTCCTTACCTCCTCCATATTTCAGGTTGGCACTAAGCTTCCTTTAATTAAATCTACAGCTATCTGAAATACATGCACAAAATATCTGTATTCTGAAAAATCCTTGGCAGTAAAATACTGGTTTTTGAATTACCATGTTTCAGTTTCCTTAGCTTCATCTTCCCTATGGTGGAAACAGCCTGCATAGTGATAAAGGACTGAACAATTTTAAAGTTGCATTAAAGCCCCTTGGTTCCTCTGTACTTGCTGATGAGATTCCTGGGTTGTTGTGGGTATTATTTCAAATCCTGGTGCATCACAAATGATATGCCAGTTGTTTTTTGTCTTTGTTCCTATAAAATTGTGGGTAATAACCTACACAAGAATGGAGAACTCAGAGTGAAAGCCAGGAGAGCTGGGTCTGCAAATCATGGGATATGTTTCATACACCTCATGAACCAGGAGAGAGCCTCTGTAAAACTTGAATCATTGTGCAATTGTTTCTTGGGATATTTACAGTCATTTTTATCTATCTGAGTAAGGAGCCATTACTGTTTTCAAGTTAGTTTCTACCGTGTCTGTGGAACAGGCTTTTTCTAGGCTTTTTCTATGGGTCCCAGCCAGGATCTGACAAAAATCATGAATTAATTTCACCCTGATATAGCTAGTCCTGTGGGTCTGTCCTTCTGTAAAGTGAAGCTACTGCTTATTCCTGTTCTCACTGGGACTTGGTGACAACAAGAGGAGATTTATGAAGAAGAATAAAGCACATAAACTGGCCAAGTAATCTTTGTCTCTTGCTAGCTTGCTTAATTTAAGGATGGATTTTGCATGCCCTAGGTTGCAGTGTTGCCTCTTAAATAAACCAGAGAACATTTTGCTCTTCACTGAGCAGTTGGGTATATCAGCTGGACAAAAGGGTTAGCCATATGCCCTGTCCCTTCTTGTCTTTTTTTGACTTCTTTGGAGTAAAAACAAAAGGCTGGTCATGGCCTAGCATACTCAGTGTTGTCTCTGCTGGGTTGTGGTGATTCAGCTGGGCGTGAGACTTTCCACAGCTGTTATTCAGTAAACTTTTCTTTCTGCAGTGGTGCCATCCATTGTGGTGAAATACAGGCTTATCTATATCTGTAAGATATAATATATTAAAGTAATAGTTTGAGACTCGGAAGACTTTAATAGCACTCTCTTGTTTAAGAATTGGGCAGGAAATGTGTTTTCTCCCCGGTAAGTCAACCTTCCTATCCAAGGGCTTCATACCTCCTATCCACCTTAATCAGAGAGGGGATCAGTACCTTTCTATTAGACAAGTCCTACCCCCCCCCCATGTGGCACTTGCCTGCCTATTTGTGTTAGTTCAGAGCCGCTGGTGCGTCCAGCCAGGCAAAGGGCACGCAGCTAAACCGGGTGGGCTGGCGCTGAGCAGGGTGGCCAGGGCACCAGCAGCCTGCAGTGTGCATGGGGTGTGTTTGGCTCCAAGTCAGTGTATAAGCTGCGTTAGAAAGGCTTTCTGCTGATATCTGTACAAGTGAAATTCCTCCCTGGTATGAAATCCTAGACCTATGACTCCCCCACATGCAGCAAAACAAAAACAGCCATCTGCTTGCCATGTTCTTAGCACATTTCTGTTTTGGGTTTGTTGGGTTGGTTGTTTTTTTTTTTTTTTTTTTTCCCCTCTTTCTTCCAGGAAAGTTGACATCCTGCTTCCAACCTCCTCCTACTAGGAAATTAACTTAGATGGTAATCACAATTAAAGGCCTCTCCAGGAATGGCTGCTGCTATACTGTGTCTGGTCCCAGCCGTGGGGACTAAAGGGACAGCACCTCTTTCAGATGTGGGTCCCGCGGCAGCGGTGAGTCAGCACCGGGGCAGGCGCGCAGCTGAGCCGGCACTGGCAGGAGATGGCTGGCGAGGTGTGAATCACAAACAGGAGGAGATGCAGCCGTAATCCCAGAGTCGTTTTGCACCACTTGGTTGCTACGTGACAGGCAGTGCCAGCTAGCTAGCTGAAGTGTTTGTGCGAAGGTTTAGTTTAAGTTTGTAGCCTGGATCTAGCCTGCTTTCCAGCATATACCTTGCCGCTTTGTTGTACAAGCTCCAAGGATGTTTTGCCGCGCTCCCGGGTTGTAGCTTGGGCCGCTGCCCTCATTCTGTCTTTGCTCTCTGACGTCGGCATCCTGTGAAATCTGCTGGGTCCTTTGTCCTTATGGCTTTGCTCTTTATAAGTCTCCCTCTGCCGTTTTGTGCGTGACGAGCCATTTTGCTATATATTAGCAGTGGCATAAGCGTGGCCCTCGAGCTGCTCACGAGGAGCTGGGGGTGCTCTGGCAATAGATGTGTGCCGCATCCCTGGTGCGTCTGTGCTACCTTAATTGAGGGCCCTTGGGTTATCCAGACCTTTAAATGAGTTTTCCTAGAGGCCCGGTGCAGGCAGCCCTGCTGCTCCACGTGGAGGTGAGGCTGCCCTGTGAACTGCTGTCGGCCCCCACGCACGGAATGCTGCCGGCGCTCCCTCGCCCACTGCTCTCCTGTGCATGCGTCTTGTGGCTCTTGACCTTAGAAAGATTAACTGGCTGGTAAGGTCAGGAAATTTGGCCGCTCTTTCTAAATCGAGAACTACCCCCACGACTGGAGTTGCAAGGAGGACTGTGGAGGCATTTCAGGAAAGATTTCCAAATGCAGCTTGCTTTTTTCCCAAGCAGAAGAAGCCTGAATATTTGGAAATGCTCTGTGAATGAAATTTCTTTACCGCAACAGCAGCAAACTTGATTTGGGTCAGTAAACCCTTTAGAGATTAAAGCCTTTTTTAATTTTTTTTCCAAATTTTTAATTCCAAAATGATGCAGTAAAACAAAAATGAAATGCTGTTGTCCCTAGATATTGAAACAGGAAGTTGTGGTGTCTTAGAAATGCCCTCTTTCTCATTCCCAATACTTGCATCCAAAACAAAATCCTTAATGAATTCAGTTTTGTGAAACATTTCAGTTTTGAAGAAACCTGGTTTTAATTGCTCTAGTCAACTCTACCGGTCGTGTTTTTGGCTTATATATAGGTGCTCTTTGCATGCTGGGTATGGCTTCTCTACAAGCTGCTTTGCATCTGCCTGAAAGCACTCTTTTTGTTGATTATAATTCATCAGAAGTCTGTTTCATTAACAAAACGAAACAACAAAACCTCACGTGGGTTAGTGTGTGAAGGCATTAGAGCAATGGTCTCTGTGTAGTGCATTTTTAACTCTCTCTCATGCTCTCGAAATAAAGACTTAGCATATATTTGTGCAACAAGGCAGTGAGTAAACGGAGAGGAATTCTCATGCTAATCTGTACTGTTGCAAGAGCAGATATTTAGGCAGTGGATAAGCTACTGGGTAAATTTTCACATGCTTTCTGACCTTTCTGATGCTGGCATTGCCTAGTCTTCTCAAGTAGCAACGGAGATAATTTGGCCCCTGAGATAAAGGAAGAGAGATACCATTATTTTTAGTAATCTCTTGCTTTAGTTCTGGCATTTTGTTCTGTCCTGCCCATCCTCCTCCTAAAGTGCAGGGATGCAGCTTGTTTATTATGTTTTACCGTATCTGCTGTCCTGGCTTTTAATACCAGGCAGAGCTGAGGTTAGCCCTTCAGAGTCTTTCCCACCAATGTATTGGCAATCCTCGGCCTTCTGGAGATCATCTCATCAACAAATCCTCAGTTTTCAATCCTAGTATTTATTTTTATTTTTTCCCCTTCACAGTCTGGGAGTTAAAAAACCTCCTTTCTGTCTTAGAGGCAGTTTCTTTTTTTTACCCTGCAATTCAGATTCCAGGAACTGAAATTTCCAAGAAAACATGAAATGCTGTGAGAATATTGTCACTGCAGGTATCATCTGTGCAACTGCAAAAAATTGGGATGCGTGCTCACTCCGTAACTTAAAATAACAGTATTTAGAAATATCATCTTAAGACATTCAAAATATTTTGAGCTTCTCTTTATATGCATGTGTGGCCACTACTTATATATTCAAAACCTTATTTCTTGATCTGTGTATTTAAAATTGTGGAAAATGCTGGTAGCGTTACACCTATGGGGACTGAACCCCATTTTTTAGTCATAGAGCCAACAGAGTATGAGCTGTGACATTTTATGCTTTTAGCAGGGTGATGCCTGTGACCATCTCTTCCTTGGTTTTGCACTCCAGATTGCCAGTGAGAAAGGAGTTTTCTGTCCACTGTGAATACTTGCTTTTCTGTAGTTAGATGGTGAGAACTGAATTTCCTCCCATCAAACCTGCCTCACATAGGCAGCTTCCCAATCCATGCTGAAATGCATGAATTTCTCTTTAGCCAGCGTTGGTGCTTTAACGTGAACTGTCTTTCACTGAAAACAAATGAAAACACCGGTTCCAGGACCACATGGCGTATGTGTAGTGGTGGTGGGGCGCACAAATGTGTGGGAAGTATTAGGTTAGGAAAAATATTTAGGATATATACATTCTTATTTATGTTCTATATTTAGATATGAGAAGGGAAGTTATTTTTTTTCCTCCTGCAGTTCTCTCAAGCTCATAAAGCATCTGTTTCTCAGCCTCTGTCGCTGTTGCCTAAACTGAGGTTGTTGGTGGCCCTGGTTCCTCTTCAAGGAGGCTTTGTTCCAATAAAGGACCCATTGAACGTGCCAAAGACAGACCACCACAAGCACCAAGCATTTAGCCTGCTAATCTGCTGTATATCACCTAACAACATGTTTATGGAATATGGGTCTTGATACTACTCAACTAAGTGAACTGAAATTATCTGAGATTTCTCTTTTAGAAAAAGGAATTTTGCAGAAAATTGCAAAGTGGAAGAGAAGAAAATACTGTCTAATTTATGGAGCTCTTGCAGTAAACACTTTCATGCCAGAGATGCCTCACACACCTCAATCACTTGATTTTGATAAATAAGCCTGGAAGTTTCATAAGGACACTTTTTTTCTTCTGGCATTTTGACTCTTCATCCCTTCCATTCACTTTTCATCTCTGTGTCCTGGTTCGGAGTGGAAGTGGACTGAATGGCTTTAAATGCTGGGGAAGGTTCAGTTCGAATCTGGGGCATCGCAGTTGGATTTTTACCTCGTTCAAGTAGTTTTCTCTAACTAAAGTCCTTCTAATTGAGTAAAGAGGATTGCAGGATGCCTGGATATTCAGCCACAGGTAGTGGGGAGAAACTTCCATTATTCTTGTTGACTGTGAAGGTCCTTTAAGTTTTCCACCTCTCTTGTTTCACTTTAGTGCTGTCTTAAAAAGGTAGGCTGTTGATATTTGGAGCCTGTCCTCTTTCTGATATTTAGAAGGCTGAACAGTAAGTTTTCAAAAAGAGCAATAAGATCTCCTAGCAGCTGAAAACGAGAATATTTCTGTTCCCTGGTGAATGCTTTTGACTCCCCCAAAAAAGAACTTGGACATATAAATATTTGATCAAAAATAAGCCTATGATCTGATCCCATGAGCTTAAAATATTTAGTTTCTATTCCTAGTTTTGCAGAACTCTGCTGGGTAAATCCATTTGTGAAATGGAGATAAATCAAAATTTTTCTCACAAAGGTCCTATATGACTTAACATGTTTGTACAGTGCTATGGAAATAAGTGTTTTAGAAGTGGTTGCTACTAAGATTTCTCTGATTTTCAGTTGATGTATAATAGGAGGGAGAGACTCAAAGCTGTCTTATAGAGAGTCAAAATAATTGTGTTTAACTTAGTCTCCCAGAGGATCCCTCTGGCTCCCATGCTTAGGAGGAAAAACAAAGAATGACATCTAGGCGACAGTGAATTGATGAAAATGTAGATGTTTGCATTAGTGGATCAGGATTATATCTGTAATCAATGCAGATCTGGATATCTCTTTTTCATAGTCATAGGACCAGGTCTGCACAGCTGTTTAGCACTTAGTGGGTTTGGGTTTTGTTTTGTTTTTTTTTTGGTAGCTAGAAATATAAATACCTTTCCATCTGGGCTTTCCTAGTAGGGTAAAGTCATGTATAGTAGTGTCTACTGAAATAACACTTCTGCCAAAGAAAAATAGCATTTTTACACAAGCCGGACGTAAGAAGATGAAAGAAAGATATTTGTGACACAGGAAAAAGAGACTTAAATTACTTTTTCAACAGAAAAGGAGGAGGCTGAAGACATCGTAATGGGATTTAATAGAAAGGAAAACTCTATTTCTGCACGAGTGCTGAATAGCTAGTCATAAAAAGAGGAAATACTGTGTTTTTTCCTCAAATTTGTTTAAGTATATTTCAGCAACACTCAAAATTAGGTTATGTGGGAAATAAAATCCTGAAAAAGAGGGCCAGTGGTAGAGGGAGAGTAGAGGCTCATATATAAGAAAGTAAATTTCAGAGCAGAACATTTAGAAAAGGAAAACTAACTTTCCATATCGAATAGATGGGCTTTTCAGTCACACAAAGTTTTGACCACAAACATGCTACTTAATTTTGTGGAAGCCCCTTTCCCAAAGGTAGTTTTGTCGAAATGGCATTTTCAATTGAAAAATCTTCTCTCAAAGAATATTTCAACAGCTTTTGTGTGACTCGGTTTAGCAGACCTAAAATTGGGCTTCTAAGAAGCAGGGGACAGAGTAGTCACGAGTCTCTCAAACCTGCTCCTATCTTCCACCTTCAAAGTCAATCTTTTTAGAACTGATTCCATTCACCTTTGTTCTTTTTCGCACTCACTCTAAAGTGCTGCCTGATATATTCATTTGCACCATGACATCCCCAAATAGCGCATATTCCATGTATCCTTTACACAAATACCGCGATGGAGACTACACCTCTTGTGGGCTCTGGTTTTGCTGTTAGCAGTGTTGCAACACTATGGAAATACCACTTGGGTGACAACATGGAATTGAATATTGGCAGAAAGTGTTGTAGGGAAAGGTATTTTACAGTATCCCTCTAAGACAATATGCGTGGAGCTATTACTTTAAAAATAAAATCTTGGAAGTAAAGCTTTTAAAGAGTCATATTGGTTTGAAAGGCAGGATTTAAAATCATGGAAATACTGCAATCAGGGTAAAATTATATTTTTTACTTTGACTTCTAGAAATCTCCACGTAGCTTGCTCCCATTGAAAGGAGAGAAGCCAGCCAACAAGTGTTCGTGCTCCTGACTCCTGCCTGTTTACCCCCGGCGCCTCTGCCATCCAGATGGGGGGAAGCACGTGTGACAGCGCGTGTGTGATTCGGAGCAGCAGATGGGTGCGAGTGACAAACGTTTGCCAGCGCAGACACCTACCTCGCGATTACTCAGAGCCCTGCCTCTGTGCATCGTGCCTTTTCCCTGCGCCCTTATCCGAGGGGCCACGGTCGAGGCTCTTGCAACTGTAGCCTGGCCTAACGCGACAGGGATCCTGTGCAGGCACCCAGATTTTGGTGCCGTTCAGCGCTGATGTGCATCAGTAACATCTAAAGAAGCACTGACCACATTAAAAACTATACGGGGTGAAAAGCAAGGTGGGACGGGCTTCACAAGGCCAAAGCAGTAGAAATCCCTTGTAAAAGAGATATCCCCGCTTCAGTGTCCTCTGTACCCCAAGCGGGCCTGTCATCCCTCGATTCTTGCCCTGTTTGAGTCACCTTTCCCTTTTCTGCTCTCGCTCTGAATACGTTCTGCGTAAAGGGAAAAGTGATGGAAGGTGAAGGCCGGTGAGAGAGGAGCAGTGTGTGCTCCTGTCCCTGCCCCATCCCTGCCCCTCTCTGCTCTGCCCGTTTCACAGAGCCCGTGAAGCCACAAAGTTTGGTGCCTGCAGTCACATAAATCAGAGGTAGAGAGTCAAATCCTGGTGCTGCCCAGGTGAAGCACATATTCCCTGGCCAGGAATTTGCGTGTGAATGTCAGTGTGAAATTATCGTGGTGAATTTCCTCCGGCAGTTGCTTCCCTCTTTTTGAAGCATGCAGTTGCAAGGATGGCTAGCAAAGCTCCCCAGTTTGCTGCTGGATAGACATCCGAGTTCCACGCGAGCACCCTTCCTGGGACCGTTGGAGGGGATGCGGGAAGCGGGCTGCTCGGGGAAGGGGTGGGGGAAACATGTCGTGCTGGAGAAGATCACTGAGCTGATTTAATTAGTTCTGTTTCAGAGGATCCATTTTTGCTCGGGTCACTGCTACATTCATCTATTTGCTTTTTTTCCCCCCTCTAAGCAATAGACAAATGCAGGGTGATAATTAATTTGACAGGTTGATTGAGATTGGGTGGCAGAGAGGGAAGTTTCTCTGGATGAGTGACGAAGCATTGCTGGTTGAACTTCAAGTGAATGGTCTGAAATAGAAAGTAGTTAGTATAAAATCCCCCCAAGGGTGTGTTTAAACTGAATGTACTTTGAGTTTTGACATTGAGGTTTTTTAGTAAGCTAGCAGGCTGTACAGCATAATTTTAGGACATTTGCTAGCTGAGATCTAGCTGTCGAAATGTCAAGGCTATTCTTCTGTACTGCGAAACCTCAAAGCTAGGAAAATGGGGTGTTGGTGAAAGCATGGGCTTGTTTGTGTGGGTGTCAGGCTGCAGTGAGCTTTGGCAGAGGGAAGCACTCTCTTTTCCAGGCCGGCCCTGGGAGCTGAGGCTTCGCCTGAGCAGACGCAGTGCTGCTCTCACAGCAGGAGAAGGCACTTTTGGGCAGTTCCCGTAGTGCAGTAGCTTGAGAGAGGCCAAATTCTCTGTACCTGCAAGTTTCATTATTAAATCTCTGCTGTCTCTTAGTGTGCTGCCATTTATGTTAATACATTTCAGGAAAGCTATCTGCTGAAACTATACATAATTATATTTCTGGTTTTTTTGTTTTACTGCATTTTCACCTCAGAAAAGATTGATTGCTGTAATCATTGTGGTTTTTGTATCACACCAGTCAGATACCAAGCTGCCATTTTAAAAAAGCAAAAGTTTCTTCCTTTTCAGTAAGCTACATGCTTACTGGTTGGTACTGGAAGATATCTGATTTGTTCCAACACCTGAATTTTGTTACTTAGAGAATTTCCATTTTATTGGGGGGGGGGGCAACAAGTATGATTTGGAGTGACTTTCAAGCAGCACTGCAAGGTTTGTTGAGCTTCTCTGACCAGAGGTGTGGGCTTTTTGGGTCCCCATCCCTGCACTCCTCCTCAGTGGCTGTTTGCTCTGGGTTGAAGTGTTGAGCTGACAGCCACAAACATCGCAGTCCTGGGTGCGCAGAGGGAGGCTCTCCTCTGCCCCCGCCGCTCAGGCTCTGCTGCCCTCTGGAAAAACTACTTCTGGAGGGTAAATGGCTGGTCAAGCTGAGAGTGCTGACAAGGATGTCAAATTGACAAGATTTTTTTTCTCTGAGGTAGACACTTATCCATTGGGAGTTGAATTGGGAAATTCCCATTTTTGTACAGGCTGCCAGAGAGTGCTCAGCTGTTAGTTTAATACACTTATTAAACTAATTGCAGCTCAGTTGCCTTCAGTGTGACCTTTCATCTTTAGTATTGTGCGTGATTTACCTAAAATAGTCAGAGCTTGACTGAAAATGCCTTAAAAGCCTTCCTGCTGTTTCAGCAGGTTTTCAATTGCAATGCAAAAAGACATCCCCTGTATCTTCAAGGAACTGATTTCTTTGGAAATGGAAACCCTCCTGTGTGCTGATAACCAGCTGAAAAGAGCATGTCATTTTTGAGGCTTGTGCTGAAGAGTAAAAGACCATGGAAACTCTATGTGTTAAACTGGAATCTCTACAGAGATGGATAGTGAGAGAAAAACTATGCGCTAAAGAGAGAACAGCATTTGTAACATAAATTACAGAGCTGAGTTCTTGTACAATAAAAGTATTTAGATTCTTTTTTTTTAAAAAAAATAGTCATTAAATACCAAAAAATGCTTTCAGACTGTATGCTAACTTTGTCTGTTACAATAGATAGCTAGTTTTATAAAGCCTGTGCCAGGTTTGGTATTGTGACTGGGGTTCTTAATGCATAGTTAATGATTCCCAATGGAAAAAAGTAAATAAGCTTTCTGACTTTTTCTAGGAACTTGATTACACCAGAATGGACTTGACTGTGTAGCTTTGAAATCCAGTGACTTAATATGTCTACTTTGAATAGTGAGCAAGGTTTAAATAGTAATTTTCTTCTTTTTAACGTTCTATTTTTTGCTCTTTTGCCAGCTTGTTATATTTAGGAGTCTTGATATTGCTGCGTTGCCCTGACATCCCCATGCATAGGAATCTTCTCTGTGGGTTGCTGTCAGTGAATTATGGCCATATGCAGGGATAGCAGAGAATCTGTGCCTTCATTTTTTTTCTTACTAGCATGGATATTTTTTTTTCTAGGGTGTTGGTTTTCATGGACATGCCCAAAATGGGAGAGTGAGTTTATGGAAAATTTGGTGAACACTCAGACTTATTAAGTACTTCTCCACCAGATCAACATGCCTAATATCCACCAGAATATATCCTAATATCCTAATCCTACATATCCCAATATCCTAGTATCCACCAGAACAATTTAAGGGTTTAGGAAATCTATTTATGATCATTTTACTTGTTTTATTCATTTATTAATGAAATCTTTTTACTATCCAAATTAAGATAAGCTTAACTTAAGAAGCCTTTACTATAGGAAATCTGTTCTACATCTGCAAGTAGCTCTTTGTGTGGCATTCATTTATATCGTTGGGGGTCACAGAGGAGTAAGAGTTGCTTTTCTGTATTAAAAAAGACAGTTCCTTTTCTGTATGTTAGTACAGCTCTGCCTCCAAAACCTGCTGTTTTAAAATCCCACTCATATATGAAAGATTAATAGGGACCTGAGAAATTCAATAATATGACTGAAAATAATAGCAACATGTAGGGTGTTGTTTTACTACTGTCATCTGTTTAAGTAGTTGTGGCAAAAATTTATATAAACCCATATATAGGGTGCGGAGGTGGATATTCCCCTTTCTTTTCTTCTTCCCACCTACACTTTTTATTTAACAGTACCTACACACTATAGAAAGATAAACCTGCTCATTTTAAGAAACCGTACGAAGCAGCGAGCACACCAATTGACCATAAACGATGCTGCTGCCAGTTCCAGTTTGCCGCATCATGTGTCTCCGTGCCTCCTTCCCCCTGTAATGACGCCAGGATTCCTGAAGAAGTCAGATGCAGTTTATTGTCTGGAAATATTCTAAAAGGTCATGCACTGCCATGAGAAAAGTCCTCAAAAATGTAGTCTCTCTCTCGCTGTCTCTCCCAGCGCCAGATATGATCTCATTCCTGTTATTCCTTTGGAGCTGAGTCTGCGGTTAAGCACTGGGGACAGTTTCTGCACCGTGCCTGCAGGACGGCTGTTCCTGTCCTCATTCAGGTCGTCCTCCTGTGCTGCAGGACCAGCCACCTCTCATCCTCACTGAGTGCTTTACTGTCTCTGTGCCCTTCCGATCCCGCGGCTCAATACCGTGTTCTCTGTCTCGATAACGTCTATCTGTCCGTTATATGTACATTTTTCCTCCATTTTGTGCAGCCTCTTGTGGTGCTGTGATTACTTGCTTGCCCTGCCAGCCAGGCTGAGGGAGGTGAGGACACTGCTGGCTTGGTGGCTTCCAGTGTCACCAGGACACCAGCTTCAGAGGGCTTAACTCCATCTCCGTGCCAAGCTGGTCCCCCGGGGACACCGCTCCCCGCAGCTGTGCTCCAGACCCATCCTTCTACCTCGTTGCCCCTGCCTCCAATGCAAAACAGCGCCAAGTGTCAAAACAAGGGTTTAGCCTTTCTTTGGCTGGCTGTGCCTCAGGTTTAAAATCACCTCTCTGCTTCCAGCTGTTCTCCAGCAGCCCTCAAACCTTCGACACAACTTACTTGACTAGAAAGCAGCTAAACACCCCCATCTGTTTGTTTATTTTTTTCAGGGAGGTTCTGTGTGTGTGGTTTTGTTGTTATTGAGTTTTTGGGTGTGGGGGTTTTTTTTGTTTTTTTTTGGGGGGGGGGTTGTGACCATCCTCCAAACGGAGACTGACCTTGCTGATTTGCAGGTCTCCAAAGTGCTGGGAGAGGCCGGGTGAAGGGTTGCCTTCCCCCTAACCTCACAGCTGAAGGAGACGATCGGGCAAGTGTGCAGCTCATGCGTCTGGCTGAGCAGTGCGGATCTGGCGTCTCGCGCTTTACGCTGACCCTGGGAGTTGGCGAGTGCCTGTGGAAAAGGGATTGTTTTTCCAAATATTGGAGCATTTCACTGTCTGTGTGTTACAGCCTGCACGTGCCTGCGTGTGATCATGTTATGGTCATGCTCACAACGCAGCAGGGAAGAAGCCTCCATCACTTTGGGTACCCACAGGGTGAGCTGCAGCTGTGCTGTTTGATGGAGGAGGTGGTCCAGGCAGTTGCTCCCCCCCACATTATCAGCATCCAGCAATGCTGGATCTCAGCAGCTGTCACCCACTTAGCTTCGCTCTCCTGATGGTGTCCACACCGAAAGTGCATTCCCAAAGTTACTCAAGTCAGTAAATCACCTCATTTGTCTCGATTACTAGGAAAGTGCAGGGAATGGTGCATCAAACAGAAGGAATCCTACTCAAAACAGCACGTACAAAATATACCATTAGTTTCTGTGTGACCTGACTCTTGCATATTTGTAAAAATAAATGTTTCTTCTAGTGTGTAATCGAGGAAATAATTTGTGCTTTTTTGTAACCGAAAAAAAATTTATCAGGAACGTTTTGTGCCTACATGGTGGTAACAAACAGTTTCTTTTTACCAGGGGAAATATGATCCAGACTGAAGCGTAGCTAATACCCATTCAGTCAAAGAATATGTATCATACTGTGCACCATTCAGGGCAAGCTGTGAGGAGGCAGTGTCAGGAAACTCGACAGTGAGACACTGTTTTACATCTTCAGCATGTTCATTCAATAAAATCTCTTCCTAAGAGGGAAGATGTTATGCCCATGTTTAAATACAGGCTACGTTATTTGGCAAAGGTCAACACCAGCTTCTTTACAGTAAAATGATTGGATGCTTCTATCTAGCTTTACTGGACACTGATTCCCAAAGTATGAGCGACTGTTAAAACTGCTGGCTGTCACCCAGCCAAAACTCTTAAGAACCTCATTGGTAATTAATTTTGCTACTACTAAGTGTTCTAATTCCTTGCAGGAGTGGTAAAAAGGCTTTTTTGCAGGTTCTCAGCTGGTTTGGGGAGCTCAGGACATCTTCTTCATGTCTTACAGCCAGTTCACCAGAGAATATCGGATGCCAAATAATTGGCTCCCCATCACAGACAGTCCAGAGGAGCTTTTTCTTTAGCGTCCCGATGTTTTTCTCTGTCCTTACCTTTCCTTTATTCACTAGGGGAGAGCAGGGCTCTGTCTAATGTTCACTGTAATAGAAACTCAGTATTCCAATTGCAATCTAAAATCTTTGAAGTCCAAGGGAAGAAGCCAGTGCATTGCAGGGAAGGTCCTGACAGATGCATTTAGATTGCATGGTCCTTCTTCCCCTCTGTGCTTTTTGGCCTTTATTCAAATCCTGTTGAATAGACTGGCATCCATTTGCTAGCTTTGGTGAGTTATGGTTGGTTTAGCTCACCTTCGTCATCACTGTCTAATTATTTTTATAACCTGTAAAACCATTGTGTGTATGCAAATATATCTCTAAATAAAAATCCCAGAGTTGTAGACTCTATAATCTGAATAGAATTAGAATATGCTCTGAATTGGTTTAAAATCTTTTATTAAAAACTAAATATTTCTATTTTATTGGTCCTCAGAAGTACTTAACATGAAAAGATCTGTTCATTCCTTCTAATAAAACTCTGTTGAATGTTATATTTGCTTAACTAAAAAAAAAAAAAAAAAAGGTAGTTTCAAAATGCTGTTGCATTCTGTTACTGAGGACTCCCTCCACTTCCTAAGAATATACTAAGAATATGACATTGCTCATAGTTTGAGTGCTTTTTATCACAGGTCTTCATAATAAGACAATGTCTTTTCTATTTGTGTATTTGTTTGGGTGTTTTTTATCAGCCATGGCATAATTAGCAGTATTGCCAGTTCAAGGGTCCAGAAATCAAAACCTAAGCCAGAAAGATTACTTAAGAGAAAAATAAGACCTTTAAAAAAAAAAGTTTGAATTCTCCTTCATTGCTTTCTGTCCTTTTATTTATTTAGAGCTTTTACAGTATGAGTGGGTCACATTTTCCTGCAGTTCTCTAATACTAAGAAGGCTTAGAATTATGATTCATGAAGGCTGATGAAAGTTGAGATTTTTGTGTAATCATATCCCATGGCTTTAATTAAATCACCAGATAGGGGAAGAACTGCATTTAGAGTGGTGAGAGCTGAAGACACTAATTTTTAAATGTCTTTGTTCTACTTTAGTGTGATATTTTAGATGAATGCAGACAGCCGCTTAAAATACCATTCCTTATTGCTTTGCAGACTTTAGCAGGTATCACTGTGTTAGTGTACATATGGTTTACATTTCGAATGTGGTTTTTACAACCATGAGGCCTAGGGACTTTATAGTGTTTATAGTGAAAGCTTGAGTTTTAAAGCACAAGATATCACCCTACATGTCAAGCGTGAGCTAGCTCTGTTTCACTTCACTTTTTTGTCTCTCCTTTTAAATTTCCTCCTCTTCTACACTCCCTGCTTCGTTGTTTGGTTTGGGGAAGGTGTTTAAGCTGCCCTATCAGTCCTTGCTCAGAAGGAGACAATGTTTTTGGTGTCAGGGTCTTCTCTGCACTCACCCCCCACTTATATTCGGTAGGGCCGGGGGGGAGAGAGGCTGCTTTCCCTCAAGATCCCTTAGTCAATTTGTAGGGGAGAGCGAGCCAGTTGGCTTTAGTGAGGCCAGTGTTTTTATGCATTCTTGAAGATGCAAGAGTTGTTCTTGTTGCTGAAAGCTGCCTTCATCTATAAGTGTTAAAACTGTCAGAGCTGCGTTTCCAGGACAGTTTTAGATGACATGTAAAGTAGATCCTTTCCTTCTGAGCAAGACAGACTGCATGCATGAAAGTTGTATGGGAGCATGAGTTTGTTTTTATCCCTCCTTTTCCGCTGTTCATACACTTAGCCCCAGCAGCCTTGACAGTAAGAATAAAAATGAAAAGTAATTGGATGGTATGCAGCCATTTAAAATGACTCTGGACCAAATCAGTTCCTAGTAGTTTTTAGGAGGAGCACTGGAGTCTGGAACAAACCCTTCTGTTAGCAATAAACATAAATCCCTCTGCTTCCAAGTGCGTTCTTATGTCTGTATCTCTGTTTTCATGCACGTGCCAGTTAAATAATGTTTCTTTCCATTGTGATGATTTCAGAAGGTTGAGAGTAGACTCATGTAGGTTCTGTATACTTCTGACCATTTTTAAAAAATATTATCTTCATCTCTTGATTTCTCTAAGGCTTGTGGGTGTTGTGATTTCCAAGTAGTCCAATGGTCAGGCATACTTGCTTTGCTGCTTTTCTGCATGTTGTACTCTAGCACTTGCTGCTTGTCCATTCAGAGAAAATCTTTCCCGGTTCAGAAGTTATCTAGCACAGTGTGGCTTGTTCAGGTAAACAGCGTCCTACCTAGGCAATTGTCCCTCTGTAGGATGTTGCCCTGTCAGAGTATTTGCTACAACTGCTCTATTTATATAGTAGTTTTGGTTTGTGTCTTAAAGCTTGAGGCCCTCGGACAAGTATGATTTATTTTATTTATTCCTTCTACTGCACCCCTTTGTTACTGTGCACCATTGCAGATAGGGCAGGAACATGCTAACATGAGATGAAAAACAGCTTTCTAGTTTGTGAGGGAGAAATTCACTTTAAAGCCAATTAAGTTTCTGTAGGTTATAAAAGTAATAGGAAAAGATTGGCTTTATAGTGTTGTGCATTTTACTGCAATGCTTGAAAACTGGCTAGAATTTACAAGGTCTCTTTTCATCCTAGGACTCTTCTTTTGCCTTCTTTCATTCACCGTTTTGGCAAGTAACAACCAGAGGGTTAGTTCAGTAGAGCATACAGGTATGGCACAAAGAAAGAACAATGTTGTTGAAATTGTTTTACACTAGGGGCAACAGGTCCGGCAGCAAAAATGCAAACACCTCTGATTCCACAAGGGCATGTTTGTAGAGAAATTAAATGAAATGTGAATTGTGTAATTTGCTATGAGAAGCTAGCAGTTTGCTCATAAAATTGTGCCAGATTCATTGCCAGAATAAGCAAGGATTACTCCATTGGTTTCGATGCATTTATGACTGCTTGCTTCAGTGGTGACTTTGGCCCATCCTCAGTATGTGATCGTAATAGTTAAATACTGAGAGGTGGAGAAAGGACTAGTTATTACAGCTTTGGGCTCACCTGTGCTGCTGTGACGTCCCAGCTGTGTCAGCACCTGGCACGGGAGCAGAGCCAGCTGCGGGACCTGGCACCTGCAGAAAAAGCTCCCGAGGCCAGAAAGCTCGGAGAGGAGCTGCAAAGCATCGGGCAGGCAGGGGCAAACCGGGAACGGTATGGGTGAGCAGGGTGTCCCTCCTGCCTGGGTGGGCTAGGCTTGGTCTCCAGGCCTGGTTTATTTTTGGTGGCAACAGCAAAGCAGCCCCCTGCTCTAGAGTACACTATGGATTCGGTGAGGGCAGGAGCATGGGAAGCCCGTCAGTGGGAGCTCTTGCCACACTTGGTTTTGGGCGCGTGGTATGTGCTGCCAAACGCCAGTAGGGCCTGCAGTACCACAGCAACCACAGCCTACAGGGCCTGTAACATGATTCATCTTTTCTTAAGTGTGAAATGACAGGTATGTTTTTTGATAATTTCACAGGTAGGTAAAGATATCCTTGATCATGCTGGGAATAACAGGTAGTCAGGCTCAAGTTAAATTAATTTTTCTTCAGCCAAGAAAATTAAGAAAGTGGGCACTGCCTCCCACACTTGGTAGGGGCTGGGGAGGTAAAACTGAAGACGTTTCCTTAGTGTAGAGCTGCAGGAGGTGAGGAGAAGGCGAAGGTGGAAGGCTTTTGGCCACGGTTATGTGAAGCACATAGTCTTTGGTAGACGTATCTCTTTGTAGCTTTTTTATTTACTGAAAGGCCAGCTTTCATAAACATCAAAGCTCCATTTAATACAGAAATGAGCAAGTGTAGCAGTATGGAGAAACAAACGGGGAAGCCTGGCACAGCTAGTATTTCCACTAGCAGTATCTGGAAAAGAAAAATAACTTCAGTAAAAGTAGCCGGTCAGGTGTAGGGCTGTATCAGGTAAACACTAGGTGACATTTCTGATCTTGGAGTACTGATCTGCATGTGTGGTTTGTCTCCATTTGTGGAGGAAGGCAACCGTAAGTAATAACTTACAGAAATGAAGGGCCCTGTGGAGAAGAAAAGGGTATGTAGAAAGAGCTGATGGAGAAGATAAGATTTCATGTGAGATGTGTGTGGCTTTTCTTCTTCTTTTCCAAAGTAGTTTTCATCTCTGTTGTCCTGGAGTGAGTGTTTCTAGAGTGAATGCCACAATAACCACAATAAGCCTAGACTGTAAATCTCATTGCCTGCCTCCAACCTGGGAGAAGGTATTTCCTCTGGGAAAGAACGTTAAAAAAAGAAGGAACAAAAAAAATGATTATGACTGTAGGTCATTACCTGTCATGCTCATCCTCCCATGTTTCAGTATCAAATTCTTACATTTGCTTTAATCTGTGCTTGTATGAATAAGAAAAAGCATTACACAGCAGAGATCCCTGAGAAGCTGTACAAACATTAACTCCTAGAGGGGAATACATGTCAATAAAGCGCTCGGAGGCAGGATTGCAGCCCCAGCCTTGTGTATGGCGCAGCTCGCAACCCGCTCTAGCCGTGCCGAGGGACTCGCTGCTATTTTCCAGGGGGGTTAGCAGTGTGCAAGGCAGGTCTGAGAGCAGCTTCAGTGTCAGCAGTTCACATTTGCCCATGATCTGCATGTACATAAAGCAATGATAAAACCTACTGGGTATTATCTCTCTTTATTTTTTTCCACCATATCATATGTGGAAAGAACCTCTGTGTGTAAATTGTGTGTTGCTTAAGGAAGGAAAGTGAGCGCCTGTTCAAAACTGGTAGCACGCAGCTATGAAGTGCAGTAGAAAAAGATGGAGAAAGTGCTTTTTGGAGGTCTGTTTATGTAATCCCACATCTGAGCACTCTTTTTACAACTCAGTCTCCTGAAGAGTTTTGCAGAGCATTTGAGAGCTGAACTTGGGCTATAATTAGTGCTTGTCTTCTGTTTAACTTGAGGGAGCTGTATGCCATCGCAAATCTTAATTTCCACAGGAGCCCACCATCTCTAAACTATTTTTCTCTGTAACACCTGTAATGTAAACCTTTGCCTGTTTTCCTTTAGAGGATGTACATCTACTTTTATATTACTTTGAGTAGTTCTAGAATAATTAGGTGGTGAAACAGAATTAAGGCAGTCACTAACTTTCATGCCGGGTATAAAAATGTGTATTGCCGTTTAATCAAGTGGTCACTGTTTTTGGTAATCTCCTTGTTGATCCATCAGCTTTCCTTTTGCCAGATCAGCTTTAAACATTTGACTAAACTTAAATCTATGGCAGTGGGAATTTTATTGGCATAAGCACAGTGTTACGCTCATGGTAATGATAGGTGTGATTTGACTCTGACTGTAGAGGTAAAAAATGAAAGTAATAATTCCAAAGTCTTCTGCCTCTCATTCTGAAGCTAAAAATAGTGTGAAAAAATGTATAAAAGCAAACTTGGTTTCTCAAAAAAAATCTGTAATGCATCTAAAACAGCATACATCTTTCATTTAAAGCTAATCAATGCAATTTATTGCTTACCTCCGCTTTTCTTTTTTTTCTTTAGCTCATGGGGCATTCTGAATGGGACCACAAGCGGGGACCCAGAGGATCACAGGTCAGTTGCTCTGGATTTTTTTTTTCTTTTTGGTTCTTTTTAAGTTTGAGGTATTCAAGCAAGTGTCCCGTTTGAAGATGGCAACATTGTTCATCTTATTAATATATGTGGGCTAGAACCAGAAGGAAACAGCAGAAAATGATGACAACTTTGGTTAATATGATTTTTTGAGCTATAATCCAAACAGAGCTGACTAATACAACAGAAAGAAATTTCTTTCATTAGCATAAAGATGGATCAGATGTACTGAGAAAACATTCTTACTCTGCTGTCTCCATCAGAATATCAAAAGAATGTCATTTCAAACAATATGTATATGCTTTTTTAAAACTTGATAAGCGTGCAAAACCTGGCCCTCCCACCTTTTTCGATAATAAAGGGATTAATGACGATAGAACTGTATGGGGAGGTGGGGGAAACTATGCGTAGCTATTGGTTTGCTCTTGTCTTACAGCTGAAAAGAAGTTACACCAGTATTAATGTATTAATGACATCATGCTGATAGTTTTAAAATGTATCTGTAGAACTTGAGTTGCTGCTAAGGAGACATTGCTACCAGAGTGATGCTCAGGAATTTTTCTGCTTGGGCAAAGCAGTCTCTCCCATCAGGTGTTGTTGAAATGAATAAATTACTAGGGCCCCTGTATATTAGATTTACTTTTCCTTCAGCTGAAGAAGGATTTTTGTACAAATACGAGCATCTAAATCTAAACCAATAACAAACAGGTTCTCCTGCTGTGAAACTACCTGCTCCTTGATTTGAGTGGGGTAGTTGGTGTGGTGCTCTTAGCCTATCCTTCATACACCCCCTTGCAAAATCACTGGAATACCAGCCTTTTAAATGACGAAATAACATATGTTAAACAGAAAGCTGCTAGTTATTTTGTTTAAGATTCATTAATTTTAATCTGGACCAGTTTTCTAAATTGTCCTCTTGTTTGTTTCTTTGTCCTTATCATTGCAGAATTCTACAAATTTTTATAAGTTTTCCAAGGTTTTGCTTGCAACTTATTTCAAAATCATCTTGGCTGTAGGTCTGATTTTTCAGGTGATAGTATCTGTGCTTTCAAAAAATAAAAAAAGAGAGAGAAAGAAAGCTAGTTTTTCGTGAATACTGAAGAATTTCGGAAATCAGTGAGAACTGTTTAATGTGTAATCTCTCCTCATCTGGTGCAATGGTTGATTGCATTGTGTTCTTCTGGTCCAAAGAGTGGCAGGTAAATCGGACTCCTCTAAACTGCCCCTGCTGTTAAGGGGAAGTAGTCACTTCAGTGACTCTCAAGGTGACTAAACTTTTTAAAATCATTGTAATGTTACTGCAAATCTTCATCTGATTTTTGTATGAATATGAAAATATAGGTATGTTTTTGTATGCTGTGAACCGTGCCCCACAGTCCTAATGCTTTGCCTATGGCAGCGAAATATTTAGAGCCTGCTCAATTGAGTGCATATGAATTTCTGCGCTGGTGTTGCATCAGAGACTGGGGCCTAAGTCCTGTCTAAGTCCTCATGCCTAATGCTTCCTGTTGGCTATGTGCTTCCATGCTTCAAGGGTTTTTTTTTTTGTTGGCTAGGCACTTTTGAAGATTTAGAGCCTGCCAATAAGTAACATTAGAGAAAGGGATTTAGGTGGAACGTAAGCAGTATGAATCTGGCCCAAACAGATTTTAAATTAAAAGGTAAAATGGATCAAGTTGACTATGAAAAAGGTATCTTGCTGCAGGAAATTGGGGCTGTGCTGTTTAATTGATCCCTTTTGAGTTTTCTGAAAAAGTGAAGGATGAATGTACAGGATGAAACTGTTGCCGAAGAATTTTTTTAATAATTTGTTTCTATTGAAGCTATGATTTCTTCCAAGGAGGGTTCTAAAGAACTTATTATATTTCTAGTTTCTCTCTTTGGTGCCTTACTGAGAATAAAGAGGATTTGTATGGTATGGCCTAATTTTAAAAGGAAGAGGTCACCTGGGCATTCAGTCAGTTCCTGCAAATGCCATCTATATGGAGTCCAAGTGAAATCATTTGCTGAGTATTACTAGGGAATGCTGTACAGTGGAAAAATGAGATAAATGGTTATTAAGCACATATAGATGGAATTCTCTAGGTTTCAGTAGGGGTAAAAAAGGAGATATTTATGAGCAGAAAGTTCTGTATAAGTTTGAAAGTTTTCCCTATCTTGCTGAAAACAACTTTGTTCCTATCCTCTGTGATAGTTTAAATGTTCCTCCACCCCTTTTTTGTTTTTTAAAAAAAAAAGGGGGGGTGTAGTGGGTAGAGCGTGATGTTCTTCAGAATTCTCTACAGGTCACCTGTAGTTCCTGAAGAATAATGTTGTATTTTTAAAGGCATTATTCTAGACAACACTGTATCAGTTTTACAGGTAGTAAACTGCTGCTGATGATTTTTTTTTTCTTAGACTATCTTTTTATTTTAGTTTTGTTTTAACAAAGTAAGCAAAAATACTTCACCCCCTGAGCGAGGAAAGCATTCAGTTTATTGAGTCCATTTCTTCAAAATAGGAGAAAACCTGTGTACATAGAATGGTCTCCGTGATAGAGCACTGTGGTATTTCCTCCTGAATCCATCTAAAAGAAGGTTGTATAGCCTTGATCAAGCTCATCCTCTGGACACTGTTTTATTTAATTTATACCATGTGTTAGATGATCTGCAAAGCTTCAAGAAAGCAAAACATTATAAATCTTGGAAGAACCTTGTAAAAATAACAATCAGTGTATACCACAGAAACATTAAGGGATCTTGAATAAGGTGGGAAAAGAAAATGACCCAAACTCTCAGAGTACTATGGACTATCCTATTGCCCAGTAGCAAGAAACAAGGAAGACAAGTTTGGCCTGGCTTATTCCAGTGTAGCCTGGAGAAGGACTGGGTCCTCAGACTCTCTTCTACATGGCCGTGAGAATCCCCTTTAATAGGAAGGGTGTTAAACATAACTTCACTATTTGCTTGAAAGGTTGGAAGAAGTTTAGAAGGATCCTATTTTGGCATGTAATCTAAAAGAAATATTTTATCCTTATTCAGTTGTGTTATTGCCAGTTTGCGTCCTTAATGAAGGTACCCTTTGTTACAAAGTCATGTTTAATATAAAGGTTATTAAATAATAAAGATTATGAAAGAACAATAAAGAGTAATTTCTTAGGTACATTGCTCCTTCAGATATGATGTATCTGTGGTTCAGAGATGAACTGGCCAATGCCTATGGGCTCTGCCATGCAGTTGCGTATGGTATTTCCCTGGGTCTGTGAGATTTTCCTCCAGGAGAGGAATGGGGAAGTGGGCAGAGAGGTCTCTCCTGGACAGTGGTGGCCTGCGCTTCTCAGGCACGCAGCGAGATAGAAGAAAGGGGTTTAAAGTGTGTGTTATCGTGAGCCAACTTATTAATCTTCTATGGTCTTTTAATTCTTATGGAATAAAAAGATGAAAATGTGAAGCTGGATTTTAGGAAGTCACCTTTCTGCGCGTGTGTGTGAATGTTAGCGATGTCATTTGAAAGGAAAGGAGGTGGAGCCACTGGTTTACCATAATATAAAACTAAAATCCACATTTAAACTTATAAAATTATTTTACCAAGTCTTATTAAACAACACACTAATTCTGCTAGATTTTTTTAAAAATTAGTATATTTTCTATGGTTTGTGTTTGAAACATGAGAGGAAACTATTACAGTGCATGTCATACTTCTTAACGGCCTACTTGGAAAACGTGTTCCTTTTCGACTTGTGGGAGTTAAATGCAAGGTGAAGTAGTTACAGGTAGTGCTGGATGTCAAATAAAATACACCTCACCTTATGGGAATTCCTGCTTGCAGGAGTTTGTCTCTTGATATGCATCTGCAATCCAATAGAATGTAAATGGGACAAGTAAAAAGCTGTCTTTACAATATTTAACTTGCTCCTCACTTCCACACCAGCACCTCATTCCCCTTTTTTATAATTGCGCACACATATATATGTATGTATGTATCTTTTAGAATTCTTCTTCTTTTAGAATAATTTTACTATTAAAGCTGCTGTAATTATAGGGAATTCTAGGCTGCCTTGCAAAAAGCAGTTGGGTTCCTGGCTACCTATCTCTTGATTTTTTTTTTTTCTTTTTTTTTTTGAGCTCTGAAGATAACGCTTTCTGCTGAAAGTGTTTAGTGCCCAGAACTTACTCTCTGGATTGGATATCATGCAACGATCGCAAACTGGATTTTGTTATGTTCCATGCCTAACATTTCAAATTAATGCAAATTAAGATTTAGGCATAAAACTTCAAAATTAGGGTTCTAAGTTCAAGAAATTCCTGGATGTTTAACCCTCCTAAAGAAATCTCTCTCTTGAATGCGCACCTGCAGTCTATTAGACAACATTATCTCACTCACATGAGGGAAAAATAGCCATACTTATTTCTAATATACTGTAAGACAATATGACTGGTAGAATTAATCCTTGACATATTATCCCTCTGCAGACAAAATATGCAAACTATTTTAATTCTTTTAAGAAAGTATAATACTTATTCCTGCTGAAATATTTCAGGTGAGAGCTGCAATACTCTTTATGTGCACGCATATTTATGGCGGACATTGAATGTGTGGGAATTATTTGTTGCTGTGACCCTGCTGCTGTCATCAAGCCTTGTTTGGCTTGTTGAAGATGTAGGCGTAACACCGGGATGCTGTGGAATAGAGCAATCTTTCAGCATTACAAAACAATGCTAGTCGGGAGAGAAACAGACAAGTCCGGTGCTCTTAATTCTCTTTAAATATAAAAGCTTTCAATTATATATATATCTGAGGTGCTGCATTTTACCCCTCCAGTTCCTAAGCAACAGCTATTTTCAGAGTGAGTGCGTCTGGTGTTGTCTACCTACTTCATGCTTCTGTGAGGTAATTCGTCAGTGAACGCCAGGCTTTTCACTGTCTCTGCCGGCTCTGCTTGCCATGGCACTCTGAGGAGACAGACGCTTTCACAAAACCGAAGGAGCCCGGGCAAGACCGGTCTCAACCTTGCAGCGTGCAAAACTTCTGTACGCCTGGGAGCTCTGCCGTTTACAGCAATGAAACAAAAGAATCAAAAATAAGGCTCTTGTCACTGGTTTGGGGGAAAAAAAAGACCTTTTGCTTGAGTGGGAGAAACCTCTCGAGCAGATTCAAAATCATGAGCCGGAAATCTCTGTACTTGCTGAAGCGTAGATGGGAGTCAATTCCCGTTACTGACCAGGTACGGTGCTCTGGTGAAGCTGTTGTGTAACTGTGTTCCCTTGCAATGCCATGGTGAACATATTTACAGTGATTTAATTGTGATTGCTTGGGTTCTTTTAATACAATGAAAGCCAGTTGACCATTACCTGTAGTTTCCATGATGAATAGTGCAAAAATGCATGTAAAGGTGATTTTGCAAGAGCATGTGCTTATGAATGTGGAAGTACCATTGTAGTCCATTAATGTAGAGTTAAGTAACAGGCAGAATCTGTCTCTTTCTCAAAAATGAGACTTTTTTTAAAGCTTGAATTAAAAGAAAGATGTGTATTAGGTGTATTTTAAACTGATCAGCTAAAGAAAAGTAGTCTACTGCTGATGGGTTCCTCGGTGCATGTCTTTGTTGCATTTTGTATCTCGTGTGTAGGCAATCACTGATTACAAATAGATGTAATGCACTGGCAGAACCTCAGCTTTTTCAGCTTCATCTTGGTTGGTGCTTCATTTCAAGTATGTTAACAAGGAAGAGAGTACAGCGGACCTAAGCGATACAGACCAGATGTAATGTAAAAATTATGGCATGCTGTTTGGAGCAACTATCGTCACCATAAGTGGGACTAAAATGTCATGAATGGGAATACAATTAGTACACTCCTTGCTCAAGGTTCTCTGAAATTTTTGCATTATCTTACTCGGGATGTAAAGACAGTAAAAGAAAGAACTCTAGAAAAGGAAGTGGAGGTAGTAGCTTATTACATTTTCCAACTCAGTTTTGTATTTATCAAGAGGCTGACTATGAAGTACATTTTGGGATATCTTTACCAATGAGAAACCAGCAATTTGTGAGAAAATTCTGTTTCTTAAGTGGAAATAAAGATGTAATACATAAATACTTTTCAGGGTTCAGAAGGGTCCTCCTGTATCCTTTTTTTTTTTTTTGGGGGGGGGGGGAGTGGTTTATTGGCAAATTACATGCCATAGTTTATAGAGCTGTAGATTTTTAAAGCCAAATTGGACCACTGTGGTCATCTAGAGCTCTCAGACATAACACTAGTCATGCTGTAATCTCTACAGCAGGCCTGTGTTTTCTGGTTAAATAAGAGTATTTCTTTTAGAAATACATCCAATCTTAATTTAAAGGCTTCAAGCAAATGATAGTCCACCATATGCTCTGGAAAAGTTGTCCCAGCTGTTAAATATTCTTTCTTTTTAATATAATGCCTTCTCCTTTGACTTTGCCTAATTTAGATCTCCAACCATATAAATTTGCTACACCTTTGAGTGCCAAATTTTAAAATTTCTCTCAGAATTTTTTTTTTCCTGGATAGAGACCTAGGTTATGCTTCTACTTTGCTTTGGTTTGCTATCACTTGAACTAACTGAAATATTAAGTTACAAAGGAATCGGGGTTTTTGGTAATGCAAAATAAAAATAATAAGGCATCATTTTGAATATGAATTGATGCAGTTCAGTCAGGCATTCTCAAATCTCCTGGTAGAAGGGGGGTAAATAAATGCTCTGTTATTGAATGAGTCATCTGTCATTTTGTTTCTGCTAAGGTGTAGGGAGGCGAGCGTCATTTCAACCTCTTGGCTTTCCTCTTACTCTGACACAAATGCAGATTCTCGACTCATTACCAACAAGTATTTGACCAGCAAGTGATCCATAGTGTTGTATTTTGATTGTTAACCATTTCACTTTTCCTGTGTTTCCTTTTTCTTTTAATCACTCCAACCCTGATATTTGCATAGCATCATACTGTGCTCTGGTATAATGTATCTGGAAAAAATTAATATTCCTTACCTAGATGTGAGGTGTGTGAGATCTCACTGAGCTATATATGTATACTTTCCATCGTCCTGTTGTCTCAACCCCTGAATGTCTCTGAACAGTTTTAAAAGAGAACAGGAAATTTTCCTGGCTCACCTACCACTCTGGGGCAAGTGAGACTCGGTAAATGATGCCCTTAGATGGCATTGGCTTGAGTGTAGTGTGTATCTGTAAGGATTTATTGAAGGTAACCTAAGGGAGGAAGACGATGTTAGGCTTCAAACCCACCGATGTTTCTGACTGTTCTTGTCACTCCATATGCGTGGCTGGGTGGCAGAGTTTTAAGGGAGCCGCTGTGCTTGTTCTCATGCATGGCAGGAGCCTCCCCCTTGGTCAACAGGGCTTTTCTTGTAGGAAAATGCAATTACTGCGCAAGGTCAGGACCATGGAGGGAGAGGAAACTTCATCATACAAAAATAATAGCTCTGCCTTTTCAGGCAAATTAATTATCCAGTCCTTAGAGGGAGGCACTAGCTTATTATTGTTATGGTCTAGGCTAAGCTTGAAGAAATGAAGATATATTTTGATAGGTAAGTAGCTAATAACATTGTAGATTTTTTCTCTGTTCAGATGAGGTAAGAGATATTTATGTTAACTGATGCCAAAAACCCTCCAAAATGGTCTACCTGTATTATCACATTTTGTAAAAGACCAAGGGAGGAAAATAAGATGGAATTCTGAAAGTATGTTTTTTGGCTTAATCTCATTTCTAGTTAAAAATAATATGGCATGTCTGACTTTAAAAGATATGGGAGCCCATAACTTCACTGAGAAGTCTGATGTTGTATTTGAACATACTGGGTATCTTCTAAAAGACATCCAGTGATTTTTATTCCTCATCCTACATATCCTACATCAAATCAAATGAAATCCAGAACTGTTTAGGAAAGGCAAGGGTGAGCAGGCTGAGAAGCAGGGGAAGAGAAAAGCCATGAGTAGTTATGACAAATATAGACACTACTGGGTTTGGGGGGGTTATTTTATTTTAATTCTTTTTGATCTTTTGAGCATCTTTTAAGATGCTGCAGATGTTGCATCACAGAAGTTTCTGTGGTTTCCAGGGTCTGATATTCAAATGAATTTTTGGTTGGTTGTTTTGCTTTTTTTGTGTGTGTAAGAATGAAGAAAGTGGGTTTAAGTTGGAACCCTGAATTAGACATTTTGAGTTTCAGCTGATGAGAAATGTCTTACTTAGCTATACATTTTTATATCTGGGACAGCCTGATCTTGTGGGCATTTTTCACAGGTAAATTTAAGCAAAATTATGATGAATTATTTATTATGCGTTAGCCTCTATTCAACAAACAATAGTAGAGATACTCATAGCGCTTGAATCTTGCATAACTGTACATCTCATTAATTTCAGTAGGGAAGTACCTTTACAGAGCTAAGGAAAGAATTTAGGAATGTTTTTCTTTCTTGCCCATCCAGCAGTTAGGATTGTCTGAAAGTCTTCTGCATTGGAAAATAATTTTAAAAGCTGCTAAGCTTGGATTTTCGGTAAGGGGGTTTGGGGAAATGTTCTGACCGACGGTTTTATTTGGTGTATGTGTCAGAGGATCTTGTTTTTTGGACTGATCTTAATTTTTTATCCCTGCTAGCTTCAACACAGAATGATTTCATTGAACAGATACGCGTTTAAAATGCTGTCATAACGGAATGAGCCAAAGGTGATGAGGTGTTAAATATTTGCTGTAAGGATGTTGAGTATTTCCCCCTGCCTGAAATTCCCTGTACACTTCATGAGCCATAATCTTTGAGCAAAAGTTGGATTATGTGCCTGTCCTAAAAAGAGAAGAACAGGAATCCTTCACACATTAGCCCATGATGTAAACTTTTAATGAGATTGTGTCTCATTGCTGACTATGAATTTAAAAGCAGAAACTGAGTTTGTGTGGCACTATGAAACCAATAATTGATATATAGGTTTATATAGCTGTAAATAGTTCAAAGGGATCTACTGTGCAGGTAAGCAACATCATCAGTAATACACTGAAATGCACTGTAAAATGCACGATTACAGCAATGTAAATAATAGTAATACTTTCTGTACTCTTAAGTCACCAGTTTAGATTTTGATGGATTTGTGTAAATCCCAGGAAGTGAAGCCTCGCTCTTACCTGCCAATGATTTACAGCACAGCTACGCCTTAGGCAGTTTGCACGTAAGGCTCAATATCCAGTTCTTACCACTGATCCAATAGACATGAGAAATTGCCATAGCCTACAACTCATGCAGGGTGTTCAACAGCATATAAATTGATCTGAATATGACTTGGGTCATAACTCCATGAAATGATAAATCCAAGGTTTTTTGACGGTTGTTTTATTTTTGAGAGAGAGAATTTGATGTGAGATTGGAAACGTGGTGGCTGCATGATGACATGTATGAAGTCATTCTGCTAGATTAAAGCTGTTTTAAAAAAAAATGGAAGAGGTTCGTTTTGTCAGGATTGGGAACTGTGTGTTCACTTTGCTCTAGGTTTAATGGCTCACTCAGCCACAGATCTTATTGTTAGTCATGTCTTGCCCCCATTCTGCTCTGAATGCTCCTCACTCATAACCCCTAGGCATCCCTGGGGATGGATATATCATATCTACTATCTTTATGAGAAGGCTGGAGCCCCTGTGTTTTATCATTCGCTCAGGTGCCTGTTAAATTCAGACCTTTTTTAGCTTGCTGTCCAACAGCCTCTACATCTGGTAGGTCAACAGCAGTCTGGCACTCCTGATTGTCTTTGGCCAGAGCCAGCTTCACCAGGAAACTTGTGCTGAGGAAGTGTGTGCCTGGGGCGCCGTTTGTTGGGATCCCAGCTGAAGCTGGGGAGAGGTACTGTGCCTCTGCAAGGCAGCACTTCTTGGGTGCCCAAGAAATGACAGCGTATACAAATGCATCAGTACGGGTGCTTGCATTAGGGGAGAGACATGGCTGAGATTTGCTTACAAGCAGGCCCAGGACAGTACCAGATGGCAGGGCACTAGCATTCCCCATACCTCCTGTCTTCTTTTGGGACCCAGATAAAAATTTTAATGCACTGGGGATTCTTTGTATGTACCTCCTTTCTGTGCAAGGGTCAGTAACCTCTTCATAGAGAAGGGGATGAAGCAATTGTTATGAGTGAGGAGGCCACAGAGCAGCACATGTGGATATGTCTCCTTGGCTCACAGGTTCCCTAAGGATCCAAAAAAGGTGTGTGATAGAGCCAGGGTCAGCTGGAGCTGAGAAGCTCCTTTTCCTTGCAAGTGCCTGATGGGTTATGCCTGATTATTGCTTTTGTACAACCTGTCTCCAAGGCAGTCGAAGCCACATGCTTGGAACTACGCTAGCCAGGGCACCAGCACGGCCACAGCACGTGGCCCCTTTGGAAGGTTTCAGTGGCAAAACAAGAATACACACACACACACACACACACACACGAGCAACACAAGCCGAGGTAGAGGTGATACATTACCTTGTAGTATTGCACCTAGTTAGAAGAAGCGTGTGCCAACAGTCCGTCTAGTCAGCAGGAGCAGCAGTGTAAGTGACTACAGAGCTCAGCAAAAGCTCCTAGCTCCCCTTGTGTCTCCGGTTTGTTTGGACTCCAGGCAGCCAGGTTTTATAGCCTTTTTATTCACAGCTCACCTCTTCCCCCCACCCCTCCAAAAGGCCCTTTGAGAATACCATAGCAGGCCACCGATGGCATGCCTGAGCAGAGTTCCTGCTAGGTTACGTCACAACAGCGATCCTTTTATCTAACCCCATCCCTCTTACCATACCTGAAAACAGTGCAAAAAATTTGTTTCCTGTAAGTGTGTTTTTGTGGTTTTCCACAGCTATTCATTGTTAATAAAGCCTTACATTATCCTTTCATTCAGCAGACAAGTTTTCATTAGCTTTTATGGCAGAGTGAAGACTTGTGGAGCATAGGATGTTATGAGAAAGAGACCTCATGGGAGGGCTGTGGCTTGATGGGAATATGGAGCTGGTGCTGGGGGAGGAGAGTTACTCTTGTGCAGCAGGCAAGGTGCAGAAAGCTAAGACTGTGATCAAGAAGTGATCTATAAAATACTTCCTTGCTTTCTAATGCAGCAAATGAATGATATAATGCAGAAGGCTATCTAAGAGAAATAATCTGCCTTGGATTTGGCCTTGCTTGTTCTTAGAGATGAGCAATTGAGCCACAGGCACTGTGGGTCCATTTCTGTTTGTCCCCCAGGCTTTCTACCCCGCTGCTCTAACGAAGGTGCAGAAGAGAAGTGGGGTGATAATGAGCTTGGCACCTGAGGGACAGCTCTTGCTTTCCGATGTGCCACCCCTACCATCCAACAGGTGACTGATGATGATCAGAGAGGTTCTGCAGATGGTCAGGGCTGTCAGGTTGTGCCTTTAAGCCAGGGAGCCAGTGTTCCCAAAGTACAAGAACAGCTGATTTCAGTGGGATCAGCTCCAGAAATATAGTTATCTTAGTGCATAGCTTTGACCAGGCAAAAGCTATGGAAAATCTTGGCACTCTACATCCTTCCATGCTGGCAAATGGCATTAAAATGTCCATAATGATTCACAGGAGCCTAGAGCGTGACAGAGAAATTCCTCTTCCTGCTGATGTAGGGCTGGGAGAGGCTGGAAGCTGAGAGGACAAAGGACAGGATATGTCTCACTGACAGTTGTGACATGGATGATGCAAGCAAACCTTCTGCAACCTCCCATATCCATGGCTCGTAGCATGGAGAAAAACCTTCTAAATGGTGTCAGCCAGTCTCTGAATCATCTTCTCAGTCAACTTCTCTATCCCAAAATGATTGGCAGTGGGACAGGAGGAGTAGATTGGCAGCTTGATTGTGGCATACCTCTTCTTAAGACTCAGTAGCATCATTATGTCTGTATTCTTCATAGCTAAGCAGGAGCAAATTTCCATAAATATTGCCTTTCTTGAAAAATTTCTCTCTCTCTTGCTAATCCTCCTGTGTTTGCAGGGCAGCCTCTTCCTACCCATCAGCAAATCCAGTCCTCTGGAAGAGCAGTTTGCTGATGATACTCCGCTTGAGTTGTATTTTACTTTATTGGGTTAAAGGTGAGCAAGAAAGCATATTCCCACTTGATGAAGACTGCAGTTCAAAGGATCGTTGCTACACAGCATTTAATGCAAATGTTCAGTGCAATTCAGAAATGAAGCAGTTAAGAAGCATGACATTTGACTCAGTATTTTGAAAAGGAGAGATAGTGGAACAAGCTGACAGGCTGTCTTTTTTTTCCTCAAGCATTTCCTTACGAGGGAGAGCGTGTATCCACTTCTGTGACATAGATTTAGATTGATTATGGCAATTGAATTGAGAGGATGAGACTGTGGACTGTCCTCAGCTGGGGCATAGAGAGTGGATCTTTTTCTCTCTGGGATGCTCCTGAAGACTCCCTCATCTCCCTGAATTTCCCTCATTACCGCAGTGCATCTTTTTGATTCAGAGGTTTTCAACATGTTTTTTGTTTTCAGATCCCTATTTTTTATGCAATGTAAGCTTGCAGGCAGCAGCTTGTATATCTCAGTTGCTTCTTTGTAGATCCCTCTGAAGTAGTTCAGAGGCTATAGCAGGGTATGATCTTCTGGTTAAAAACCATCATAACCAGGCATTGGCCAAGAGATTCTTTTTGTGTGTGTTTTTCCATTTTTAGTTTTCCATTTGTTAGAAAAATTGTCTGGTGCATCAGTTCTATTTGCCTGTTTATTTTGGAGGTTTGAAATGTATTAACATCTGACAGCTAAAGTTGCTGGCTACCTTTAAGTATCCATACACAATCTTGGCCTGGTCTCTAGCGCTACAGAAATGCAAGTGTGGGCAAAATCCTGTCACTGGAGGATGCTAAGCACATGTAGGCTTTCAGAGAGTTTAATCTGCTGAAATCTGAGTCCTCTGCTTTAGCACAACCAATCTGCAAATTTCCAAGGACTTGCAAATTCTTCCAGTTGCCAAAATTTGGGCATCCACATGCCAATCCCTGAAATAAAAACAACACTGAGAATGTTCTGAGTCCACACTGGTGCCTCTCAAAGAGGTTAGTAGTTAATGATGAGCAAAACAGTGTCTCAGTCTTCTGGAAATGACTGTACTGGATAAAATTTTCCAAATTCAGGCTAACGCTTGCAAGCAAAACTTCAGCGCAAATGTTTAAAGCTTGGCAAAAAGTATAAGCAACTGAAAACAGGGTCTTATGAAGGGAAGTAATAGCCAACTTAATAATGGGTGATATAGCTAGCTTCCTGGTATTAAACAAAACTCACAGTATAAAATTATGTAGATTTGTGGGTTTTGAGAGGATGAAAGGTCAAACTTCAGCTCCTCCCAACTATTAAAAGCTGAGGGAGGTGCCACAAGGTGTTCTTTTTTGTTTCCAATAACATCTTAAATTTCACTTATTGCTTCTGTGTGTTTCAGGTATTTGTAGCCTTTCCAAGCAAAATATTGAGCACAGTCATTACAATTTGTCTGGCTTCCTGTTTACAGAGATGAACCCAATTACAGAATGAACATGATTAATATACTTAATTCTTTCCTGAAGAGTGATTATACCCAGTTTTCAGCCAGGACGTTTCCACTGGTATGTTAATAATAGCACTGCTAGAGGATGTGGGTTGCTCCAACCTTCCTTACAGAGTTTCCACAATGTATCAGTCTCTTAACTGTCCAAAGATGTCTTCGATAACAAGGAAGCAATGAACTGCCTTATTTCATTCTATAATGGAAACTTGAGTGTAAAAGCATTTTTATTAAAAGTGTTTTAATTTTTTTTCTCTGTTTTGTGTCCATACTGGGGAAGACATTTATGCTATAACTGCTGCTCTCTGGGATGGTTTTAAGAAGAATAAATAAGTGAAAGTATTTCCTATTGTTCCTTCCTTACAGGAACACATGCTGAACTCTCTAGTAGCTCATTTTATGAGTTTCCCAGTGGAAAAGCTCACAGCTGATCAGCTCTGTTCTCAACACCAGATGTTCTTTTTCTGCTTGACTTTAGTAGTGAGACATAATTTTGTTCTGTGTCTGATGGATCAATGTTCAAAATTTCAAAATGAATTATTGGAGCAGCCTCCTGAGATTTTTTGAATAAGCCAGCACTGGAGTAAATCTTAAAGTCAAGTCATAAAAAAGAAAATTTCATGTTGGGTTGTGTTTTACAGATCAAAGGTTCATTGTGTAATAGGTCTGCATTGCTCAATTTTCAATTCCTGAATAACCTTGAGTGTTACAAGAGCAGTATGAATTCCTGCAGTCCATAAAGGAAGTCTGGAGATTATCAGGCCTGAATCTAGAGTTCATAATTGTTGAGTTATTGGGCTTTATGCACATCTTAAAAAAACTAATTGTTGTGGTGAACAGAAAGTCCCTAGAGGTAGAGGGATCAGTTATTTTACTGCAAAAAGTAAATTTTTTTTCAACATAAAAAGGTATCTTCATTAATGATCTGGATGATGGGACAGAGTGCACCCTCAGCAAGTTTGAAGATGATACAAAACTGGGAGGAGTGGCTGAAACACCAGATGGTTGCGCTGCCATTCGAAGCCTGAGAACAGGCTGGAGAAATGGACTGACAAGACCCTCACGAAGTTCAGCAGAGGGAAATGTCAAGTACTGCACCTGCGGAGGAATAACCCCATGCAGCAGTACAGGCTGGAAAGCAGTGTAACAGAGAAAGACCTGGGTCTCCTGGTGGACAACAAGTTGACCATGAGCCAACAATGTGCCTTTGCAGCAAAGAAGGCCAACGACCTCCTGGGCTGTATGAGGCAGAGCATTGCCAGCAGGTCAAGGGAGGTGATCCTCTCCCTCTGCTCAGCTCTGGTGAGGCCACATCTTGAGTACTGTGTCCAGTTCTGGGCTCCCCAGTACAAGAGAGATATGGGCATACAAGAGGGAATCCAGCAAAGGGACGCAGAGATGATTAAGGGACTGGAGGAGAGGCTAAAAGAGCTGGGGTTGTTTGGCTGGGGGAAGAGGGACTTGGGAGGATATTATAAAAACCTGATGTAAAGAAGCCCAATGGTATCCAGTGACAGGACAAGATGCAATGGGCACAAATTGAAATACAAGAAATTCCATTTAACATAAGAAACAGCTTTTTTACTGTGTGGGTGGTCGAACACTAGAGCAGGTGCCCAGAGAGGTTGTGGAGTCTCCAACCTTGGAGATATTCAAAACCTAACTGGACACAGTCCTGAGCAACCTGCTTTTGGTGTCCCTGCTTTGAGGAAGGGGGTTGGGCTGGGCGATGTCCGGAGGCACCTTCCAACCTCAACTATTGTGTGGTTGTGGTGCCTGTGGTTGTGAAGGCGAGATTTCGTGAGACAGGGTTTTTTTGCCCTGAACAGCAGTAAGTTTTTGCTCGGTAGCTTTAGCTGCTCAAATCCATGATGAGGAGCCTTGGTGCTACCTGATATTTGTCTCTGCTAATATTCACGTATTTACTGGTAAGCAGAACCACAAAGAGGTTCCTGCTGGAAGTATGATACCACAGTGCATCATTCTGTAACCCTTGCAAATCATAATGCATCAAACTGATGGCCTTTTTGCCTCTGGATGATAGTGGTAAAAGAGACTAAGAAAAACTCAGACGGAAGGGGAATGTAGGCTTCCTCTACTAATCCTTTTTTGCAGCTCACAGAGGGAGTGGGGGAGGCAGTGTTAATGGTCCTAACCTACCTATTGAGGTGTGGAAGCAGAAGGTCAGTTGTAGAGTTGTAAAGACCCTTCATCTCAGCTCCATCCAGTAGCTGAGATGGCAGTAGCAGATGTTTCCTTTTTCATATTCCCTTCTCCCTCCACCCCCCCAACACACACATTGGGAGGAGAAAGGAAAGAAAAAAAAAAAAAGCTGTAGATGGAGAAAAGGAGCCAGAAAAAAATCTTTCCAACCAGAGCTGGAGCTTTATTAAAAACTGGCTACCAAGACAGTGATTTAAAACATGTAATCCCTCTTCAGGCTACAAATAGTATTTTGGTAGAAACCCAGATAACCTTTCTTTCTGTTTCCAATAGCTTTGCTTCTGGAGCATGGGAGTGCTACTCCAAAAATGAGCTTGCATGTATTTCTTTTATTACTATCTTCAATTCTTCTTCTGGTATCTGACAGACAAATAATTTGAAGTTTTCTTTCAAGTACATTTTTGAAAGTTCATATGCTGTTCTCAAATACATGCCCTCAGTTTCTGAGGAAGCCCCACACATCTGACATTTTTGGTTTTCACATACAGGGGAGGGAGACCTAAATCTTCAAAGTTAGGTGACAGATGTGACAGAAACGTGCAATAGGGATGGGCTTTTTGTGGGTCATATTATCAAAGACAAATTTTATAGGTGTCTAAAAATAACAGCTGCCTGTATATAGAGATTGTGTTTTAGGACTCCTGGAGGGTTTTATGTGCTTGGGGTTTTTTTTAATTAATAGTTGGAGTTGAGTGAACAATCTGCAAAGAATTATTTTATATTAAGTTCTTCATTAAGATGCAGAGAATAGAAGTGGGGAAGTTAACAGGAGAAGCTGTAGTAATGCTTTCTGTTCCTTACAACTCTGTGGGAAATGAAAGCGATGAACATCTTGAAGATGATAATCAGCATCTTGAAGGATCAAAGTTTCCTTTGAGAAAGTGCTATCTCAGATTGGAGGCTGGGATTTTAATGTAGTTGTATTCTCATCAGATAAACAGGCCCTGAACAGAATCATCTTGTAAATTTTTGCTCATTTTTGTTCAAATAGGAGTTGGTAAAAAGTATGATTGTAAGAGTGATTTCTGCCTGTATTTGCCACCTCCTGCCTCATAAACGAATACTACCTTTCTTTTTTGAGCTGTTATTAATACTAGCATCAATGGTGGGTGCAGCTTGATGTTGGTGGAGGAGCAATGCAAGGCACCATCTCCTGCCTTGAAGGACACAGTGCAGATGGACAGTGGAACTTCAGCACCTTAGCTGTGATAACTGATAACCCCCTGACACATTTAGGTTATGTGGCAGCAAAGGGCACACTATATAGCGCAAGCTGTTAACTGTAGAGCAAATAGAGCATGGGAGGGGAGGAGAAGTAGAAACTGAAATGGAAATGCTTTAAAACGGGGTGTGAAACAGTTATGCAATTACCTTGTCCTGTACCAGGCCCGTTTTCCAGAGTAAATTTTATAATCTCTTGACATGGGCTATCCCATTGGCTTTGAGACTGCATAGGCAGCACCTTTCTTTTGAGATTGTCATTCCGTCCTCTTCTCCTTCCCTCCAAACCCCCAATGCCAAGTCTTAGAGTTGGGAAGAAGAAAGTTGGAAGTTTACATAACTGGGCTGTGGATTCTTGAGATGCTCAAGGTCCTAGGGATGTTCTATTTTTATTGCTGCAGACATTTAAAAAAATGTACTTCCAACATTTTGTTTTGGAATTATTGCTGGAGTTCTGAAGTCCAGGAATTTTTAGCAAGTCCTCACCATGGGAGCAGAAAGAAACAAATCCAAGATATTTTAATATGGCACACATAGTTTTGCTGTTGCCAAAGTGAAGTGCTCAGCTTAAATGTCAGGACAGTGTTAGTAACAGCTGACTTGAGAGAAATAAATCGGTGATCGCAATCCAGTTTCTAATGGTCAGCTGTCTTTCACAGAAAGACAACTCCAGAAAACTCCACCTCAATCTTTCAGTGCTTGAGAGGTGCTTATTGCATAATGGATATGTAATCTGCACTCTGCTCTCACTTCTCCAGTTGTTTCTTCAAGGCAGGCTTTTCAGAGTCATTGGAGTAGGATAGATGAACCTTCCTTTGTCAACATCTCTCTTGGGTACTCTAGAAGGAGCCATTTGAGGTAGCAATCATGTAAAGGCATAGCAACATTTTTTGTCAGACTTTTCTTCTGGTGATAGTTGGAGGTTCACCTCCTATTTCTGCTTTATTAGAAATCAGTGTCTCCTGATCTCAGTTTTCTTTGCCAAGGAGATAAATAAGCAGTATTATTTTCACTAGTATGTTTTTTCCTGTTGTGGCACTTGATATCATTTGGAATACTTTTCTGTATCTTCATCTCACTTGCATGATCATCCCCCCTGGTATGAGCTTAGCTAGTTAGAACCTCTCACACTCATGTCCCATGCCATGTTTGAGTAACACAGATTACATCAAAGGATCTTCTTGGCACACTGTTATCAAAAAATTAGGATTTAACTTAGTCTTGTCTTTAAGATTCTCACATTGGTATGAAGTCGTATATACATACTGACCCTGGGACTATTTTAAGTGTAAGTTTTTAGCTCAGTGATACGTGATGGTTATTTTTCCATATACTACTTTAGGGACCCCAGCCTGACCACTTTTCCAATCCAGTTCCAACGCCTGCTCAGTCCTTTTTGAAAATAACTGTATATTACTGGCATCTCAGACAGATGTTTTCATCTGACCAGAGTACGTGTCTGCACTTAGTAATTTTTCTTCAACATCAAATTTGATATTCTTCTGAACTCTTAATTTTACTATTTTGTAGCCTGCTTTTTTTTTTTCCTAATACATCTAAACATTACTTTCTCATTCACTGAAAGCCTAGTATAGAGACCCCAGACCTAAATGTTTTCTCCTAATACCCTTCTAGATTTCTTTTAGGCCTCCTTTGCATCATTTTTTGCCTCTGTGTAGGCCCTTGAATCCAAGCTAAGTTTCATGAGCCTTGCCAACCTTTTTTTCTTGTGCAATATTTCTAATATGGAACTTTTCCCATCCACAAAATGAAGTCTGGGTTCTCAGTATGTCATACCTTAATCACTGAAACATCCATTTCTTTGATCTTTAAAGATGCCCTTTTCAACTAAGGACAGAATTCTTTAATAGAGCTCATAACTCCTGTCTTTTACTACTTCTAATAATTTAATTTGCTCTGATCAGAGCCCATCTATACCTCTGAGTTTTGATGCTGTTTCTAAACGTAACCCTTTCATTGTGCCAAATGACTGCGTCATGCAGCTTAGTGAATGTCTCTAAAGCAAGAAAACAAAACATGACTCATGATTTTTTCATAACTTTGTTTCTGCAGATCTTTTTTTTTTCTGTTGAGAACATTTTTTTTCCCTTTTGTTGCTCTTATGCTTGATAAGCCAAAACATATGATCTTTGTTAGACTATAACACTTGTTATATTTAGTGGGAATATTGATAGATGGCTCTCATGATATTATAACTTTTTTTTTTTAACTCAGGTAGCAGAAAAATACCCCTTTTTGCAACAGTACTTTCACAGAAACATCATGACAGATGATGCGACCATGTTTTTAGTGTTTTCTGCGATGCTTTTTGGCTTGTCACCGAGAGAACAAAGTGAATTTGGCATTGCTGCTTCAGTTTATAATATGTTATTTATCTGTTTCATGTAGTTTGACTTTTTTATGTTAAAAAATCACTAAGCAGCCGATATTTTTTTTAGTCCCAAGTCTGTGATTTTTTTTTTTTAGCCACAATTCTGTGATTATTTGTTAACAAGGATGAACAGTTTAAAAGTACTGAGGGGAAGCAATTGTAAACAGGAGTAGGTGGTGAAAACTCTGAAAATCTGAGGTGGGATTGCCACTATGTCTAGGGGGATGTAACAGGCTGCCCTGTGTATAATGTGCTCTGGATGCCTCAGCAGGGTGTAACCTGGTTTCTAAATTCCTGGCAGCTGGAAACATTGCTCAGTGAGAATTGCCATCCAGGTGATGCCTTAATTTATGTCTGTCTGAGTATATTATATTAACTTCAAATGAGATTTTTGCCAAAGTACGAGAAAATGACTCCCTGCTTTTTGCCAGCACCTAGAATATGGTCAGTACCAACGTATACAAACTTCTTTCGCGCAGTTAGTATGTCATGAGGTGGGGGGGTCAGCAGCCCAGTTTGTGGCTTTCTGCCGGAGCACTTGTGGTGTACTCAGTTTCCAAAATGAAACTTGGCAGAAAACTCCCCTGTCCTGTGTCAGTGAAATCATCTCTTCAGCTGCTGCTGCTGCTGCTGCACGCAGGTTTGCCTTCAGGGCTCCCTAATTGTCTGAAGGCTTCTCGATTATGTATTTAAGGCCAATAGAGATGTTGATGAGTGAGCTCTGAGAACCTGATGTCAGCATTTGCCTCGGGTGGTTCTGTTTATGACTCTGTGGGCCAAGTTTTGAGGACACATGCAAAACTGCTGGTTTGCTTCTCTGCAAGCTTTCCCTCTGCAACAGACAGGATTTTTTCCATGCTTTGTGTTTAATGCATTTAGAAGGAAGAAACGGGAGGGAATTAGCAATATTTACATTGGAGCAATATTTATGTTTACGAGCAACGAGAATTCTTCTGATGCTACCTCTTGCTAGCATAGACAGCTCTACGTAATCCTTTCATTAAACTAATCAAGCTCTACTTTAATGTTGCTTCACCTTTTTCTCCCCTCCCCAAATTCTCCTGTAGTGGTAAGGAACAGTCTTCTAATCTCCTACCTGCATTTATGTCCATGTTAAACCCATTTGTTATAGTCCAACATTATCCTGCAGCATAGACAAACACCCTCTCTGAGGTATTTTAAAGAGCAATCATATTCCCTTCTCATCCATCACTCTGCTGCATTAAATAAGGTTTGCTTTTTCTAGTCTACCCATAGGATGTTTTCTTCTTTCTTACAAAGGTATTTTCTGCATCTATCATAGTTAGGTAGAAATCAACTTTCTTCATAAATTGGATATAAATTATAGTCCACCTAGGCACCTGTTTAAAGGAAAGGTGATAAATCAAGTATAAATCTATTTTTAATCCTCTTGTAAAGCACAAGCCATTCAGTTGAACTTCAGAGAATGTAGTATGTACTCTCTCTATGTAGTACTCCACATGAGGACTTACCTGTGCTTTGTACAATGGCATCATACTTCTCTATGCCTAGTGAAAAGGCTTCTGGTGATTTATCTAAGTATTATGTTTTCTGGTTGCAGCTGCATTGCATCAATGCCTTGTATTTGTTCTTGCATTAAACAATGTACACAGATCTTGGTCATCTGCAATGGAGAATCTCCAATTCTGGACTAAACATACATCACCTAGGTAGTCCCTAGGTGTATAACCTCTCACCGCATCACTGAATTTCATCCGTTTTTGTCACTCCAGCCCTCATCGATGTTTTTTTTTTCTGCTATGATGTCGCAGGTCTCTGTTGTGTGGGCAATGTCTTCTAATGCTGTCATTGGCAAAATGTTGTTTGCTGACCGTACTCCTTGTGAAGGGTCACTATAAGAGTATTAAATTTGATCTTTCCTAGGATCAACCTTTGAGAAATGCAAAAATAATCTCTCTCAAGTCCCCACTGACACTTCCTCATTAGCTGATTTCTTACTAATTTCCTTAGCAGCAGCAGCCAGGCAAATATTTTCCCATCTGATATAGGTAACAGAAGTACCAGAACTGTAAAAAGCTCTGTGTGTGAGGTGGCAGCAGGGATCAAGATGAGGTGCCTCTGAAGCCGAGTTAGTCGCAGCAGTCTGGAGGACTGCAGTGGTAGAAATGGATGTCATTCAATTGCATAAAGGTTAAGTTCTTTAGGGACTATTAATAGAAATGTTCAGTCCAAACTGGCAGATTAATGTGCCATATGTGGTCTGTATGAAGAGCAAAGAGCAAGTTAGAGGTTTAGTGAAATATATTTAGGTTTTTTTATAATACATGAATGGTAAAGAGTGGGAATTATTGGAATTTTGAGAACAAGATTTTTGAAATTATGCTAGGTATATCCTAATTAAAAATAAAGTAGGGGTATAAAGTTGACGACACTCCAAAAGATAGAAGTATTATGCCTACCATGTTTGCATTTTGTGATTTGACTCCAGAGAACAAGGGAGCAGGTAGAATCCAATGCTGGGGAACAGGAATTGAATTTTCACAGCCTTTTTTCCCCCTAAAGTTGCATTTCATTTAGCTATGTGAAAAATTGTTAAAGAAAAAGGCAGGAGGAATACTCTGTCTTGAACAAAGTGATGGAAAAACAGAAGCCTTCTCCAGGGCTGATAGCTATAAGAGCTGGACTTAAATTGCTTGTCTTCTGTCTCTGTCCCCTGGATTGACTGATATACTGGAGCAACTCAAGATGAATCTACTGCTTAAATACAATCAAGAATTTCATTTTTTATTTTATTATTTTTTTTACAACTTTGCTGTCAGTTCTGTAATCAGGAACTTACCTTGTTGCTTTGCTAAGATTCACTTCTTTTTTTTTTCTGCCTAGTGTTTAAAGTAAATGCAGGTGGCTGAGAAGACTGGGACACTTTCAATTCTCAGCTCACTGATAAATGGCACAGAACATGACTGCAGAAAAATAATCATAGTGCCTTGCAACCGGGCACAAGTTTAGGAATCAGACTTAGGAAGTGTTTCCCACCAAGTTGTGTGACTTGGTTTGAGAGTTCGTGATGCAAAGTTCTTCTTTTGGCAGACATTATCCAAGGCTTTTCTGGTAGAGGTTCAGCAACAAAGTGGCAGCACTTTAAGCCTGGGACATCAGGTGGCCTCATATTGTCACAGCCAATAACATATAGTTTATGTATCTAAGAAAGAGGGCTTGACACCATCCATTTCTCAGACACATGAGCTGCCAGGCATTGTGGGACAGATCTTGTATTGGTTCAATGCCTTTTTTTCTTCTGTGTTGTCAAGCTGAAGTTTCTTCTCATTTGCAGGTTTTGTGAATAATGTTTAAATAATATACTTTCCATAGGTATATGTATAACCCATATATATAGGTGTGTGGGAGGGAGGTGTACATTGTATTTGCAAAGCCATCTTATATAATGCCAAAAGGATTTTAAAACATGAGGAAATATTTCAAGTTGTTGTTACAAAAATGTTATTTCTGTTGTTTATTATTTGGATCTGATATATCAGACAAATTTGCTCTGCAGAACCAATTACAGGTTTCACGCGTGTTCTGCTAGGCTGTTTGGTTCCAGGGCTGGGCATGAAGAAAGCAGAAGCAGCATCTGTGCAGAGCCTGGATTTGCAGCTCTGGAAGTTACTTCCTGACCATGGAGAATGTCTGTACTGCAGGATTTTTAAAACAAGTTCTTATTTATTGTTTGTTTCCTAATGTCAATCCCATCAAAAAGTCTCACTCAAGCTAAATAGGACTTTTAAAGTAGGCTTAGCTAGCATGGTATTGAGATAGGTCTGACAGCTCTAGGTCTTCTGGCTCTCCTGCTAGTCGCATGACTACTTTCTTAGTTGTGGGAGTTTTCTGACGAGTAATATCTTTTTGTGTTTTTTTTTTTTTTCTTAACAGTGTTTCGATTTTCTTTGACTGAAGACTCCGTCTAACTGGCAAATTCAGCAATAATTATGATTTTATTATCTGTTAGAAGGCAAGGCAGAAAGTACTAGTATCAGGAAAAAACAACTGTTTCCATTTGGAGCACTGAGTGAATATTGATGAAGGAGAGCAAAAAGGCAAGAACTCCTAGTGTAAATGTAATCATTTAGGTTTAGATGGCTTGCAGCTGCAGCTTAACTTGGGTGGGTTGCTTTACACGCAGAAGATCTAATTAAGCCTGATTTATCAGTGATTTATTTTCCATGTCCCTTATACACCCCAATTCTCTAATCCCTATCACTGCTGTAAATCTACTAGGAGTCAGCTAGGCAAGGGAGGGTAGGGGCTGACCGGCCAAGACAGGTAGCTCCTGACCTCATGCTGAAACCTTTCCCCATCTGCTTAGGAAGCCATTTGGGGTGTTACCTCTCATGAAAGTTGATGGCCCTATGAAGGAGCCTTGGAAGACTTTAAATGTATTTGGCTTTTATTTCATTGTCACATTCGGTTGAGTGGCCAAAAGGTTTCAGCTGTTTCAGTAGAAGGCTGTTGAGGAATGGACAGAAAGAGGGATGCCACATTGGCTTTATTTCTGTAAAAACTGCCTTTGTATAAAAATGGAAGGTAATATGCCAGACATTTTGTATCTATTCGATTGTTATAAGTAACCGATAAGATTTCCAGCCCAGAATACCATTCAGATATTTTTTTCAACTGCTGTACATTGAAGATCATTGACTTACGTAGGAGCGTACAATACCTCCAAAAACTCTCATCAACTGTGGGTTACCAGGTATCTATAATTATTGTCCTGGTTACTTCCCTGATTGAGTGTAAAATGAATAATGAACTCAGTAACATTTGTGTAAAATGCACAAATGAGGGAACAGGTTCTTAGTTCTTTCAGAACAGGTTTTGCATTTCCTGGTAAGAGGAGAATTGAAAGAGTACGTTTGTTTTTCTGATGTAGACACGCAATCATTAGCTGCTGCCACAAGAGATAGATTTCCTTTGACAGTCCCACTGAAATTAGATCACTTTCCCTCCCTATGTTTTCTGATAAAATTAATACAATTATATTAACATTAGAAAGAACAAAGGGTACATGTGACCACAATAAGTGGACATACTGGCAAAACAAATTTCAAAGCAGATACTATCTTTTGTGCTGCTTTAATGGTGGTGAACTCCATATGAGCCCAGAGTTATATTTGGATTTGTAAGATAAAATATAAGACTTCATATCTAAATTTATTAGAAATTGGGGTGAAATCTTTCTTAACCATTTTGCAAAGAGAAGTTATGGTCTGACAAAGGTTCTGGATGCTCAGGTGGTTAAACTGAAATCTTCTGTTGTTGTGGAGTGGGTTTGGGGTGGTCTTTTTTGGAGGGGAAGGGGTTACCTGCACAGAATAGATGCACAGTACAGAAAAATGCATTCTATCACTGCATTACTCTTTTCTTCTGCCTCAATTTTGATCCTTCCCACCTGTGATTTGCTTAACCTGCCTACACATAGCAGTGCTTATTCACTCCTTGAGTTTTTTTGTTTTTTTAAAGACTTCAAAATGGTGTAAATCTTCATGATGAATTGATTTAAAAGTATATAGGGGTGAAGATATGAAATAAACATCTTTGAGTTGAGCTGGCAGCCTAGCAGTTGTAAGAGGAACGTGTTTTTCTAGTTTGGCTTCTTTGTTTCCTGCCCGCCTCCTCAAAATCAACCTGTTTTGGGAAGGCTGTTGATTTTGGCAGTGGGCTGATGTGTAGCTATAAGTAAATGAGCTCTGGGATCAGCAAGAGTACAGCCTGTATCGAATCAGGCCGGTATCCTCATTGCCATATGCTATTTCTCAGTTCACTTGCCTTGTCTGCTTCTAGTAGCTGAGAGATCTTTCCTGGGCAGCATTGGTGCATCCCTGTCCGTTGGTCTGTAGGCATTGGTCTAAAACCACCCAGTGTCTATGTTTTGCAGCCAGCATCAGTGGCCTTGACTACCTGTAATTGCTAAACTATTTACTTGCCTTTTTTGGTTCGTGTCTTTTTCTTCGTATCTGAGATAGTTGGAAAAAAGATGACTAAAACCAACTATTTTCATGCTAGGGAGACACTAGGTGCAGTGGATATAACTCAGAGAGTGATAGAGCAAATTTCGTCTCTGGTTCCTAATGTGCTGTGGCAACAACAAAAAAGAAACGTGGTTTGGCAGGGTAAGAGTAGAGGCCCCATCTCTACGCTCCCCATTCAGAAAGTTGCACTGGACAGGTCGCTTTTGCTGCGCTTCGGCGATGTCAGCTCCTGTCTCAGCACCAGCCACATGTACAGCTGGGATCGGAAGAACGACTGCTCCTCGCAAAGTGCTCTGCTGTCCTGCTGCCTCGTTCATGCTGTCCTGCCTGGAAGCAGCAAGCAGTTCTCGCTCGGTCTGAAAGAGCGGGAGGGCTTTGGAAGAGGGAGCTGGATTGAATCCTGCCTGTAACCCATTCCCAATATTGGCTCCATAGCTGACTGCAAACTCTTTACCACAACGAAGCTATGGGAGTGGGAGGGAAGCTGCTTTTGATATACCGGTCTCGGATGAGAAGGAAGGATGTCAGGAAAATCATTTAGGGACTGGTTAACTGACCAGTTACTGAGGTTGTGACAAAGTCAAAAGGGTATGATGTTGTTTCGGCACTGTTCCTTTCCTGTTGGTAGCTGTGTTGTAATCCTCTTTGGGAAATGTCCGTGTGTGCAAGCCAATGTGCTAATCAACTTTAGGTTAATGAAGATACAAAGGACTTGATCAGTGCATCAGTACTCTTCTCAAAAAGCTCGGTTCCAGCTGCATGCACAAATACTGTTCTTGTATACAAATCCGTAACAGAATTTCTGAAGCACAAAATAGTTTTCCTCATGTTGTTTTTTTGGATTTGTTTTATTTTTGCATTATTTCAGAGGAGGAAAAGATTGCAAAGATGATGTGTGTCTTTGCATATGTATGAATCAGTGAATGAATGTATGTTTTATTTATAAAGTCATTTTCGGACTGGCGGCGGTATTGCAGCACCCTGCAGTCATGATTCAGGTGAATCTCTGCAACTGCTGAAGTACTCTGGTGTTTAATATCAAACCATTTGTGTCTTCTGACTGTACTCCTGTTTGAAATTGCCCTGTAGCGTGTTTTTTAAAATGTTCGCAGTATTTGTGAGCCTGCCCCTTCTGCCCCCCCCACCTCCCAAAGTGGATGGAGTAGAAAGCCACCGAGAAGGAGATAGTGTTGAGACAGGAACCACTGTTTTGCAGAGGAGCCTAGAAACTGAAGATGAGAAAGAACAGTGATATCATCCTATCTTGTCTTCCTGCCAGTTCAGGTTTCACCTGTGCAGTTATTGCATGTCACTCTCCAGTGAAACGGCAGAGGAGGGGAAATGTGTAGCTGTCAGATGTGTTTCACCGCCTGCTTTTTCTCTTAACTTGAATTTAAATATTTTGAAGGCTAATGCACTTAAATTCACACATTGATTTTAACAGGAAACCCAAGCTTGAGGGCTTCGATGTAAATTATTAGAATGCCAAATAACTGAGGTTACATTTTTGAATGGTTGTTTATGCCAACAATTTATAAGAGTGGAGGAAATAAACCTTTTCTGAACAGCTTTCCTAACAGAAAGTGTGACTTAAGCCAACAGAAATGTGCAAATACATAGCTTACTGCCAAAACTGCCTTACATGAATTAGATTTATTATACACTAGACATAAAGAAATTCAAACATTCACTGCGGTCCTCATCCTACACTGAGATTTGAGTAAGGGGGTGTAGTCTGTAGTCATAAATTACTTGGGAAATTAAACTTTGGAAGCGCCCCCCTTGCCCCGCCACCCCCAGCTGTGACATTTTCTGCAGGGTAGCGCATGTGATCTGGTATCATTACAGCGCGGATGAACTTCCTGCACCCTGTCACAGCAAGCCTGGTTAGTGTCACAACTACAGTGTGTCAAGTTCTTAACAAAATAAACCTCCCACCGGAAATAGCTGCGCTTTGAAGTTCCAAAACTTGCTCTAGTCTTGGTTTTATAAAAGCAATATCATATATGTCAAATATACTGAAAAGGTATTTCAAGCTACTTTTCTGTGATAAAGCACTGTGGTTAGGTCACTGCGTAAGTGCAGATGTGTTCATTGCATTCTGGTCTTTGCCAGTGCTTTATCTTATTTGTGGCTTTATTTTTAATAAGTGTTGGTAAAATTTGACTCATTGTCCTAAGCTAAGGGCTTCAACACAATGGTAAGTTAAATTTAAAACTCTTCAAAGTGATATATGTGCTACATTAGCTATCACAGTGGAGAGTGCAGGGTTAGCAAAAAGACAAACCCATAAATGTGAATAATCTACCCTTTGTCAGGAATAATTTTGTCTTTTTAAAACTGGAAAGTTATGATGGTAATGGCAGAACTCAGCTAAAAGCACAGAATGCTTCTGCATAGGCTAACACTGGACTCACTGATAAACTTATTTGCAGTGGCCCTGATTTGGTATGATGCTTTAACTGTAAGCACAATTATAGTTTGAAGTCTGCAGGTGGTATCTCATTTAAAGTCCTTTCTTTCTTAATGAAAATGTGGCCTCAGTTAGGTGTTAGTTACTTATCTTATTGAAGTCCTGTGACAGTAGTCAAACTGAAAGTATGTTCCCCTAAAAAATTATAATTGTATGCACCTTTGCTCAGGTTTCTGAAGGCTGCTATAAGGGTGTTAAGGGAACTTAGCATAAGTGAGAACCAAATTTGGTAATATCATTGTGCGTAAACTCATTAATGAAGTTAAGCACCTTCTTCAGAAAACTTGCTGGGATCAGAACCTCTATTAATCTTTTTTTTCTGTTGCGTGTTTTTGGAGAGGGTAAGTTAATAGTCCCTAGGTGAGTCACATCTTTGCATGGCTGTTGTATCAGTAACTTAATCAAATGACCTGTAGTGTCTTACTGGTGGTTGTCCTAGTACAAAGACTCTGTCAAGAGCCTTTGTCAGTTTTATTCTTCTTAGTATAACAAGGCTTTTGCACTTTTGCTGTAGTGGAAAGTTTAGTGAGTTTGTTTGCTAATGGCCTGTAAACTGTGAGCATAGCACCTGCATTGTAAATCTTTGGTTGAGTTTCTGACTGTGATTTATAGCAGTGTCATAAAACTCTGTAAAACTGTTTTCAGATGAGAATGCACAAGCTTTGGAGGAAGCAGGTGATGGTTCTGTGGGATACTATTATATACACATGATAAGAATGATGTTTTCTACTTAATGAGAGTTATAAAAGGGGAACTTGCTAGCATTTTACCTGTCAGTGCCGAGGCCAGGATTTCCATATTTTATCTTCTATCGCTGATTTTACGGTGGCTGCCCAGATTGTGTCAAGGCTGCATTCTTTGCACTGCCAGAGGTGTTTATGACACTATCAACTGTAACCTGGGAAATGGCAAACACTCAGCAAATGTTTTGGCATGCAAATAGAGAAATAATCTTAAATGGCATGACTATTTGAGTTTCCTCAGTTTGATATTAATTTCTTAATTAACACCCCAATATTAAATTTGGGAATTTAAAAATATCTTTAAAAGGGTTTCAGTTTATCTCAAAGGATTCTGGGTTTGCAAGAATCAGATTCATGCAGGTCATAAAAAAAAGCTAATTCCACACCATCGCACGCACATATTCCCTGGTGTTTCAGCACTTTTCTTGATTCCAAAGCCCTTAAACAGTGAGAGAGGTGAAATTGGTGCCTGGCCCATTTTTCCAGGCACCTATAAAAAGGCTAACATTTGCCTGCAGTGCTCACCCACATGGTAAGTTTGTGAGTCATCAGAGGCTACGTAAGGGAAGTCTGGAAGTCTGTAGCCTTCTCTTTGGCTTCCAGGCGCAAGGTATTAGGGGTGTGCTGAGGAAACGCTGGGGAAAGGTGCCGGGAGATACGCTGGTTCGGACTCCGAGGCAGAGAACAGACAGAGGCGTTCACGTCTTGCCACGGGTGCCGACCTGTAGCACAGGGTGAGGGTTCGCTTCCTCAGCCCTGATCTTTCTGTGAAAAGCAGCAGTCTGTTTGGGTAGGCTTCACTCAAAGCTCCCTGACTTTCCCTGGTGATCTCTAAACTAGGCAAGTGCAGACTAATCAAAGTGAAGCTAAATAACTAGCCAGAGTCCCTTAGTGAGCTACTATTGGAGCTAGGAATAAAATTCAGAATTTCTTCTCAGTCTGCACATTTAATTCCCGTTCCCTTTTCATCCATGGATGGCTATGCAAAGCTTGTTATAGTTGTGGCAATCAAGGGCAAGGTGAATATTTTAAAGTACAGATTAAGTGCAAAGTAATGAAAGCAATTAATGTAAAACTGGGTCTATGTTTTGCTTGCTGTTATCAGAAGATCAAAGGAATGAATTCCTGCAAGGCTTACGAGCTTCCAGAAATCCTTCAGGTCAGTTGATCACCTGTCAATCTGCTGCACTGGATTTGTTCCAATAATTGTAGCATTGAAACTTCCTGGCTCAGGTTAGGCCTCTGTGGGTTTTAACTTGCGGAGCTCTGCTTTCCGAACTGAAATGTATTTGTGTGGAGAAATCTGAAAGGAAGAACAATCTCTACTGAAGGGCAGTGAGGAGACAAATGCATTGCTTGAGGCTTGAGGATTTACATTACAGGGGGAGACCGCTGGTTTTATATATTGCAGGAAACGCAGCTGCTGCTGAATTGGCCCAAAGAAAATTTCAAATGTGCTTAGTAGGAAGAAGATATCAAGTTGATTACAAAAAAGAGAGATGAGTTGCTTGACAGGCAGAACTGTAAAACTGGAGAACAGGAAATAGCAATTGCTATAGCTTACATTATTTAAGATAGGCTTAATCCTCCACGAGGAAACAAAAAGAGAAATGATTCTATCAAAATCCATAATATATCACTGAGAATCTGAAAATGTTCCCTTCTGGGATTAAAACAAAATGAGTATCCTTTTCTGCCCTTCACATCTAGCCTATTATATAATATTACTGAGGCAAATTTGTCATCCCAAACACTGCACATGCTATTAGTTACTTCAGTTATCAGCAGTCATGAGGAAAGCCCAAAATGCTGCAGCAGTGTGTCACTGTTTCATGTCAGCATGTAATCATTGCATGCTTTTATATTTGGAATTCCTCATCTTCTTTCCAGCATTTAATAACCCCCCGGCCCACCTCTCCCTGGTCTCCCTCCCCAAAAAGTGAGGTTCTCAAGGCAGCTGGGTTGGTGCCGTACAGTCTAATACTCCTGTTTGGTAACCAAGTGAAGGACAGCTGAGGACCTTTTGGGCTGTTACCTGGGTCAGAGTCCTCTAAGGCTAATGCCATAAATCCGTATGGCACGCCAAACTTGTAACATATCAAGCCTTATCTATCCTGAGTTAGGCATCCAGATGTCAGTAAGCAAACTGAGCTGTTTTTATAACATATGCATCCTCCAATGACTTGTGAAACTGTAGCGAGGCAGCCTAAGAATTAGCAGAAATCTCAGATCCTCTCACTGACTGCTCTGTTGTAAGCAAAAGATTTCTCTTTCACTGTTGAGAGAAGTGAACTTTGCAAATGTCCAACAAGTTACAAAAATTAGGAAATGCCATCCATACAAGAATAAACAAATATTTGTAGAAAAGTAGAAAAGTTGCATAAATTTCCTCCCACACTACTTCCTGTATTCCAAATGAAGGGGTCTCTTTGAATAAGTTAGATTTAATATATGCATGTTACAGTGAATGTCAATGTCTGAATAATCTTCACAAACCTTGAAAATGAGATTCAGACTCCAGAATTTTGGTTATCCATTTGAACTCTGTGTTTATTAGGAGCAGAAAGTTCATTATCGGGGAGCTTCTAAGAGTCTCCCCAGAAGTGCCACAAGAACAGGCATTTTTTGTCTTAGTACAGGAGCTCCAGAATCTGCAAGAGCTTTGAAAGGTGCAATTTGCACATTTGTCATAGCGACACAGGGAGGCTGGGCTGCTTTTAAGTGGAAGATTGGGATGGATACAGAAGCATCTTGTGTTCTTTGAAGTTAAGCGCTCGTTCAGATGATTGCATTAAGTGCTGGGATTGTATTTCTCATGAGTTCAATGAAGTATTATCCTGGAACCACTGAAAAAGGCATGAAAATTTTGTATTTATTGGTGAGCATAAGTTCTACTGCAGATTGCTGTAAGCAGAAACACTGACTGGGATTTAATTTTGTGGTTTGAAAATTTTTTATATTTAAAACAGAAATGAAGTGACACTGACATGAGAGGAGGAGAATTTGGAAAATCTGTCACCTTTGTAGATTTAAATTTATCCTCCTACAGTTCAAGAGGAGGCTTAATGCCAAAATAAACTGGATGGATGGTTTTCTTATTTATGTTTTATTAAGTCAATAAAGAAATGTTAAGCGGAAGTGATTGTACCTCAAATGGCAGCGTGGTAATAGCTATATCTTTTCTCCATCCTCTGATATGTTCCTATATCAGGATTTATGACTAATCCAATTAAACACACACTTTCCTAGTGATCGCCCATGTGCTAGCATAAAACAGGCAGTTGTTGGAGGTTTCATTCATCTCTGGGTTGGGCATATAGTACACATGGCTGCCTGAGAGCATAAGGATTGTGGAAAAGCCCTGAATTTTCTTAACTGAACTGAGCTTAAGCTTTCAAGCTTCAGATGGGAGCTAGAAAACTTTCCAGTTTCCAGACAGAGCAGTCTAGTTGCAGTTATTTACACAGTGCTGCTGTGACTTGCTCTTAAAAAATTTCACTAAGGCAGAGATCAAGAATTCAGAGTGGTTTTGTAAGCAAAAAACCTCTCAGGTTCATTAGTAACAGGAGGAGGAGATGTGGTCAAGGAGGAAGAAAGGAGGAGTGAACCAGGGCAAGAAAAAGGAGTCTTCAGGTAGTTTTGCATACATCAGTCAGCAAGAGCTCAGTCCTGTAAGGCCTTAGAAATATGTTTAATGTTACACCTCTTCAGTGAGACAACCTAGAGCACATGAAGCGCATGGGCCTGGACGACAGGTCAACCCCTTTCTGCATGACTCCCTCTGCACTGTTGCCATGCCTTGGGTGCTTCTGGCCCCTACATTTCTGAGAAATAGTAATGAGGGGATTGAGTTGGTTTCTCAAAGCTACTATAAAACTGTACATCCCTTATTAAAACTCCTCACTTCAGAGTTTAAATGTCGCATGGGTCCACAGGGAGTCAGTGCTGTTACATTTGTCACAGTGGTCATGGTCAAGCGTAGCGGTTTGGGAACCCTGATATATGTGAGATATGTTGCCGTCTTACTCTAGCAATAATCTAGAAGATAGCCAGGCTGCAGATAAAGATACTGTAAATAATGAAATGGCAATGTTTGCACATTGATATGTTTGGATAGCTTTGCAGGTTGTAAGTCTAGGGAGAGCTGTAACTTGGTGGTCGTGTTCCCTTTTTACTCTTCCTTTTAATCGTAAAGACATTTCTCATAGGTTACAGACCTACCTGCTTACGGGAACATATCCATTGTTTGGATATCTGTTTTATTACAGTGTACTGTTGCCCTTTTTTGCATTTTAGGCTGATTTGTTAGTGGAGATCAGAAATAACATAAGAAGACTTTGCTAACAGCAAAATCTATTTTAATACAAAAAGATGCCTGCTTTAGTCTGCATGTGAGCATGTTGATAGTACTATTTTAGCTCAGCATAGAAAGGTAATTCATACTAAGGGCTCAAAATGTTGGCATTTTACATGAATATTTTGGTGTTTATTTTATCCAGTGACATATGCTGTAAAGCTTAGGAATGATATTGTGCCTTGCATATTAAATGTAATATAAAAGTAGTATCTGCAGCTTATAATATTATCCTGCAGGATTTGGGAACACCACTATACAGTGTCTTGGGTCATTTATTACTTGTCATTGTGAAATGTTTGTATGGGATTTAAAATAGTGCAGCATTTATTTCATTGTGCTCCAGGTGAATGTGCAAGAAATCTAGTCCAAGTAGCCAAAATGAGTGGTTCGTTTTCTATACTCTGCCTGTGTGCATTGCTGGAAGTCTTTTATCCTTCACTGTCATCTACACGGAGAGACTTTTTCCTTGTGTACAAACTTGCAGCAATATGATAGAGTTACAAGGTAAAATAATGGAGAGGACATGGTGCACGTCTCTTAGTGCTTTGCAGCAGTCTCTTAAGCTGGGTGCGAGGGAACCTGTGGCTGATCGATGGTGTAACATAGAGTTTACAGCTGACTTCTGTGCTTGCTTTGGGACTTGTCGATGGAGTGAGAGTACGATGAGATAACAGACTCCTGATCTGTGCCAAAACCAGAGATCAGATGCAGAGTGTTCGTTACCGCTTGTGTTCACAGCAGTTCTCTCCCTAAGAGAGCTGACAACTTCTGCTGGAGAGATTTAAAGTTTGGAAGTTTTTGGTAAGTTAAGGAGTACAAAAGAAACCCCTTTCTTCTGTGGGAGTCTGCAGAGGTTAGAGCAGGAGAAACTCTGTTTTCCTGCAGTAGTGCTTGCAGAATTTAGTCTCTCGGCTGACAGCGCTGCTGCAGGTTTTTAGCAGCACCAGTCTTAAGTGCACGCGCGCCACAAAAGGCTGCATTCCCCCCTCCTGCCCAAGGCTTTTGCTTTTTTGGGGGAGGTGGTTGTTGTTTTTCTGTGCTTGCTGACGTCAACAAAATCGCCAGATGGCATTTCAATGCTTTGCAAAGAGACAGGAGCCTTTTATTACTGGGGGGTCACGTGGATCCCATTCATTTGCATTCCCAGAAGTGGTCTAAAGCTTTTCCTAACTGTACAGGCAATGAGTGCGCTGCACCTTCCAGAGACCCAGAGGGTCTTTTGTGGGATATTGTTACCTTAAGTGGATCTGATAAGAGGTACACAGAGATGAAGGTTTTGCTTCACATTCATTTCACTACCAAATATTGAAAGCATCCAGACAGTTGTGCTTTGCAAGGATTTTTTTTGTCTCTTTTTTTCTGAAGACAAAATAATACTTTTGAAAACTCATGGCAATAAACAGACCTATGGCTTAGCTCCAAGAAGGTTATTTAGTTGCTCAGATCCAGGTAACTCAGTAGCTTGCGGAGCAAACATGCAAGTCCAATGTTGTGAAAAATATCAGCAGAGGTGAGGAAGGGCTCTAACACTAGAGCGGGACTGTGTTATGACCGATGCATGGAAACAGAACTTAGTCCCTTTATGCTCCTAAGCAGATGGCTGAGAACTCAGTACCAGATGCACAAGATTAAACTAATTTACTTTGCTGTGCTGTAGCCACCCCTGCAGCAGCTGGGCAGGGAAGCCGGCAGTGCATGAAGGCCAGAGCAATCCCTTACTGATGTGGTGACTCCAGCAGTAGTCCTAGTCAGGCAGCTAAACCAGGCGAGAAGGAGCATGTGATTAGACTTCCAGTGGACCGAGACCTTGGAGAAATGATCTTGGATGAACTTGCAAAGACCGCTGGCAGCCGTGTTCATGCTGGGGAAGGAAGGGAAAGCCTGTTCAGCCGTTGCTTTGGCGAAGCACGAGGCAGTGGATGCACATGCTGTCCTGTCACCTCTTCTCTGTGCTTGTGACCAGGACTCCTCAGCAGCTCTTTCCGGGCTTGGATCCATTTCCAGTGTGAATGCTAGTGGATGCATGAGCTGCCGAGTGGTGCTGTTGATCAGCAGCGGAGAACAGAAAAGGAGCTGTGCTGCCTCCTGGGCTAAGGGCAGTGTATGTGTCTCAGTTGCACAGGAAAGAAAGCAAAATGTTGAGCTGTGGAACAAATAGCACTGGGCAGACGGTGATTCATTACTACAACTGTCTTTTGTTATCCTTCCCAGTACAAATGTTGGGCTTTAAAATGTAAATTCCCCTTTTTGTTCACCAACTAAGAATCTTTTGCCTATGGTAGTGTCAATCCCTCCTCCCCTCCCTGTTTTTCTTGGGAAAGATGAGCCTTCTTGGAGATGATGAAGCTGGTCCACGGACTGGTTTCTCAGGCCAAAAGGAGGAGGAAGGCATTACTTTCTGAGAAGGAAAGGTGGGAGCACTTTCTGTTTTTCCCTGAAGCAATCTCAAGAAACCTTACCTGGAGAACACGGCTCCGTGGTGATGTGGAAAGCCAGCTAAGTAGTCTGGTTTCAACTCGTACATTACAGGTTAAAACTAAAATTCCCCTAAACCAATGTGAGATTACCATTATTGCTCCAGAAAAAGCAATAATTAATCTCTGCTCACAAACCAGCTTCTAATAGATTACCATTTTATTTTGTACCAATATCAGCTTCCGAATAGCCTCTTGGTGCTTCCTCACTCAGAGTACACTGTGGTGACAAAGATGTGTGTAATTTAGCAAGGGCCATCTGTATGAAAAAAATATGGAGCAACATAGCCCTATGATCTTTCCAAGTGTGAATACTTTACGGCTTAACAAACTGTTATTGAAAGGCATGAAACAAGCAGCATCACATACTCCCCTTTCCTGCTTGATAAACCATGTGTTAATATTGCTTACCCTTGTCTTACCAATTTTCCAGCTGTATGACATGCACTAAGTTCTGGTGATTTATCATGGTATTCTGTGTATGTTAAGCATTGCTGCGATTCACATTGTGTTAAGTGGTTACAGAAGAACACATGAATAAATATAATGAATTATTGGACTCTCTTTAGATTTGGTACCATTATATTCATGAGTAGGAAGTGAAGAAATTGTTTTAAGCTGGCACAGAGCAGACTGGTTGCTGTTGCAGAGTACAAATAGTAATAACCAACTTGACCCTGCTTTCATAACTCCATTCTTCAGCTGGGGGGAAGGAAGAGTACAGTTTCTCTAGGGCTGGCGTGGTAGGGAAATTTATTGCTCACGCTGTGCTCCAATACCTAATTTAATTTCACAGGGGAGTAGTGACTGGCGTTTGCATCATGATTCACAGATCATGGAACAGGAAGCAGCCTGTCAACTTCTAGGGAGCTGAAAGGGAGGAGAGCTGCTCAGAGGAAAAACAAAAATATGTTTTGTGAGGGAGCACAGCGGGCCAACTGCAGTTCTGCTGTGACTCCAGCTGTAGGTAGAGGAGTCACTTGGCAGTTAAATTTGCCCCTGAAGTTATTAGTTTGTATTGTCTTGAATGGAGATGGGTCCTTTGGTGGATTAAAAAAAAAAAAAAGAGAGAGAGAGAGAGAGACTTTAATTTTAATGTGCTCCTTCTGTACTTCCATTCCAAATTAATTCTGAGTTTTAGATTCACTTCCCCAGTCAGGGTAGCCTGTACCTAACAGCAAACGTTGCTAAATACCTTGCATCCTTTTGCAAACCACATCCAATATGTTCCTTTGGAAGCAGTAATACTCAGTGGGATAAACTGAAATAAACCATGCTTACACCAACACGCACATGCAAACACTGGCTTTTTCCTTTGTTTTGCTGTTTCATTATTAGCATTTATTGTAACATTTTTTTCATTCTCTCACTTCCATTATTATTTTTATGTGGATACTCTCAGCAGTTTTATTTTACAAAAAAAGAAGTGCTCAAACAAAGTTAGAGAATAACTTCATACTAAACAGTGGACTATTGTAGATGGAGTTGAGCCTCTTTAATAGCTCTGACAGAAGATAGGACAAAAAAGCAGGGCGGGGGGGAGGCATATGTATGTTATCCTTAAATATTTGTCTAAATTTTCTTAAATAAGAGGATTCTGCTTTCTTAATACAGTTGTCAAGCACTGCATATGTATTACTGGGGAGTTTTGTGTTCCTGCAGAAATGTCCGTAATCCTCCTAATACAGAATATTTTAGTATGAGGATCAGTGCAAAATGTTATGAGATTCCTTCCGTCTCCCCCAGATACAATAATTTGTTTGTATAGGATTTTCAAGATCATTTGAAAGAATGCAAACAGCGAGAGGCTATTGGGCTAATATATAAAAACATGGATGAATATTTTTTTTCCTCGCAAATTGATGGTAGCATTTTATGTGCCCAGGGGAGTTGTTTTGCTTTGGAGGAAGAATAGTGCCACCTGGTGTTCCCTCGAAAAGGCTTTTCCACACCTAAAACGCTGCACGATGCACTCTATAAACGCTGTAATGGGCTCTAGTAAAAGTTACACTCAATTGTACCGTTGTTCTCATGTTATACCCTTTCCTGTGGTATCTGAAGCACGGACTCACTTTAAGCAGTCGCCTACCTTTAGGTATCTAAATAGTCTGCTTGTTTGTGGAAGTATTTGTGCTGCAGCCTTAGATATGTATGTGAACCAACTCTTCCTTCATTTTTCTCCCTGGAGCCCCACTATGAAGCCCTCAGCCCCTTCTCCTGGATCCGGGAGGCTAGCGGTCACGCAAGGGATGAGGGACGCGGTGGGGCTCCTCGCTCCATGCCCCGGGAGCCGCATCGCTCGATTTCCGAGCGAGGCCACGTAACCCCGTTTGAGCAGAAGAGCCATGCGCTCATCTTTTTGCTCGTTATAGTCCCCTCGGTGAGGCCGGGCTCGCACCTGGCACGTCAGCGGTCGGCGGGGAAGTGGAGGAGGGCAGCCAGCAGCTCAGCGGGTTTTCGGTGCTCCAAGAAAAAAATGGTGTCATGGACTCATAAATAGTTTATACAGAGCTAACAGAACATCATTTTACAAGCAGAAATAGTTATTGTATGTGATTAGAGGTGTATCGGTGGAGGGGTTTTAGTTATAATGATTTATTCTGTGCGCTTGATAAAACATGTTTTAATTGTTTACTGTTTAGGCTGATCATATCAGCAAGCCCTTAAATTGTCTGTAGAGTTTGAAGGTGATGTTTTTATCTTTTATGCCTGGTTACTAAGTACCCCTAATCCACACCGATCAGGATTCAGAGTTAAGCATGAAGTCCTATTTGTAACTTGCCTGCTTGTTTTTAACTGACACGGGCTCATGTGATTCTCTTTGTACACAAAGGATTAGGGAGTCTTCAGAGACAGCTTTTGATTTTCACTTTCTTGTCTGTTTAAAAAAGGCCAACTCAATGTTAATTCCTTTCTTTCCAATTAATTAATTCTTTCCTGCCCCCTATTTAAACTGAGCTCTTAGCGTGTTTAAGCATGAAGTGTGTTACTGTGGCTCTGTATAGAATTGGATCATTATATAGTTATGGCTCAAAGGCATGTTAGTATCATGTCAGGGAAACCTCATTCTAATTGAAGCCTTCTTTCTGAAAAGGTGTAACAAAGTGGAACCCCATCACGCTACCTTCTTGTGCCACCTTGATTTTATTGACAGGAATTCAAACACTTTTTTTGATCTGTCAGTGAAGATACAAGTGTAAGCGAATAAAGTGTTGTGCATGTTTAATTTGGTAGGGTATTTCATCTTGCTGTAATATCATGTAGAAGGTTTCAGGTTTACTCTTTATAGCGATTTTTGCCTGCAATAAGAAATGAAATGAGCCCAAATGAATTTGACTACTCAGATTAAGATCAGTCTTCACATTACTGGCAAAATGCCAATCTGTTACACAATGTGGGGTATGAATGATATATATTTCCTGGTCTGTATTAGCATTTTGCTAGGAATTACAGTAATTAAAAATAATTTAACTGAAATATCTCTCCTTTCTGGAGAATCGTGCTTTCTAATACTATTGCCAAAAATCTCACCAAATTCATTAGGAGCAAAAGAGGGTTGTACAGAGACTATTGGTTAGTAGATTTTTTTTTTTCCTTTAATAGGATGAAGGGGGGGTGTGGGGTCCACTTGTAAAACTCAAATTGAAGCAGTCAGGAAGCTAATACAGAAGTAGGAAGATTGAATGCATGTACTTTATCAGCTGACTTGGCCGAGCACTGCATGGCAAATAATTTTGCTTGCGATCTCTTTCAGTTTGTTAACAAATATGTTTACATAAAGCATTGCAATGAGAGAGATGTGCATAATACTTCACTAAATCAATGGTACAAAGTCAAGTGTTTCCTTCTGATTAAAGTGGTCTTTTATTTCAGTTTCACTGAGTCACCTCCCAAAGTTACACTGACTATAGAAGGAGACTTTTAACTTAAATACCCTGCACTAGGTCACCAGTGTTAGAAAGTCTGAATATCAAAGTCATCCCTGGGGTCTAATCCGATGTGGATCAGTCCCATTTAAGTCAACAAAGAGCCCTTCAGACTGTGAGAGACGTGCCAAGACTGCACAGCAGTCTGAGGCAGCAAAAAATGCAAATGTGGGCAAACAGGCGGTTTTGCAGGACCCAGAGTCATAACCTTTTTGAAAAAATTCAGTAAGTTTGTTTCAGCATTTTCAAAGGGAAGGTTTAAGTTTTAGAAAGTTGAAATGACTTCTCATTCCTATTTTTTAATAAAAACGCTTTAAAGTTGCTGAAACAAAGCCAAAACAAGCTCTTTCAGTTGCCAAAAAATTTCCAAAACAATCATTTTTCTGTTGTGGAACAAAATATTTCTGATGTTTGTCTAAAATTGTCAGTAAAATGAAAATTCTTGGGTTGCCGAGTTTGAAACCCTGTTTTTGTTTGCGAGGACACCGTTCTTCTCTGTGGAAGATGGCTCTGAGGCAAATTTGTGTCATTAAAAGTGGAGTGTCATCAGCAAATAGCTCAATAATATCTCCACGAATTAATAGGTCATTTTGAGTCAAAGTATCAAGGCTTTGTATTGATGTGCTGGAGTTTTGGGGTTGTGTTGTCCCTCCAAAATCAGCCTACCTACTCCATTCAGTAGTAGTAAGTGCTTCTTCTGCGCTCTCTGATGCATCATCACTCATTCCTTGCTGGAGTAGTTTCAGATGAACTACTGCAGTTCAACTTCACAAAAGGATTTAATGTTTTAAATAAACATGTGTAACCCACAGTTGATTTTCTTAATGCCTACATCCAAGCAGAGAAATAAGTCACTGTAGGAACAGAAATCGTCTAGATGGGTTGCCAGCGTAAGCACTAATGCTTCATGGTCTGTGTCTGTTTGTTGGTCTCTATGACTGTGTTGCCTTTTGTAAATGAGAAGTCAAAGTTGCTAAATTTAGATGCAACTTTGAATCCAAGCTTTCCCAAAGCACAGAGGTGCTTGGCCCTTATCAAAAAGTGCAAATCCCAACGCAGGTAACAGTGCTTGATGTGGTGAGATGGTCACGATGCAGAAGTACAGATTGGATCGATCTCTAATTAGAATTAACAGGCAATCGGCATATCACAATTATGGACATTGCATGACTTTATTCTTCTCCTCTCCAGCCCCCCCGAAAAGCAAGTCAAGAACTGTTCACAACCTCAAGCCACAAGTTGAAAGTAGGGCTTTTCTTAGATGAAAACCATAAAGATGCACATGACAAATTAGTCACCAGCTTGATGAAAGAAGTTGGTGGTTGCTGAGGTTGCTTAGAAAGACACAGAGCCTTTTGTGTCCAGTTCATAGATTATAAACCAAAACGATAGTGGCTGGAAATGGCTATCTTATGCAGCCTTCAACCTATTGCTATGATCAGCTGTATACCTTATATCTTAGCAGGCAAATATTTTAGCTCAGTTGTGACAAAGGCAAAATAAGCCTGTAATACAAATGAACTCAGTATGTTTTTAAGTTGCTCCTTGCAGGTCGAGGATGAAGTAGGTTGAGATATGCCTTTCAGTCCTCAGGGCTTGCCAGTCTGTCAGGTTATATCTGTACTAAATGAAGAAAATCATTTTAACATCATAGGAGACCTGTAGAGGATAATGTTTTATTTTTCTTGTACTTGAATTACTGTCTAGGAGAGCTGGCAGGTTTTCACATATAGTGCATGCTTCGTGTATCTCTTGCAGGTCCTGGATTTAGGTGTTCAAGTAAAGCTTAGCTTGTACTTTAGAGAAACAGCAGCTCTGCAGAGCTGTTGATGAAGGATTTGGGGGCTGTAGTCCCTAAGGCTACAGTCACTTTTCTTGTATGAGTCATAATGTAAGAATCCAAAATCAAGTCTTTAAGAAGAATGATGAATTCTTTTCACACAAGAGTTCATTAGTGACATAAAGTCATGAGAAAGACAAGGAGATGTCTATAGGACAGCAGGTGATTATTAACTGATACTAGTGAGAGCACTTTACCTCAGGAGAAGTAAAATAATGTGAACTGGAAGGTCTGGTGTAGAGAGAAAAAATATTGAAATTTGACCAGTTTGGTTGCAGTGAGGCTGTTGACTTTCATGAGCACAGGATTTGCTCTGACTTATTTTCAAAAGGTACAGATCAGCTATGCTTGCCTTTGGCTTAAGTTAGAATATGTTCTGAAACATCTACCACTAAATATTATTAGTGTTTTGGTCACCAGGAGTATGTTACAGCATATGCAAAATATGGCCCAAGACGTACAGCTGGCTACTACTGTCATTTGCAAATCCTTGTCATAGTTTCAGCGAGAACAGACTGAACTTTAAAAACACTATATCTACAACTTCACCGATGACTATTTCCTAGGTTCTAATTTTCTTTTATTCTGGTTTTGAAGACTTAGTGAACAGTCCTTAAAACTTGACAGAGTTAACTTTTTTCTATTTTTCCCCTTATGGCAATTCCCCTTTCATATTTAAAAATATATTTGATGCTCTCTATAGCAAGTCTTTATCCAGAACATAATCCTTTATCATAATTTAGAGGCTGAATTTATTTGCATTGTGTTTTGGTGATATTTAATAATGATGTTTTGTTTGATACTGTCAAACAGTTCATAGTAAAGGATTGTGGTGAATATGAGCTTTTAACCGGGATAATTATTTTTCATGTTTATTTCTGCAGCCTCCTGCAAAGTGCAATGTCACTTCTCAAGGTGCATCCTAAAAGAGGCTGAGATACTTTGAAAGGGGGGAAATTGTTGGAGTGTATTGCTCTTTTTGGCTTTGTTCTAATGTGACTGAGGCTGTCGGCTTGAAAATGTGGGAGGATTAGTTAGTACGCAGGAGGGAGAATGGCAATTATTGCTTTCGATGGATCTTTTTTTAACTCATGCTGTGTGTTTGGCTGCTCCGTTTTGGAACACCGTAGAATTAAAATAGCTTCCTGTGCTAAGCAGGCAGTCGGGGGGATTGGAGCTGAAAACTCCGATGGGTAAAATCACCAGGTATTAATAGATGGCAGGTCCTCAGCAATGTGCGCACCCAGCATACTGCTCCTGCTGGGTCCCAGCTGGTATTACTGCATTGCTATTTGAGACTGAAGACAGTTGTCACTACTTTCTTTGCATGAACGGAAACTATCAGCTTCAAGCTACCAATTTATGGCCATCTGATGTACAAATTGAAGAATAAAAATGGAAGACAATTGGGGACAGTCTCTGAAGTACAGAATTGTACTCCTCGGCCTGTGTTATTCAAAGCATATCTGAGCCCTGTTTAGAATTTAATTTTTTCCATCTGCTATGTTCTAAAGAAAAGTAATTATTTTTAAAGTTCCAAATTGAACTGGAGTGGTGACTCCTTTTTAAATAATAAACCCTGACTGTTCACCACTAACTCTGATCTGCTCTATGTCGTCAAATTGTTCTTCAGCCAGCGATAGTCCTGATAGTTTCTAGGTACTAGACAGCCAAATTGCATGGAAAGTCCCTGGGGATTGGGGGGCTGCATCCCTGAGGCTCTGCTGAGATCAAACATAAGCGTCAGTGTTTCCACGAGATTTCCAAGCCATGACCAGAGGCTTTTAGCCAGGACGTTCGCCCTGCACTCTGGTGTCATTCTGTGAGTTCCTTTCCAAGGTTCCTTCTCTTGGGATACCTTTTGGAGAAAGTCACCCAGACTCCTTGCAGTGTCTTCGTTTGACCTGACTTGGGCTTTCCCCAGGAGCCAAAGGGAAAGCTAGCGTACGGCTGGTTCACGCTTGCCCCACGCAGCGTTTGTGCCATAATGGCATGACCCACTCACTCTGTGCAACCACCCTCTGCCCACTTCCCATACATTTTCTGGTGTTTTCCAGCAGCCGCTGAGGTATTTGACCCCTGCCATGGGAGGAGGGAATGTGGAAAATTAGGTACTGCTTTGTGTCAGTGCCAGTGGAATTAGTTAATTTCTGACAGATACCAAATCCTGGGGAATTCTTCCATTGCACTGGATTAAGTTCAGTACTCTAATCCCCTTGGGGGCAAATCTTGCTAAATCTAATAGCCCATCTCCTTGAGGAATATTTGTGTGTATATCATTTTTTTTCATTGCTTGGTTGACATCAGCTGTAAAGTTAGTTTTTTCTGCTGCATGTTACAAACCTGGGAAAGCTGCTAGGTGACCTGAAGGCAAGAACTGATAGTTTTCCCTGCAAGTTGCAGATGGCACCAAAACTGCTTAGGATGGAAGTGTATTCCCTCTCTCTCTCTTTCTCTCTCTCTCTCTCTCTCTTTTTTTTTTTCCTCCCCTGAGCATTCACAATGATTATCTGTGAAACCTTTGAATCCATGCTTTCCTGAGGACATGTCTGTTTCTCTATTGCTTATGAGATGCAAAAAATTTTCCCATGTATTGTTGTTTAAAGTAGATGTCTCTATTAAAGCTCTGAGCGGCTGTAGGTCACCCAGGGAGAGGCTCACCCAAGCCTATGCATTGAACAGAGGAGAAATCATCCTGTTATCAGTGCTAACAATTACCATGGCATCGTCGCTCAACAAAAGGGAAGAATAACTGAGGTGCAAGTCTCAGCTGAAGACTGCAATTTTGGATTAAATGCATTCCTTTAGCTGTGTTTCATCCTTTGGGATGCCGTACACAGTTTACAAGACATATGGGGAGTGTGTGGAGGTGTGAGCAGTTAGGGCAAGCAGCATCCTTAGACATTTTGGTGGCTGGTTTCTGCCAAACCACAGAAATCATGCGAGACTAGCTTTGGTTTTGTTTTCCCCAGGGACTATGTAACTAAATCTGGGCATATCAGGTTAGGGAAAGCAAAAGGCCTGTTCCTAACACTGGAGTGATGCCCTTATTGCACCTTCAGTGCCTGCCGCAGATTAAATGATATCAGTTTGCTAAGAATTGTTAACATGAATAAAACACTCTAACAGTGTTCTTGTAAATGTCTGAACAATTTTTCTCAAATGCTGAAATAATTCGCCCCAAGCAAATACCTGGCATGGGCTGCTTCAGTCTGAACTCCTTGGCTGACAAAGTTACCTCGAACTGAAAGGTCCTGTAATGGAAAAAGTTTAGTCAGCTTTAACTGTGAGCTTTATGAATGGTGTCACCTAAGGTAGAGATGCAGAAAGTGGAGATGGTGACTGCAACCCCAGAGCAAAGTTTGCTGTAAGTGGTGATGCATTCCATAGATCTTATAAGAAAAACAAATTATTTCCTCCTCAAACCAGTGCCTCTTTCTGAAAGACTCCAAATTCAATATTTACGAAGTTGTGATTACTCTGAAAAGATTAAATGTTAGAGCCATTTAAAAATGGTGTTGCTTTTATTCTGGTTCCCTCAAGAAAACAGGCTTGTGTGAACATGCTGTCTGATGGTTTCAGGCAAATTTGACAATGGGAAGGAGCCTCCAAGATAAACTACCTTCCTAGAAATTTTGTGACAACCAGTGGCAGGGTACCAGAGGAAGATCCAAATTAGTGGCCTTGTCTGGTAGTAGATGCCTGGCTGTTCAGCGCACGGATTATGGAGGGAGCACTATCCAGAGCAGCCCATCAGTGCACACGCAGCTCCAAGCACGGCTGCTCCTGCTGACTGTGTGCCTGCAGGGCTGGTGCTGCAAAACAGGCTCGTTGCAATAAAGTGAGTGCTGAGTAGACTAAGAATATACCTTTTCAGTGAGCCTCAGTTTTATTAGCTCCTGCCTTCGTATAACTACTTGTGCATACTTCTTCCCTGAGCCCCCTTTTATCCTACCTGTGGATGCTGGGGCTACAGACACACTGCCTCTGTCAGGCTTAGCACCTTTCTCTTGTGCAGATCAGCACTTCAGTCTGTTACCAGAAAGGACTATATTTATATTTACAGTTAATGCATGTTGTTACACTGATACCATCCGAAATGCCACGTAACCAGGGTCAAAACAAAAATCCTTATGGCTCACTCAACATCTCGAGTATTCCCTCATTATGGACTCATCTTTTGTGCTTCAGTGTTTATCTTATGGTTAGGTGACTGGGGGATTTAAAGAATTGATAGCAAAATCGGTGGTTACAGTGATAGTTAGGAAAATTTTCCTCTGATCAACACAATGAGACAAAGGAAGGTGATATATATTCAGTCCTATCAAAGAATATGCCTTACAGAGCTTGCAACTGGTCCACCTCCAAAGAGAAGTGGAAATGCTGTGCTTCACTGAGATGGAGACAAAGATTCTCAGAAACTTCCTGTTTGCTTACAGAAAAGGGGAAAACCTTAAATCTTGCGGTAGTACAAAATAAGAATAAATTAAAAAATAATAAATCTGTGCAAGACTCCAGTTCTGCAGCTTTAAATGCAGGAAAGTGAAACATCACAGAATTGTATGCACGCTTTTCTTTTCTCCTTAGTCATTCAGGGGAAGGTGGAGTAGTTGAGTTTGAGGCGCCTTTAAAATGATTCATTATTTCCATAGGAGCCAATTCATGTTTATCCTTCAAATCGCTCTGTGGATGTTAAAATAATGGAGAATTATATTTGCTTTTAATTTTGTTTCCAGACAACTTGGCCTGAGTGTTCATGATGTGACTTGGAAACTATATCAAACTGTGATTTATTGTTGCTCGTAATTGTGTGAAGATTGAAGATATGCTGGATGCTGCTCTTTTCCTTTTTCCCTTCCCACCCCCCATTCTTTTGCTTGCGGAGCGTACTTGAGTGTAATGTGGTGAAAGGCCAGCATCTCTGCTTTTAGTGCTTCTTTTTAGTGTACAAGCCATAGCAAATGAAGATTTTTTTTTTTAACATGGGGCTGTGTGAAATGAATTGTGGTTTGTATTTGATAATTGTTTTTTTTTCTTTCTTCTGTTTTTCTGTTATGCTTAAGTTTTGACTGTTTTGCGTAGTGATGTTAATCATCTTTTCTTGTGGGATGGAGAGAGAGTAGTATTTGTTAGTTAAGCTGGATGAGTTCAGTTTTATGAGAATCAGATGCAGAACATAATTGAGCAGAGGAGGGGGGCAGAATTTTATTTGCAGTAAGGCATCTGTTAAGTATAAGGATACCAAATCTGCTTCCCAGGTGGGTCAATTGTTTCTTAAACCAGGAAAAAATCGTAAACTAAATTTATCTGTAAGGGCTTACAGATAAAGGAATGTTTTATTCTCATTTTCCTTAAATGCATTTTTCCTACACAGTTTTATTTAATTTTTCCCCATGTCAGTAAAAAGCTATTCTCAGATTTTATGTGTAATATAATTTAATAGAATAAAACAAATGGGATTTTGTAAAATGTAATATAAAAGCCCACAGAAGGTAATAAAAATTCTGAAAGATTTTGTTTCAACCATGTTACATAATCCAAGACAAATTATTCAATACTAAAAATTCTAAATGATCATTAAAATTTAGCAGAACATTGTCTTTGTATTGCTTTGAAGACTTTAATTTGAATCCTCCTAGGAGATAAAAGTTCTCTGCCCTGGCAAAAATTGGCTGTGTAGCAACGGGCATGCTACTTGTGATCTGATCCTACGATTCCAGCAGTGGGTGCACTTCTTGGTATGTGAAAGTTTTCTTGCAAATTCACAGTAACTCCCCTACCCAGTTTAATCAAACTTAAATGATTACACAGTTGGTACTATGAAATGTGCATGTCAGTCCCCAGTCTGTAATCCTTCCTACCATCATCTGACCAACTTTTTTTGTTTGGAAAGAAAAAAAAAAACAAAAAAAAACTTTTTTCTATTTCTATACATAAAAAGAGACCCACAAACACCCACCAAGTGCATTTGGGCCCAGTTAGGAGTTCCAAGTGGTACCACAGCCTAAGATACCCACCTGCATGTCAGTTAAAAAAAAAAAAAAAAAAAAAAAACAGCTGTTTTTCAACGTTGTAAGCAATTTAGTTTACTTATTACATTATTTATCACTAAGCATGTTTGGTCGATCTGTTTTTTGTTTGGTCTCTGGTCTGTTTGTTTCTCGTTCTCATGCCCTAGAACATCACTTTTAGTCTCTGAATGACATTGCTTCAGTCCAAGTGGGAGCAAAGTCACAAAGCGAACAGTAAGCCAACCTTTTCCAAAATTCATGCAAGAAACTGCATTTGCAATTATATGTATAGATTGGTAAATGGATACTCTAAAACTAAAATTCACCTTAGCTTAGCTGGCATTTTCTTTTTTAATCAAGTTAGAGCTGTTTGCGTTATTGTTGATTGTAAACATGTTATTTCATGCCTGTATTCCCAAGTATCCGGCCTTTGGGTTTAGACGAGTAAGTGGTTTGGAAAGAATCCAGATCAGTTCATGCAGAGGCTATTCACATTAGTAGAAAACTATGTACAAAATTTGAGCATGGATTTTTTTATGCGTTTTAACCCTAAAAAAAGTGTTTGTGTGGGTATATGTGCATGTGTAAATATGTATATATAATGACATCAATCTACAATTTTCAGGAATTTACAGCCTTGCATAAATCTTTATTATTTCACATCACCATATGTATGTTATCAAAAATTCCAGGACTCCTTGTCCTTTAAGAAAACGCATTTTAGTTTACATTTTGAATAATGGTTTAAAAAGCATATAGACTCTGCTATTTACTGTTTTAAATTAGGGAATCTAAAAAATCCAGTATTTTTCAGTGTTTTCTTGCATCCAGTTTGTAAGTAACTGTTTTGTGAAAACAGTAATTTAAATATCTGCCTTTTTATCTAGTCAGACCATTGGTAGGATTCCAAATTCATCCTGAAATAGATAAAATATTCAAGCTGCTTGAAAAAAGGAACCATTTTCCTATATGAGAGTTCTTTGCAATTAAATTACAACATGCAAACTGTGCGTTTAGGATGTGTCATTAATGTACTGAAATCAGTGAATTAGAGCAGTGTTTACCCTCTTTTTCTTCAGGCTGAATTTATGCTTGATCATTTCTCATTTTAAATATGCTCTGATTTCTAAGGACTGAATGATGTAGCATTACAGTCCGTTTAAGCAATGTTGTAACTATGACATGCAGTGACTGCTGCTTAAAACATCTCCCTATTACAGTGCAGTGATGTCTTTGAAGTACTGTGTAAAGTGTTTTCACTTGGCAGTATTGTGCAATGCAGGATGCCATGTGGCATACAGTGAAATCTGGTGATGTTTGAACAGTGGCTCTGGCTGTCAGGATGTGCTGACAGGATGTAAGTCTCGTCACAGCCCTGGCGAGGGGCACAAAGCATTTGCTCCAGGTCCTTGCACGGTTGAGACTGACCTCTTGGGCACGCGTTGCCCAGGCGGGCTGAGCGGCTGCATGGCTTTGGTGCAAGGTGTCAGTTGAAGGCTGCTGCTCTGCAGGCAGTACCCTTTTGGTCAAAAATCCTAAAGGTCTTGCCACTTTGCTACATGAAGAGCTTATAATGCTCAGTGCGTGGTGGTATCATCCATGATTTTGCCAGCTCTGGAGCCTTTCCCCGTTGCAATGCACGCTTTCAAAGTCATGCTTCATTCCCACTTATTTATTCTGGTGAGGGCATCGGCTTCAGCTGCATTACTGTGTCGTGCTGGTAAGTGCCTACCTTGTCAGGTCGGTCGCAGGCTCTCCTTGGCACAGCTCAGGAGGGAGGATACAACCCCTGCGCATGGTGTCCCTGTTCCCACATGTCCTCAGCACCAGCTCCTCACACAACCCCGGGCAGCCCGCAGTTTGAGTCACATAAATTGGCCGGGTAGCAGATTCAAGGAAGGGTTCCCCGCACCGTGACAAGGTCTCCCCGCACGTCAGGCGCCACGCGGCAGTAACGCACCGTTGAAAAGAGAAGGGCTGTTTCCCTCTCCCCTGCCCCTGTCCCCTGCCCCTCACTTGGTGCTGATCGTGGAGAACAATGCTGGCTGCTTTGCAAAATATTAGCACTACTCTACAAAATCTGGGCCTCTGCGTATGGCCCGCTGAGTCAGACTTGTTTACTTCATTGGCGTATTAATCTCTGTCTCTGATCAGCAGTCAACAACTTCAGGCCCCAGGCTTAATAGAATTTCAAACTGTAGATTATGCAGTTTTGCTGAAAATATGAGGCTTCTATCGCACTTTGAATGATGTATTCTCCCTCACTCCCCTTTGGTCTGTTTTTTAGAGCTGAGGTTAAGACAGATAATTAATTCCTCCCATCCCAAGCCCTGTCTTTTAATTTAAGAATTTTCTTTAGCATCTGCCAGAATCTTCTGCATGGACTCCTGAGAGGTTAAGCAATATAAAGAACCATTAAATGAACTTCAGCCATTTGTTTTTTTCAGTAGGATAAGACAGCTCTTTAGCATATGAAATAGTTTCTTGTCTTTGTCGTTGTACCAAAGAAAATAAACCAGAAATGTAGAAAGAAGAGGCTGGCTTTCTGGTTGCATGGGAAGATGGAGAGCGAGAGGGCCCGTGTCCTGGTCCTGAGGATCACGTCTACATTAGCAAGAAGTAGGGCACAATCAGAGTGGATCAGTGGAGTGAAACAGCTAGTGCCACGGACCTGATGTCCACACCACGCATTTGGGATTGTGGTGGAGAGAGGTTGTTTCAGGCTGAAAGCCTATTAGCAGTTGGAGTGCATTAAAGGCACTCCTGGAGCACACCTCACAGTTCAGTTTCATCTGAAGGAAAGCAGTTTTTATGCTGCCAGAGTACTCTGCAATGCAGGCTAAAGACTTCACATGGTAATTGAGGACAACAGGGATGCTCGCTTCAAAAGCATACCTCTGATCCAAAGTGAAATGCTGATGTGTACCCGCTATATATGTATCGCCTTAATCAAAACAATTTTGTTTCTTGCCTCAGCTCACATGTGACTAAAATTTAGCTAATAAATCACTTTCCTCCGAAAGTTTTTATTTTGCTATTGCTCGTAAAGCCTTTTGTGAGCCTGAAGCAGTTCCAGGCTCTGGTGATGAATGCTGTTCGTCAATGTATTGGGAGGCCCGTAAATGCTATTCCTGGTGGGTCGCTCCCAGCCAGGGTTCTGATTAAACAGGGTCTGCCCGATTCTCCATCCTATGTGCTTCCCACTTCAAGAAACCTTTATGCTCTTTTCACAGGCATAATTTGGAAAACTACATATCTTAGATTTTTCTAAGAAATATATGAAAGCAAATAAGCACAAATTCTTCTGGGAGGGTGCCCCAGGTGTACTGTGTTTACACCTGCTGAAAAGTCCCAAGCAGTAACAGCAGGACTACACTTACATCTCTGAAGTGCACCAAAGGAGTAATGGTCAGTCTTGGAGTACCTTGAATTAGTGATTTCAGGTAGAATTTATGGTGATTTATAGTGTGTCAGCTGGCAAGGCTGAAATGTCACTGCTGTACTGAAAGTTCAGAAGTGATGAAAGGTGTCCTTCCTGCCTTTCTGTTTATTCTGCTGCAGTATATATCCAATCTCCCTGTTCTTCTAGTAGATTTGAAAGATCCTCAGCCTTTTACAATTGCCTCATCAGTTTTCAATTCACAGACTTGGTAACTTTCCTGGTTTTGGCAGTAGACTGTTTCTTTTAGTGGCAATATATTGCTCTACTGTGTTTCGGGACAGGTAGTAGTTGGAGCTGCTGGATGATTGGAAATTGTGGACAAACTCAAGGTGGATGTATATAGATCAACCCTCTTGTGCATGACCGTAAGTCCAAGGTGTTCCAGATGTGTGAGATTCCCTGCAGATGTGATGAGTAGACTGTGCATATGAGGGCAGTTTGCCCATATCACGGTTGGTTTGTGGTGCAAAATGTACAGGTCAATTATATGTGTGTACCAGGTAGGATGTGCGAGACCTGCCAGTGGTAAGAACTGTTCCTCAGAGTTATTTCTGCTTCCACACCACTTCAGTTAATTATCCTTTTTAAAGGATATATGTAAAGTAGGAATCTATTTCAAAGCCAGCAGGAAGTAAGAGCCATCTGAATTGGTCATACAAGTTTGTAGAGTAATTTTTCTTGTCACTTTTGTCTGAATGAGGATTGGATAATTCAATTTTTGTTCTGTTTCAATTTCAGTATAGCTGCCCAATACACAATTGCTTGTCAAAGATTGTTGTTGCCACCACACCAGAATGCTATATTTCAACAGTGTGGAGGTCTTTTAAAAATCTCATGCTTGGCATTCACTTCATTCATTGAAGCATAAGCACTGAATGTAAGTTAGTTGTCCTAGATCCCTTTGTGGTTAGTAAAAAGGCATCTCTCAAGAGGAACTTCCTTCCATCCTAAGCTAGGTCTCCAAAACGAATTGTACAAATAGCCCCTGACCATTGACTGTGTCTCTATAGGGATCCTGAACAACTCCTTCAGATAGGGCAAGTAAGCTGTAGGTGATGAAAGCTATGAAATTAGGTAAGATGAAATTCCAAACTTTTTGTGGAGTGTGACCATTATGGCTGGTGCTCAATCCGTTCAGCATGACTCTCCTTGTTTAAATAATTATTTCATTTTATTATTTTTCCACTCTGCATAAGCCCTTTAACAAAAGTTACTGAGAAAGTTCACCACAAATTTAGATACTGCTTAGCAGGTTGCACACTTCTATTGCCTTACATATATTATTTTTGTCTTCTTCAGTCTTCTGGTACCAGTATTACAGTGGATATCGCTGTCATGGGAGAAGCGCATGGGCTCATTACAGACCTTCTGGCAGATCCTTCACTGCCCCCCAATGTGTGCACATCGCTGAGAACAGTGAGCAACCTGCTTAATACGCAGTTAACCTTCCAGGCCATTCACAAGCCAAGAGTGAACCCTCTGGTGTCCTTCAGTGAAAACTACACCTGCTCTGACTCAGAGGAATGTCAGGAAAAAGGAGAAAAACTAGCTATTCCCAAGGTGAGTACTTGATGGTCCTGCCCATCATATTAAAACCTGACTGTTGGTTTCATAATAAGACAGTTCCTTCAACTCATGGCCAGCTTAACTTTGGTCCAGGCATTTTTGTAATTGGATGTTTGACCCAGGAAAATTCGCACAGAAGTTATGCCATTTTCCTAGCAGGTGTTGGGAGGAGCTTAAATGAGGAAATGATAGGGAGCAGAGCAAGCAAAAGCATTTCAGCATCCATACTCAGACATCTGCCCTGTTGCTTCTCACACAGCAATTCCTCTCCCACTCAAAATATTTGAGCTGCTGCATGTAGGGTGACCTTCCTAGTTGATAAGCAGTAGGGAATGGTAATGTGAGGGATCTTATTCCCTGCTTTGAAGGTTGGAATTTGAAATTCCATAAAAAATTCAGTCTCTTCTTACTTCCCTGAGCTTAAAATGTAAAACCTATAGAAGGTAATGGAAAACTCTGTTGACGGCTTTCAGGAGCTTTGAATCAAGTTGCAAATGTTCCATTAAAAAAAAAAAAGACACAGTATTTAGTATGACAAATATTGTAAGCTCATGAGAAATTCTTGAGGAAAAAAAAAAAACTGAATCAAAGTGTATGTATATTACTGCCTTGACAGATGGCTTTATGGATGCTCAGGATTCTGAAAGATAGGGAAATGACCAGTGTTATTCACATTCAGTGAATGAGCAGCTAGAAAAAACACCTCAGCTACAAAGTAGTTTGAGTTGTAGGTTCATTGCTAATTAGCCGCCCTGCAAGGCTTACATTTCACTTTTGGAACCAAACCAAAATACTTCTGTCACCAAACCAAAATACTTCTGTCCTGTGATTTCCCTTGTAAAATTAAACATAGGCAGACTACTGTTGCATAGGCAAATGTTTTTCACTTTTAGCTGTTCAAATTGCACAGCCAGCATTCATTCTAGCATTTCCTGGCATCTGAATTGCAACGTTCATGATTCTTTTTTTATTTATTTTAGTGTGATGATTATTAATACTCTATTTGCCTGTGTAGCTGCTGCATACAAAAAAATGAAATGGGTGTTCACAGGTTGTGAAAAATATGTTCCAGTTAATTTTAGTGTGCACGTGCATAATGGCTGGACTCTAGGCACTGAGGGGAAAAGTTATGTGGAGGAACACTGCCATCACATGAGCAAACACAGTGAGCAGATACCCGTTTGCTATTGCATAATGCCTAGTGAGGAGAAGAGAAGGGAAGGATGAAGAAATGAGTTAAATGCTGCAGAGGAATAATTTGTGACTGAAGAATTCACTGACCTAAACACATTGTGGTTCACAAAAATGTAACACGCTTACAATCATTTATTTAAGTGCCTAAATATAGATTTAGGGATGTTACCATAAGCATCTGAGTATTTAGGGTAAGGTATTAATACATTTATTTATTTGCTTGATCCTTCTGAGCCACAAGTGTCTTCCATCTCATATCTCTTAAGCCTCTGGCAAGGTCAAAGCTCTCCATCCCAGAGAAATATTTATTTTAGTTCTTAACTGTAAATACTTCACAAGATAAGAAAAACATCTTACAAATTGGTAGCATCTACAACAGCAAATCTGGCTCCACAAAGACTGTCCATATCATCATCCCCTATTTCCTCTGTCTGCCTTCCCACCTTGGAAAAATGATGGTACTATTAGCAGGAAAAAAGGAATAGAGTGAGGTGAAAGAAAAATGCAAGGTGGTCAGAAAAAATCTGCTGTGAACAGTCATGCTCTCTCTTTAAGCTTTTCGGAAGACATCATAACCTAGAGCATGGAAGTTTTATTTTAGTGGGCTATCTTCAAACTGGGTAGATATATCAGGAAAAAAAGTTGATGCTTCCCCTCCCTTATTTTTCCTTCAGCTTTTCTTGCCTTGCATCTCTCATGTCAGAGCACTCATGGCAGCTTAAATCACAGAATCACAGAAGGGTTGAGGTTGGAAGGGACCTCTGGAGACTGGCTAGTCAAATCCCACTGCTCAAAGCAGGGCCAGCTAGAGCAGGTTGACCAGAACTGTGTCCAGCTGTGTTTTGAGTATATCCAAGGGTGGACACTCCACAACCTCTCTGGGAATCTTGTTCCAGTGTTTGACCACCCTCACAGTAAAAAAGTTTTTTTCTTATGTTTAAATGGAATTTCTTGCATTTCAATTAGTGCCCATTACCTCTTGTCCTATCACTGGACATTACTGAGAAGAGTCTGGCTCCATCTTCCTTAGACCCTCCCATCAGGTATTTATATACATTGATTGGATCCCCCCAGGCCTTCTCCTCTTGAGGCCAAACAATCCCAACTCTCTCAGCTGCTTCTCCTATGACAAATGCTGCAATCCTTTAGTCATCTTAGTGGCTCTAAATGACTTGCTAAGTGACCTTGGCCAAGTCACATAAGACCAAAATTTCTCAATTGCTCAATGCTTACTCAGTGAGAGCTCCAAGTGCTGAATGTCTGTGATTATTGGGTTGTGGATAGATAGCTTTTTCTTAACTTCACCATCTCAAAACAGGGAGGAAGTTCCAAATCCTCCAAGCATTTAAAGCACCTGGCTGTGTTGATTTCAGTGGGAGTTAGGCAGCTTAATACCTGGGAAAATCCAAACTTAAGGTACCTCACCAGGTGTTGTCAGGAAAAATTAATCAAACGATAGATAATGTTTTTCTTCTGCGTGTTTAAAACTCTTGTAAGTCTATGTAAACTGTAAGAAATTGATTTCTCTCTAGCGCTTACGGAGAAGTTTGCCTCCAGGACTGCTGAGACGAGTGTCCTCAACTTGGACCACAACAACATCAGCCACAGGATTGCCTACGCTGGAGCCAGCCCCAGTGAGAAGGGATCGCAGTGCTAGCATCAAACCTCATGAATCATCTTCATCCAGGTTAGCAAATTACCTCCTCTGTCTTTTGTGTGTGTCTCAGGACAAATTTCTTTGGTTCTGTGTGATGATGTCCATTTGTAAAAGTGCTGGCTACAAAGCACATTAGAATGATTTCTTCACATCTCTCTAAATGGGGTTACCAAAGGAATGCAGATTAGTTAAATTATGCTGGAACTATTCCTATTACTGGGAAAGAAAGTAGGAAAAAAATAAATTTAGGCTAGCAATGTGAAGAATTATACAATAAAACTGGAAGCAAGGCAAGACTATGTGACTAACATCCTTGATATGCAGAGGTTTTCTCCCTGGATATCACCCAGCCAAGGGACAATTCCAACAGGTAACTGAGCTGCTGAACATCACTTTCGGGAACACACCTTGTGATACGTTCCAGTCATTAAACAAATTCATAAAGCACTTCTCTATCTTCAAGATACTACCTTGCAGAACATAAACTCTCCCCAAATAAGCAATTCTGTGTTTTTTTTCTCCATACAAATGACGTATCAAAAGATCCTACAGCACTGGGCAAGCCCTTTATCCCATTTACACACGTATTTCCAGAACATCACAAGCGCTTAAGGCTCCCCAAACAAGACCTGATGAGCATTCAGAGGAACCCGCGCAAATGCAATACCAACAATAGATGATCAGTCAAAAACAGTGAATTAGACAGTGGCAGGGAGAAGCTTGATTTTTTAAAGGCAAGGTCAGAAGTAGTTTAGTAGAGAGAAGAAAGTTTAGTTTCTAGGTAGATTTGCAATGATTGTTAAAAAAGTTTTACCTAAGAGTAAAATTACAAAGGAAGAGTTACCAGTAGAGATTGAAAACCCAGTTGTAAGTGAAACGGGCAGTGTAGAGTTGTCCTGCAGGTTAAGTGCCATACTTTCCCTGATTTTAAGCAGTGCAGTGGAGCACTTCCTTCCTGTTGACCACAGAGTTTAGATTCTGCGATTCAGACTGAGATTTTGGTGTTGTATTGTACCTTTGACACAGAAACAAAAGCTAAAGCTGAAATCCATGTTTCTGTCAATATGCCCAAGGCTTCAAAACTTTTGGTGGTTAGTACCACCAATAGTTGACACTTAAAAATATCCTTAATCCGAGTTGTCTCATCTAGTTAAAAGATTTTCCTTATTTTCCGCTAAGAGGGAATAAACACAGCTGTTCTGATGGGGTGCAAACTGAATGCCAACTTTTACTTATGATGCATTTAAGTATTTATGTATCTAACATGCACCTTACTTTCAGGGATACTGTAAGCAGGGGCTGACACTGGAAGAATCACAGCAACAAAGCAGGATAATAAAGCCTCAACATCGATTGCAACAGACTCTGGAGGAATTGTACATTATTTGTTTGTCTTGCTCAGAAAAGAGAGGCTTGGGTCCCTGAGCTGTTAAGTATGTTATATCGCATGTATCGCATAGCTGTTTCATCAGAGAGGGAAGTCTGAATACTGGTATACAGTTCTTGTACTCCCCTTCATCCTTTCTGGCTCCATGAATATTTTTCTATTCTAGTCAGAACGGAGCAGAGCAGCTGGATAGTTACAGTGCTGTCCTAGGAGAATAATGTTCATATCCCCTCCCAACCTGAGGAAGTGCTATAATTTCAGAGCTGTTGGGTGAGGAAAGAGCGTGGAGACATGTTTTGTTGGGGGCAAAGGAAGAGCAGAGCAAAAGTACTAAATTCAAGCAGAGAATTTAGGCCTGTGATCTCAAAAATGTGTGCTTATCTGCAATTCAAAATTTGGTGCCTGTGAGGGAGGAAAAGACAGGATTTGAGAAAGCCCAACATAACATCCCCAGTGCATGTTGTTGCTTGGGTGAATGTAGCCCCAGACTGCTGGCTTTTATCAGTCTTTTCAGTCTCTCTTCCAGATATGTTTCTTCCCCATACAGGAATCTCTCGTATAGGGAGCCTAGGTGCTTAAGGTCGCCTGCAAAGTACACTAAATGTCTGGTGCAAGAAAAATAAATGGTTAGCCAAAATTCCCTTTATGAGGAGTCCCATGTATCTCAGTAAAAGTAAATATAAAGAAGCTATAACCAAATGGAAACACTCTTCAGTCACTGTTCCTCTGTGGTTCCCAGGGTGCATTTGATTTATACTGTTGATCCCAGACTCTCGCGTAGTATGTAAGCATCCTAAGATGGGAATCTGAGGGAGAAGGGGGGCAATTAAATATTATTGTTGGTCCTTTTCTACAGCTGTTATATAACGCTTCATGGTGTGCCAACTAACCAGGCTATCAATTCTTCCTGTGTTTAATGTCGCCAATTGTATAATTATAGCTCTGTCAAGCCTCCCAGCCTACTGTTTGCAGATCTTCTTTTACAGTAGGAGAAACAATGTGTATTCCAGAAAGGGGAAAAATGAAGCCTGTAAGTCTATCCTTAAAAGTTTTGGCAGACCAATACAGATATGCTTTCAAGGAAAAGAATTTTGAATTGAAGGGAAAAAATCTCCTTTATTACCTGCCACTTCCCCAGCACCAAATCCAGGTATGCCATAGGGCACAGAGAAGGGAGTGTTTCATGGCTCAAAGGGGAGAAGAGGGGGAATGCCCATGGAGTTAGCCCATGACAGTTTTTGCAATTACAGAATCTGCATCATATGTGCCCTACAGCATAGGACATCACCTCCAGATTTCTGTAGTCTTGGATTTGCAAACATCTCCTTAAATCTCTGTTTAAGATTAGGAATCCTGCATTCCTGCAACCCCATTTGACTAAACTGGTAACTGTGGTCTAACTGGTAAACGTGGTCTGCTCATAGTTTCAAATGATTTGGTAAAAATAATAGCTTCTTCATTCCTGTCTTCAGTCACTTCTATATCCAATGGGTCTTCCTTAATAAGATTTCTTTTTCTGCTGTGACCTAGTGTTTTATATTCTTCCTGTCATCTGAAAAAACAAAAACTAAAACAAAAAACTAAACAGCTGGACTCTTTCTTCTTCTTACTTCATCATAGATTACAGGAATTCTGGCCTTTGAACTTTGAAGCTGACCAGCAAATATTTTTGTAATTCATTGGGCAATGCTTGTTCTTCCAGAACAATAAAGTGTCAGTAGAGTTAAAACGTTATGCTATTTTTTCTTTCAGAACAATTTTTTTAAGTTAGGCTAGGACTAGACTGCTTTAAAAGTCTGTCTTCTGCCTTGTGTCTCATCTCATCACTTGATACAGGAGGGATCTGGATTTGAGATTGTGGGGAGAAATATGGAGCCGGAGAGGCCTAGTGTGTCTGTTCAGAAAAGTCATTGGCCTCATCATAAAAGCCTGTGCTACGTCATTGCAAGGAGCTGAAGTCTGATGACTGTCATTCAAGAAAACAATGAAAAATGCAGTTCTCCTACTCTACGGCACTGTTTGGCACCATCTGAGATATAGTGATAGCCCGAAAGCTGACACTATGCACCCATCCTGTTGTAAGGGAACACCATTTCGTTTGTCCCCACACACACATTTCATTCAGTGAGTTTCTCTTGCATCAGCAGCCAGCCCTCTTCAGAACCCATCAATAGGAAATTTTTTGAGATGCAACATAAATTTAAGCTGGCTAGAGCATGAAGTGCTTTACCTGGAGAAGAGGCACGCCCCTAGCAGGCTCTTCCGAGGTGAATGGTGCCTCCTGAGGAGCTCCTCCAGGGCCAGAAGGGTTAATGGGTATCTGTGCTGGCAGTTGCAGCAGAGAAGTCAAGGAGACTGATTTTTCATTTACACTGAGAACTTCTGGCACTTCTGGTTGTTGTAAGGAGGCATTAAAAGAGGGTATAAATGTAACTTATTTCAAGTCTACTCTTAAGCCTCTTTGTACTGTCAGAACAATATAAAGAAGACATCTTTGTGTAAATAAAGTGAATAGGCCTGGACACTGAAGGAAGTCCAACTTTGGAGTGTCTGCATTGTAAATATTTTTGCTGAATACAATACTGAGCTCTTCACGAATACTAATTCAACCAGCAGAAAAATGCTGTTTTCCTCATTAGAGATTTTGTGCTATCTTGATATCACATCATTCTTGCTATTGCTCCAAACTTCTTCAGTTCTGCCATGCAGGCTTTTATAGTCAGCACCGTTTTGAACCACGGTTGTCTGTGCTCTTGTTTTCCAGCACTGACTCTTGGAACAGCTCAATTCTGATGACAATCACAAAAAGCAGGTCCTTCTCCACATCCTACGCCCTGTCTTCTACAAACCACCTGAATGCCAAAAGACAGAGTCGGCAAGGTGAGTCGGTGCCCCTGGTTTTGTCCAGCCCTCTTAGCCACATGCCCTGGGAAACCTGGTGACTAACACATGCAGCTGCTTTTGGTCCCTGTCCAATCTGTGTCTTTTCTTGTTTTCCTATCAATATTAATACATTTATTTCCTTTATTTAAAAATAGTGTGGCTTAAAATACTATAGCTCATGCTAATGCCACTGTACATGTTTTGACTTCTATGCTTTATGGAGGTTAGTCATGAAGATGCAGTGGGCGCTATGCTAAATTGTGCTGTGATTTATATTCATGTAATTCCCTTGACTACAATAAGGTTGAGAACCAAATGTTTTCTATAACATTTGTTAAATTAACTGTCTCTGTATGTTGTCTGACTGTGATTTCCTGAAGCGCAACCTACTAAGCCATTTGGATTTGTATGCAGCAACTGACCTTATTTTGCACAAGCATATCCGAGACAGAACTGTTGTAACTCATAAGATTGTCTCTGCATATTCATTACTGAGAAAATATAGGTAGCTCTTACTGATGTTTAAAGATGAGAAATTATGCTTTTTTTACTCAGCATTTACAGCCTTAAAGAAATGACTCATGTTTTAACTGAGGGAAAGAAATGGAGAAGGTGACTTTTTAATTAACAATGAAATATGCAGTATGACAGCCATGAAGTATTTGCAATCCATAGTAACATGTTTTTTTCCCCATATGAATCCAGGGTAAAATAATGTTTACCCATGCTTTAACTTGCAAATGGAAATGATCACAAGGCTGCCTTTTTTTTTTTTTTTAAATCAGCCCATGTTTTTTACCAAGTTGCGATAATGTCATTCAGAAATAGTGACCACCCACACATCAGATGGAAATTGATAGATGCCTGAGGCCTGACATCCAAAAAGTCAGAGAATCCAAATTTAGAGACTCATTTGAAAATATGGCTACACAATTATTCTGCTCTGTCGCATCACATATCTTTTTCAAACTGGAGAGTCTAATGTCTTCTCATACAGAAGCTGCTTTGTTATACCGCAGTGAAGATTAAATTACATAATCTTATCTTACAAGAGTAGTGGTCTTAAGCAAATGAATAAAATTAAACTTGAAAATAATGGAGATATAGTACTAAGAATCCAGGAATTGGTTTTAGAACAAAACAGATACAACTTAGACTTGTATTGGATTTTCAGAGATAAGCCCAATACCTTGAAAAGGAGATATTAATACTTTCACTTGGAAAATGAGACTTATCAATCCCATCAGTCACTTTATCTTTTGTCTGTTCTTCCAGAAAGTGTGAGTAGTCAACTCTGCTGCACAAAGAAGTGAGCTCCCCAGTGATGAATGGAGAGCTCCATTCCCTCACAAGCAATTCCCAGGGGGCAGTGATTCACAGGAGTAAACATTTTGGCTCAGCTCTTTGTGCAGAAGAATCAGATTTTGACGGTTCACAGTTTTAGACTTTTTAAAATCATGCATTTTCAGTTATGATTTGTTTTCATGTTCCATCTAAAGAATTGCTTTTATTTGCCCTGATTATTACCAATTAAACTTTTATATTTTAGCTCCATTGGCAATATTTAATTATTCTTGCTAAGAGCGGATCTAGGTAAATCTGTAAATCTAGGTTAATCTGTAAATCTGTTAATCTAGGGAATATGACTTTAATTATGCTTTAAAACACCAGCATTTTAAAGTAGTGCTTTCTATACCTACTTTGGCAAAACTCTAAGGTAAGCTCAAGTGTTTTCATACATAATTTCCCACAATCTCCAATTTACTGTTTTATTTCATAAACACTGCACATGTGTGAAAGTTCTGGAGTACCAAAACAGATGGATACACTTAAAAAATTTCCCCAGTATTGTTCATCTTCTCTCACTTTGACTGTTCAAAATTTATTGCTGTGGCAAGACATTTTCTCTCACTTTTGGCAATAAATGGTTAAATGTTGGATTATTGAGAGTAGGTTTGTATTTTTCTGGTAGACTTACTTATTTTTGGTTGCCCACTCTGGCAAATTACTTTTAAAAAAGTATTTCAGGAGACAGGAGCCCAGAAATAGCTGTAGAAAGACAGCTGTGGTTAGAGATGTTATTGCAAAAGTTGCTGTTTAAATTCCCAAGATTAGCTTTAAATTGATGAAAGATGACCATATATATTGCATTCTCTAACAGTCATGAGGATTACCTGGTAACATGTAGCTCAAAGATAGTTTATAATCAGATTAGATTCTCTGTGCAAATAACGGACTGTGAAATATTTTTAAAGACATATTTTTGTTGGATGGAAAGCAGGTATCTCAAAGGATTAGTAAATGTGAAACAGAGCTTTCTGTATTTTAATGCAATTTTCACATGTCGTGGCCATCTGATAACTTTTTTTTAATTGTACTGTAGACCATAGGTTTCTGATCTCAATACAGCATAGTTGCAGTTCTTGAATTAAGTCAGTAATACATGCCATATGCTTGCTGAAGCAATTGCCTAATCAAAATTTTGGAGATGCTGAATATCTCAAAGTAACAGTGTGGTAATTGTCAGATATTATTTTGAAGTCTCAGATTGTCAACAGTAAGTCATATTTTAACCTCATATCACAATAAGCTGTTATCAGGAAAAACACTGGAGCTAGATGCGTATACCTGCAAGGTTAATAGTTCATAAACTTAGGTCAACATATTGCCTTGTTCAAAGATAATTGTTGTGTCTGGAATGCATTTAGGTAATGGGCACAATTCAAACATAGAAACAGTTAAAGTTCCTGAGCTCTTTATACCATTTGGCTCTGAAGATGAACACGGTAAATGAACTGGGGCTGATCTCCTACAGACTTTGGAACAAAGCTCAGGAGGAATGTCAGTTTACATGCATTTCCTTTTAAGACAGATACTGTTTACTCCCTTGCACTTCATTGTGGATGGGACCTTTTTTTGTCTGAGACAAAAAAAATCTCAAGGGGATTCAAAGAGTATATAGCACTTTATCTCAAACACTGGACAGGCTGCTGCATTTTGTCTTGATAGTTGTACTCAGATAGAATTGGGGACAGAGAGAACTGCATCCTGCTATCATTTGCACATGTGGACATTAGTAGTTTCTCATACATTAGCTCAGGAATACAATACCAAGCCATACAGGTAACGGTCACAAGTCTCCTCACAGTGAGCAGTAGATATTTAAGAGTAGTCTCAAGCTGGAGGAGGAGGAGGAGGTCTAAATCTGGGAGGAATGTGGAAATGGCAACATTGTAAGTGCAATATTTTATATTATTATAATTTGCTACTACTAAATATTGGGGTTTTTTGGTTTATTGCTAATTTTCTCACATGTAAAAATTCAAATTTGCTGGGAAAGTGGGCAAACTTTTCTTATCCCTGCTTTACAGATGGAGAGAGTCAAACAAAGAGAAACTGAGGGTGTGACTGGGAACTGTTTGGTTGGAGTTTGGTGCTTCTGTCCCTAGAACATGCTGATACCAGTTGCGATGCCACTAATTCATGCCTTTGATTTCATGCCTCTCAGTTTGTGCATCCGACTCAGCAGGAGAATATGCTTCATGTTTTGAGCCAGATCTTCAGCAGGTGGAAGCCGTGATATTAATGCAGCTTCATCTCTCTGTGGCAGCCAAGAGCTTGGCTCAGAGTGGAGGGAGGGTTTTTGTTTATTTTTCAGTTTGGAATCTCTGCTTGGTACCTGTGCATCTGCACAGTGAACTCATACATCCACATGCTACTTCTGTTAATTGAGCAGACTCTTCTTTTCTCTTGCCAGGTATCCCTCCAAATATTTCACCTCTCACCTCCCCATGCCATTCACCAGTTCAGGGGACCCCTGCCACAAGTCCTACAAGAAGAACATCTTCCATGTCATTTCCAGACTCTACAGACACTGACACCAAGCAAGGCTTAAAGCCACACAAAGTCTTAACTTCTACTCAGAGTGCACCAAGCGTGTCAGACCCCATTATCAGCTCCTCTGTTATTTGCAGCAGGTAAGACAGCAATTTGATATGTGTTGAAATCATTTCACGTTGTCCCTGCAAACAACTGACCTGTATACAAGATCCTTTAATTTGCTGCAGTGTTGTATATTGGTATTTCACCACATTTAAGCAGCCCTTAGCGTGTGAGTAATTGTGTAGTTTGATGCTACACAGTGCTTTTAAAGTACAAGACAAATTAACGACATTCACAGCTTTTACTTATGTCAGATACATAGTCTAATTCATAAATCCTTTGTCTATTAGTTGCAGATCCCTGAGTTTGATTTCATGTTAACACCTAGTGTTTCTCATGCCGTGCTCTAAACATGAGCAGTCACTTTAAGGTCACTTTAAGGTCACTACTTAGGTACTACTAGGGTTTGAAAGCTGCTGGCCTATAGCCCTCTGATCGGTGTCTGGCAAACATGTTCCGGTAATACCTGAAGGCTATGTTACTGTGAGCAGTCGCAGAATGGGTGAATTATGTCCTCCCTAGGATAGAGTCAGGTTATGCAAAATTGGGATTTCTTCTCAGAGGCCAACTGCATTTGAGTTCTTCCTACTGCTGAAAGTTACAGTAACACAGTTTAGTTGAACATTTTAAGGTGTCTCATTATTAGAGTATATAGACCTGCCCTGCAAAATCAGCATTTAGAAAAAAGGCCGTTCTGTTTAACTTCTCAAACAGGACTCATCTGATATTAAATCACATTACAGGAGTTTGCAATATATATCCAGTTCAGAATAGTAGTAAATGTCAGTATTTAGAAGCCTGTTCCAGAGTAGCTCCTAGGTTACCTTACTCATTAGATGTTACTTTTGGTCATAGCCAGAGGACAGCATGTCACCTGAGGCAATGTGTTGGGTTAAATGCTATCAGGTTTGACTATCTTTGGAAATAGTACCTAATTTCTGGTCTCAGAGTCATGTGACTTTGGCTGTGTCTCAATACGCTATGTTCAGGGGTAGAAAGTGGGAGTGAGATACTCAAAATGGAGGCTGCAAATTTGCTCAAGAAAGTCATACTGACATGAGTTCAGGCTGGGATGCTGACAGGCTTATAAAGTCATGGGTAGGTATCTAAATAGTAATAAAGTATTTTTCAAAGTTTTCAATGATATTGCAAAACTGAGATTTGCACTGATTCATCTGAAATGAAACCTGTGTTACATATAAGAAATATACCATAAACATGGTACTGTCCTGTTAAACTGTGTGTATATAACTATTTCAACAAAATATTGATCATTCCTTTGGCTAGTAACAGTTATCACTGGCAGTATCACATTAAAGAGAATAGTTATATAACAGTTACATTAAAATGACTAAAATAATAACTAAAAGCCCCTATCAACATTAAGATTGTTGAGGATAGTAATGAAATACATTGTCTACATATGCATAGACTTTGTTTTCAGTGTAATCAATGGTAAAATGCTCATTAAGTTTAATGTGGCTGCTGTCCTGTTTGGTCTGTATAGGTTGTATAGCATACCTAAATTCTTAATTTCCTTGTGCTTAAGTGCTTAGATTATGTAAGCAGTGCAAATAATTGCATTGTTGGCATAGGCTGTGTTGCTGATTATTTGAAACAAGCACATTATTTAAAATGTTATGGTGTAATTACTGCTAATAGAAGTGGCATCCACTAATATTAATAAAGTCACTGTCCCTTTAGCCATCACTGAAAATTTGTAAGCATTATCACATTTCTAGCCATTAATATATAGAGACATCATATCCCCCACAGAAGCTGAACCAACAGCACATAAATAATGCCCCCCCTTACCAATATAAGCATAGTATAAAAAACAAACAAATGAAATGGCTGAGACATACTGAGAGAATTAAATTAACAGACACTGGGAATAAATCTTTCAAACTCGAGCATTCACTGTGTAGATTGCTAGTATTCAGGGTATGCAGTCCTCTACATTTACTGCCTTGCTATAAAACAATACCAAGTCAGCAAACCTCAACCAGGCAAAATAAATAAATAAATAATAAACACAAGAAAGGAAATAAACTTTTGGTGGATTCAATGCTTTGAATCATATCCGCCCAGGATCTTTTTTTACTTCACACAAAATGAGATATGATAGGACAGCAGAGTTTGAAGAGAGTGTAGTAACAAGGATGTATGCCAGGCAACGCAGTTAAAATAAATTTTAAATAATCACTATGGATTCTGCTCAATGAATGAGGCAGGGATCCTGTGAAAAATATTACACAGTCTTGTGGTTAAAAACTATATTATGATGCATGAAGGGAATTGATTTAAAACTGCAAAGGTAAGTTTACTTCTGATGGAGAGTCGATATCAAGTGTTCTACTAGGTAGTTCAGTAATTATTTTTTTTTAGATATAGTATTTTATGTGGACCAAACATACTAAATCAGTGTGAATTTGTATATATTCTGGTACTCATAATAACATGAAAGCCGTGTTAGCATCACAACCGATGAAAGACTCTCTTCCTCTTATAACCTTTACTCTTTGGCTTGCTAGCATTGACACTATGGAAACCTTAGGGATTGTGAAAGAGAGAAATTAATAGATTTTTTTAACCATGTTTGTAAACCTGAGTGATATAAGATTTATTTGTTTGGCAATGTACCACGTGTATTATTATATACAGATTTGTGTTTTTATTTTAAATTCTTTTCAGGAATTGATTGCTTTTACAGGGCATACCAAACTCCAGAATATATTTTGGATGACCTTTGCAAAACCATCAGGCCCAGGATTTGAGCCATTCTTGTACGGTGCACGTACATTGCTGCAAAGTTCATAATATAAAGTCACACTGCTCTAAATAGTTTTATAATAGCTGACCGGCAAGGAATGTTATAGATAAGATATGCTACAAAATACTGAATCCAACCAGAGTAAGATATTTTAAAATGGCTGTTTTTCATGGAAAGGTTGGCTAAATGGCTGCTAAATGATGTCTCAGATTTGTTAAATTCTGTTAATGTTTTCATGCTATATCATTGTTCCTTCAGGCCCTGGATTCAATCATGTTGGGACATTGTAATTTGAGATGTTCCAGCTGGTACTGAATTTTCGTTTAGAGATGAAAGGGAATCACACAGAAGCAAAAAAACATCTTAATGGAAAGGAATAGCCAGTGATTTGGAAAGGCCTCGGTGGGGTTATCCTTCCCACAATGTCTTTCTGTTTTGGGAATGGTGAAGCAAACTGTTTGTCATGTTGTTCCATTGCTAAATGTCCGGATGCCAAATCACTCACTTCATTCTCTGTCCAAAACACCCCCTCGGTTCTACTGTAGCTGCTATGTTGTCACTGAAGTAACGGCAACATACCTTTTTGCATTATTAAAGAGGAACATTTGCAAGTTTCAGGCAAGAAAAGGAGAATAAATCCACTGCATGGCAGTATTCAACTTGAATTAGATAAGATTCCATGTCACTCTGGTAAATTTTCATCATCTTCTTTAATTCATATTTATAGTGCAGTTGTTGTACAGAGCCAGTTTACTTTTTGTACTGGTAAACTTAGAAAATAGTAAATATATTTTAAAAAATCACATGGTATAGATTTACTGTTGGCAACACAAACCTAATGGAGATGGACAGCTAAGCCAAGGTATAAAGCTGTCTTCTTGCATTCCTAACTTCTGATAGAACTTCAGCTCAATCTTGTAATTTTATCTTGAGAATGCACCCTGCACCATAGCTTATATTGTATGCCATAATCTTATACTGCCAGCAGGAAATAGTTTAGTGTAAGACTATCTAATATGCATGGTTCTTTATATTGTGTATGTTTCTTGCTGTTGTATTTCAGCTGTGGCAGACCCTATAACCAAATAGAAGCTAGTGATGGGACTGTAGACAGAGGTGATGGTAACACACACACCCTGAATAGAACAGGTAACTCTTCATTAATTACAAATCTCATTCTTTGGAATTTAGTAATCATTCGTTGAAAGGGTAGATATGCCTCTCTCTTGTAAAAGAAGAATTTATGTAGGTGAGACCACAGAAACTGTCTTTGAGGCTTCTTTCCCTTATTCTTTTACAACATGTGCAAAATGCTGTAGAAGAATAGAGTTGAAATATAAAGTAAATATGGTCTCTCCCTCATCTAACCGAGCCTCTTCCAATAGTGGTCCACAAAAATTTTCTGACTCTTCAGTCCCTGATCCCATTTTTTACACTCTGCAGGACATATACTTTAATGCCTTTGGACAGATTGTCCGACTTTAGACCCAGCCAAGCAGCACATATGTATTATGAGTCAGAGATCCTGTTGCTATACTCAGAAGGTCACAGGATGACATTCATGCAATCCTCGCTGTTCACACCACCAACTTTGTGATTTGTGTTGTAGATGATCCTGCGCAAGCCACTTCTGACTATGAGACCAACAACAGTGACAGCAGCGACATTGTACAAAATGATGATGAGACAGATGGCTCCAAAGAACAGACACGGAAGGGATCCGTTTGTAGGACATACGCACCTGAGACTATCATCCTGCACCCCTTGATACCCCCTGAGGTAGCTTGCTCTGCTCTCACCCTGTACTCCGTGTATACTGAATCACTGGAGAAAAAAAGAAAGAAAGAAAGAAAAAGACCACCCCAGGGCTGTCTAAGACTGTGACCATGGTTTTAAGCAGAACCTGCTGCCTTAACCACCAGTGGGCTCCTACCTGGTGATAGGAAGTTTGACTTTGCAGAATTTAAAGGACCCATTGAAATGTGTGGGAGATGCTAAGCACTGGCCACTTGTGAGGCACGAACCATCTATTTTGATGACTAAATACAAGCTTTTGGATCTGGCATTAGGCACTTATAAAATGCTTGGCTTCTGTGTTAACATTGCCTTTAAAGGCAATAGATTGGAAGGAAAAGAAATAATCATCTCAGTATTACCAGCATTATATATAGCCTTCCTGGTCAGCTACTTCAGCTTCTCAATGGCCTTGTAATCTTGGCTATATATATGGTGGTCCTTATTTTAAAATAAATTAACACTTTTCAGAGGGTACCATATGATATTATTGTCATCATAAATCTTGAACATAAGGACATGGCAGTGTGTTGAACATTGACAAGTGCTGGTCTTTTCATGAGTCCTGTACTCAGCTGCAGGTTTGACTCAGGTGTAGAGGAAAAGCTGTTAAATTTTCCACACCCTGCTGTACAACTGAACTAATAAATTTGTGTTGCCATGAGCTCTTGTAAAATTTCTTGTAATCTGTTGAATTGGAGTTGGACATGATGAGAGAAATCATTTTTCTTGAGACATTTTGGGTTTTACTCAATTGCTGTTTCTTAGCAATGATGAGATTTGAGGAAGTATACAGGGAGACATAAGAAAAGAGGGGCATGCCCCCTATCTTTTATTTGCAGACCTTGAAAAACAGATATGTTTCAGTGTAAGAAGGGCAAGTTTTCCCTTGGAACATGCTCAGTTAGCCATGTTAGATTGTAGTGAATGGGTCCTGATGGTGAAGTAGCAACTGAACATTTTCCCCTCTGTACTGCAGCAAATTTTACAATGAAGAAGAATGCCTCCCTTGGAAATGAATGAATGATTCCCATGAATGAATGTCTCTCATGGATAAATTCAGAGACTGATGTTTCATACACAGAATTTCCTATTCACTCAAGTGAAACAAATTATAAAGGAGAGGGACTAACTTCAGGGCTGGTGGAAACGGGGACATCTCCACTGAGCTGTGTAAAGTACCATCGGCTTACAGCCAATGTTAGTCTGGCCTTAGTTTCTAAGAGCCTGAATTTGTGTGTGAGATGCTTCATAGAACTAAAATTTCTCTTTATTCTGATTTCTGGCATAGGACAAACCTATACTTGCTCCTGAGCCTCTGGTTATGGACAACTTGGACCCCCTGATGGAGCAACTAAACAATTGGAATTTCCCAATCTTTGATCTGGTGGAAAAAATTGGAAAGAAATGTGGTCGGATCCTCAGTCAGGTAAGAAGGATATCTTGTCTGAGATGACCAGATAGATTACTGACACATTTAGACAAAGCAGTGTTAGACCTGTTGTCCTCATAAACTGGTCATCTGATGAATTATGATCCCTGCCATCTAGTTCAAAACTGGCAATATGAAATCTTTCTCATTAAACTCTGTACTCTTTTCCCATCTTTTTTATTTAAAAATGTGAGAGAAAAAACACACATCTATTTGGCCTGCTGTATCTCCATCAGTGCGTTTAGGTAAACCTTTCTAAATATTCTCTTCTACCTGCAGGAGCTGCTGTCACCCCTTACTAAACACTTTGCTACAGGATTTCTCATGGGTGCAGCGTATGAGGGCTAAACAATAAAAATATTCAGTTGATGCAGAAAATACAGAAAATACATTTTGATACAGAAAATACATTTTGTCCTTTTTTATCCTAGAGAATTCAGTCAGGCTGTGCAAGAAAGTAAGGTTTCTGGAAGGAGGGGAAAAAAATTGTCCTTTCTATGTTCCCTCACCTTTGAAGAGTCAGCATTTTGATAGTAAATTCAGATCTGTATTAGATAGGAAAGACCAATTTACTATCAATCAGAGTGCGAGAACCACCTAGTCTTCGTTTTTCAACTACCTGCTTTTCATTCACTCATATAGATTGAATGCAGATACTGACACAGCCCTTGTTTACCCAGCATGATTGATGTTGCTTTCATAATCACTTTCTTGGCTGAACTTTCTGCTCTGTTGTTCCCCTCTTCCTGGCACACTGACAAATCAGCCATTTTTTCTTGTAGAAAAATAAAAGCTTATTAAACAGAAAAAGCAAGTAGTGATATTTAGGGATGGGAGAAAAAAACAAACAAGAATCTGACTGATTTTTACAGAGCAATATGCAGTGATGAGTGCTGGAAAGAAGTGAGTATGTTAATTGGTATAAGGTGGGACAGTTACACTGACCTCTCTCTGTCAGGCAGATCTCAGTGCCACAAGCTCCAGAAAATGCTATATCAAATTTTGATCCCTTGGTGGCTAACCATTATGCAGCTACATTCAATTATCCATTGGTCAACCAGGAAAACCACTTCATGAATTCAGATTTATTCTGTGGTTTGCCTTTTTATCGTTCTGGAGATTGGCAAGTAACATCTATGTTTACCCAGCCTTCCAGCTCTCTAGGTTAATTGTAGGGAAATAGGCCAACTACAGCTGGATGTGGGTATGGATATAAATGATCATTTAGACAGTTTTGCAGTAGATGTGAGCATGAGATAAAAATGTGCTTCTAAATCTTCTTCATCATGTTTTTCCTAACTGCAAAGCACATTACAAAATCATAAATGAAACATAACGAAAAACAGAGGTAACACACAGGCATTTTTCCTATGGCATAACCAACACTTTGGATGACCCAAAATTTCTTCTGGTTTTACATGTGTACCTCCATAGGTTTTAATCATTTTACATGGTTGCATGGAATGCTAAACCTCTCTGGACAACTCTTCTGTGTTGCACTCAGTTTGCAGTAAAGCTCCACATTTTGTTTCCCCACATCTGTTTTTTGCACACGTTCTGAGCCCTATATCAGTTTGGCAGTGCCACAAAATGAGACCTACGAAGTAAGTGGAGAATTTTTAATAAATACTATTTGTGATCAAAATTCAATTTTCTGTAACAGCTGTTTGTAATAACCCTCACTCCCCAAGAGCAAAATGTTAACAAGTTCAACTTTGTTCTTAAAATAAAGATCATTCCATTAGTTCTTTCCCCCACCTACTCAGATGTTCCTAGTAAAATTATGTTCAGAAGTAAGAGAACTGAAATAAATAAATCTTTTTCTTTAACCCAAGTATTGTCTTTTTGTTGTGTAATTTTTATATCCTGGGATATTCTCAACAAAGAAAAATTAAAGCTCTAGTGTTTTATCCTCTGCTTTTTGCCATTAAATGGACTCATCCATTAAAAAATAAGTAAATTAACAAGCTGAATTAACTATGTATGCCTTGCTAGATTAAATTTATGAGATGGAACAAAGACAAGTTGACATGTGCCTCTAGGGAAACATTCAGTTTAGAAAGCAAATGCTGGCTTAGTGTCTTTAAAGCTGTTTGAGATGTCTGTTTCCGCCTTTTGGAAAGTTAAATTGATTTAGACATATAAAAAGACCCCAAACAAGTCAGCAGCCATAAAAGCATTTGTGCAAACTACAGTGGAAAGCACTCTAAACGTGGCACTAACAAATATGCATAATAGGGATTAGAGAGGAATTTACATATCAGTCTCATTTCAGAAAGGAGCAGCAAAGCTCTCCAGCAGAGGCTGATGCCTCACAAGAGACCGTGAAGTTAGATACCGTCCTCATTCATACTTAGTACTATTCTTACATCTCCTATAAAAAATAAAACCTGCAAAGGAGAAACTCATTTGATTTGGAAAGGAAGCAGTGAATAAGGAGAGCATAAAAGAATAGGCCAAAGTCAAGGGCTCTTCCTGCCTTTTATTACTGGGCTTACAGAGGGGCCAAATGCTGGTGGTGCTCCTACGCTCTTGGTACATGAGCAGTGTTGAGATGGGGCATCGTAGCTATGCGTGTGTGCAGGTCCCTGGGTGTTGTCAAGACGAATATTTGGTCATCTCGTCATCATGCATTGACTTCTGCAGAGAGGAGCTGCAGCCTTTAAAGGAGGGAGTCCTGGGGATGCTGTCTTTGAGGATATTCCCGTGATATTCACAGCGAACCTTGCAACTAGTGGCATTTGTTAGAGGTGGAGACTGGGCACTTTAAGTGGCAAGCCCTTATCTGTGGGCCTCATTATTGCCAGAAAGTCATGCAATTTGAGCACAGCCATGTTTACAGAGTGCTGTAGAAGCTGCCACGCTTGCCAAATTTTCTGTTTGTTCAGTCTCCCTTATCTTCTGCTGCAAGTGTTTCCTTCATATCCTGGTTCGGCTCTTCGGTTGCCTGGGCCTGGCTGAGGACTGTATGCTTTTACAGTGGAAAAACTATTTTGCCTATAGCTGGGATGTATGCAGCCATCGGACCTCGGCCTTCACTGTCCCGCGAGTAACAAGCCTGAGGAAGCCACACAGAGCAGACAACCGAAACACACCCTTGCAGAAAAAAATACAAGAGCCAAAAGAAGGAGTGCAAGATGGTTGCCTGCAAACGATGAGTTGGGAACTACTAACCTAAACTGTTGTGCATGTGTCCTCTGAAAAGAGCCATTTATGTGTGCCTGTAATACTCAAGAGATGAGCTACATGTGAATAACAATCCCCATTTTTTAAAAAGCTGCCATTAGAAATCATTCGGGAGAAGCATTTGTCCTTGCTCAGGCAGAACAGCCAGAAGTGCGCTGGACGATACTGCCAAGGAGTTGATGAAGCAACATACAGGTCGGGGAAGAAGAATTTTAAAGGACAAAAGCATTTAAAAATGTTTAATTCAAAGCAATGATACCAAAACTGCATTTTTTTTTTTAACTAAAGAGTTTAATTAGTTGACTTTCTGGAAGACTTGAATGTCCATTTTTTTCCTTTTTCTGACCTTCTGTTACTCCTTTCCTCCTCATCATTGTTAAGAAAGAGAGAAAGAAAGAAAACTTTACACAGATGTCTAAATGACTTGCTTGACTGTTTATCCTTTCTCATGACCATGGAGAATAATGCCATTTTATTCCAAGTCGTGGGGAATAACTATTATTCATATCCATCACAGTCAGCTTCACTTCTTTTCCACTGTTGTGGATTCTTCCCATCTGAATGCGCTGAAAATCCAAAGGGGAATAAAAACATGCTTCTATGACATGAATTCTTTAAAATATCTGTCTGGTATTGGCAGCATAGATCAGTAAGTTTTGGTCCTGCAGAATAATATTGTTTTCTGCTTCCTCTTTTTATACAGGGACATTTTGCTAGAAATGTGAAGCTTACCATTCAGAGATCTAAAACTAGAGTCTTTCTGTAGCCATATATTTGAATCCTAGTGGATTTAATTCAGCCAGGGTTCCAGATAGGTAAACAGAATTCTATGCAGTTCCTAATCCAAATTATGCTTAAAGTCAGTCTCTTGGCTCTGCCTCGGTACAGAAGGATCCCATGGCGTTTTCACAGAGCAAAGCTTTGCCTTGAGCAGGTCCTGACCCTTTTTTTCCCCCCATCTATGAAATGCCAAGTACTGTTTCTCCCTTGGACTGTCTCCTTCCTGCTTGTAGGCTGCATCTCAGCAGTGCAGTCAGTGCACAGGAGCATGTGCTCTGCGTGGGGATGCTCTTGATGAAATCTGAGGCCCCATCTGAGCAGGCGACCTGGTCAGTTCAACTCCAGTTATTACTGTGGGGCATAAAGACGAGTGCAGTGGATTTTCCCCTACAAAGGTTTGGCCTCACCCCTTTGTGCAACACAGTTTCACTGCTTCCTCCTGGTGCAGTATAATTCTGTTCTCCTTGGAGAGCTAGTTACAGTTACTTGCTGCGAGTCTCTGGATGTATGGAGAGCAGGAGAGTCCTGTGGTTTTGCCTCCATGGCTAAGTATTTTAAAAATGTCTTTGTTCTTTCTCGGGGTATAATTTATTATTATATAATTTATAATTTTTGTAAAGTCCTGTAAGTTCGCTTTTCAAAAGTGCCAGAGTCCTGTTGCACATCAGTTCCCTTTGCAAAATGGAAATCATATTCATGAGTCATTCAGCCATTTAAAAAAAAATTATCATGGTAATACATATAAAATATGATGCTCTCTCTCCATTTCCATTTTCTTTCCTGTGGTTTTTGCACAGGAAAGAAATACACTGTGGAGAATAAAAATAAAGAGAAGTAGTCAAGACATATATGGAAGAAAATTAGGATGTGACTGTTGGACAAAGAAAGTGGAGAACGGTAGAATGCAAAAATTGAGAGAGTTGTAATAACAGGTAAAGAGGCCTTTGACACAGTGAGAAGTTTTTCCCAGTCAGGAACAACCCCATATGCTTTTTTTTGGTCTTTCATTGTCAGGTTGCAGGGAAAAAGGGAATCGTGCGTCATTTCTCACTTAAGAATAATGTGTCTCCTCCCAGCTCCTTCAGGAAGGTGTTTTCTGTCCTGTTTAAGCCTGACATTACCTGGTAATTTTAACAGTTGCCTTGACCACTTCATGTCCCACCCCCCTGCTAGTAATTATCTTAAAATATGTAGAGGTGCTCTATGCAGATTTCTGATGCCCATCAAAATGCCAGCTAGCAGGAAAGCCTACTAAAAGCTTGCTAAGCATACGCTGACTCACCTTTGCTGTCTTGAAGCTTGCAAATAATATAATGGATAAAAAGGGGAAACTTCTCTTATTCTCAAAAAATTATTATATAGCTTGTCTTATTCAAATTCTTATTTCAAAGAAGGATGTTCCTATGTGTACAGCATCAGTTTCTTCTCTGGAATAGTTTTATTCCAGGCTCGTGTCTTTAGAGCACTGTAATTCAATAGTTCCTTTACTATAAAGAGCTTTTCTTTTATGGCCAGCAGCAGTGGCCACAAAGAGAAATTACCACCAGCAGCGATTTTTCTGACCGCATTGCCAGCAGCACTTATATGATTGCAGCAGTAACAGAAATAAGAGCTGGGGCCACCAGCAGGATCACAACTGGCAGATGTGTTATTCGAGTTATTCGAGTGTTATTCTGGATGTTGTCAGAAACCACACTCAACCTGTCTCTGCAGCATCATTGCCTGTTGTAGTGCTTTGCCAGAATTAGTTCACATGCACATTCTTCCTGGAGGAAATGCCTAGGGGGGGGAAGAAAACAAAAGTTGATTCAGGCTGAAAATTCACATCCGTTTTTTTAAATTACTGTAAGAATCCACAGTGGTAGGACATTTGAAGCTTCAGTTCATTAAACTTTGTGTGCCACCCACAGGTGCCAGTCTGTATATATAGTACCAAGAAAGAAAAGGCTTTGGATAGCCATTTGATTTTTACTGAGGTGTGAAATCAAGAAACAGAATTTGTAACACTTTCTTTTCAGTATAGCACTCATCATTCCCAGTATGCTTTAATTGTTTGGCTCCAAACAGATCATTACCAGACAGATGGCATCAAAAGGACAGAACAGCAGTAAATGAATAAAAAAGCTGAAAGGCTTCAGGGTCCAATTTGTGAAAGAAGTGAAAAGGTCATACAGTAATTTTACTACGTCCAGTTGTTTCGGTTGTGAAGTTCAAGCATGTTTTCAATCTCTTCCATTTTACAGTGGCTACTACCTACGTTTGTGAGCCCTCATGTCTCCTGGAGCCCTCATCCTTAACCCATCCTCCCTTCTGATGCATCCTCTCCTGAATATCCACAATCCTCCTCTCATGCATAAACACTTTGACCAACTCTGTTTCCTAAGCCACTTGCTCTATGAAATCCTGGCAGAAAACTAGCTTTTGTCATTTCACTTCCAAAAACTGGGGGAGGGAAGGGAGATAACATGTAGAATCCACATGTTTTTCTCCTTTCGTAAACTATTTTGTCCTTCCTCTACCTGGTCCCAGCTTTTTCTGGGAACTGAATTAACTCATGGATGCTCTTTGGAGAAATCTGTGGGAAAGTTTTTCCCTAAAGGGGATACTAAGGACCTCTGGATATCTTCCTTTATGTGTGGCTGCTTATGAGGTGCTTGCAAAATATGGGGACCAGTATGTCTAAAAGGAAGAGAAGAACGTCTGGAAGTTTGTAATGAAGGAATGAGAAGAATTGTTTGGTACTAATAGCCTGTGTGTTTGATTGTATAACTGCATCTCTATGGAAATGAAAATAGCTGCTGCTATAGCTGGATCAGATGATGTTCTTGAGAAGAATACTACCAGGAAAGCAGGTTTTCACAGGATGATTTGACAGAATATTCTTCGTATCTATTTTTTTAATTCTTTCTGGTCTATTTAGCAGGATGATGGTTTTGCTTTTTTTTGCAGGTATCATACAGGCTTTTTGAAGACATGGGGCTGTTTGAAACCTTTAAAATTCCGGTGAGGGAGTTTATGAACTACTTTCATGCCTTGGAATGTGGATACCGAGACATACCTTGTAAGTAAAAATTCCCAACAGATAATGGTGTTTCCTCAAAGTTTGAGGTATTATCCACATACTTTTTTATTGAAGCCTTTCTTCTTTCTAGTTACAGCAGCTACTTTCTCTTTCAAGAGCTGTCTTTTTCTTTCCTTAACATAACCTATGTCTTGAATCCTATATCCTTAACTTCTGAGGATATATTGCTCACAGTTAACACACCAAACTGTTTCAGAAGGCAGTGGTGCGAAGTCTAAATAAAACGAATATCAAAAAATGGTTACTGAAATGCTCAATAGCAATAGCTCACTGTACTCAGTGCATGAAAGCATACATGCTTATACGTGCTTTCTTGTGCACTGTGGGAAGAATATTTCTCCTGATTTTTTTCTGCCACATCACATAGATAGCTTTGTAGTCAGAGGCTGGTGTGGCATCCCAGCCTCACGTAGCTTTTTTTCATTGCATTTAATGTTTTGTGCTGTTTAATAATAATCCATGACAAATTCTATGCAAGCCTGAAAACATGTAAAACTACTAGAGGTACAAAGAGCTGTTTCCTGATGATGTGCCTATTCCTGATGATGTGAGTATGCCCCGCTACCCCAAATGGGATTTGTTGAAATATTTCCTCTTTGAGAGACTTGGATTTGGTAGACACTAGCAGTGCTGTGCTTCCAACCAAAGGAAACAGGCTTTGTAAAGCAGGATAAAAATGCCACAGAGATGAGTGCATCCTGTTAGACTTCTGTGACGACAGTTAGGCTGGTATTTTACAGTGTGAATCTTTTATTCACTGAAAAACCTGGTTTCAGTCATCCCAGAAATATTTACTAATTCAAATCAAATTTACCAAACTGCTTCAACTGCAAAGGACTTTATTTTTTTTCTTTCAGGAGAAGAGAGGGTTATATTACCCCTTTTAACTGGCATATAACCCATGTGTTGAGGAATATGGGACACCCTGTTTCCGTGTTCTCCCATCTCTCGGAAAAATTTCTGAAATATTGGCTTAATAAGTCATATTATCTCTGCCTCTCTCTCTCTCAAAATAGTTAAATACAAATTGGAACAGCTACGGTGGGAGGGATTGAAGGAAAACTACCTCAAAATGCCCTCCAGCCAGGTGGTTTGGACTCTCTTCAGGGAGAATGAGAGACCCAATTTCAAATCCTCCCTTGTGTTTGAATCTGAGCAGGGATTTGTAGTACCAGATTGTAGCCTGAGGGGTTATAGGTGGATGTCCCACAGTCTGTCCTTCTAGAGCTGTTCTGCTTTGTTTAACACTTAACTATTCATAGAGTCTCAGGAATTTTTGTGAATCTAGCCCTTCATTTCCTTGGCTTTTCTTACAAATGTTTCATTTTAGTCAAGTGGAATATTTTGTCTAATACAAAATTAAATTTCCTTCCAGTTTTTCATTTATGTGAAGGGGTAAATAACCAAAACAAATTGTTGGGACTGCACCAGTTTTTTCTTCTAGTTGCTGCACTGAAAAATCAATTATTCACACAAAACTAATTGTGACTATCCCAGCTGGATTGAATTAGTAAAGATTTCATAGGAGACTCATCCAGCCCTTACCCTGGCAAAAAGCATCAGACCCTTATGCATGGCCATCCTCTAGGTTTTGCATGAGGAGATTACTTTCTCAGCAGAGATGTTTTCAGTACTTAGAGAAAGGCAGGGGGAGAGGAGATTCCGTGCTTATTTTACTTTCTTCTTTCAAATAATATCCATTCCTATGCTGCTTACTGTTCTGCTGTTAAGCTAATGGTTACAAACAAGTATTATAGGAAGTAGACTGCAGGGTCAGCAAGATGGCCAAGACCTTCTCTGCCAGGGCCTTGGATATCCGGGCCGGCTGCTGCTGCTGCACCAACGGCAGGACTTAGAAACGTGGGATCACCAGCACTGCTTCAGAGGGGGCAAGTGGCTGTTCCCAGGAGACACAGTCCTTACCCATCCCCTAGCAGCGGCAAGTGTGCAAATCTGGCTCTCTAGGGTGCTTTCTCCATCCCAGCTCTTCAGATTAGCAGACTTGTGTTTAGCTAGTCTCTGTAGAAGATACCTGTGCTCTGCCCAAAATTAGCCTGAATCACAGGCTGAAACCTGTGCCCTTCAGTGATTTTACCCAAGATGTAAGCATTCATCCTGGTGCAGCAAAGCGATGTCCCTCTTTCAGCATCATGCTTGCTCTTGCCAGTGTATGTCTGGATGATGCTTTGTGCTGAACTAGTTTGGGATTGCTGTCCAGTCAGTTGTGTTGATTGTGGGATAACTTACCTGGCCTTGAGGCATTTGGTGGGAAGAGCCTTGAAGGGATTTTTACCCCTCATTTCTGCAAAGAGAGCTTGTAGTAAGCCACATTACAGGAGCCAGGACCTAAACTCTTATCTCTGGCCGGAAAGCTCCAGAAAGAACCTGGTTTAACTGTGCAGGGTGCACATATCCCGAGTTTGATTTTGCAGTATGTCCACTAGCACAGCAGCTGAATTTGCTCACATAGAGTAAGGTAAGTGTTACCTGCCTTGTTTTTATAAGCTGAATGAAATATGGTTACTGAAGTGGATGGTTTTTTTCCATTGATTTTATTTGAACCAGAGGTTAACAGTGGATGTTTACCCCATGGCATTCAACTAGCAAAAGACAAGCACTGGAGTGAGGGAATGGAACTGGCAGCATTGATCAGATTCCTTGTTTCTTTGCAATATTTCCTATACTGCATATTTTGCTGCTTCTCTGCTGTTTTTCTCTTTCTTGACTGGGGTAAGACATATTGTTGAACTTGCTTTCATCTTATTAATAAATGGAAAGCTGAGCACTTGCTTGTGATGGTGTTTGATTTATATCTGCTCAATTGACTGCCATGTAGTACCCACTAGATGGTGCTGATTTCCCTCTGTCAGAAATATCTTTAATGTTTGGTCATTTGCTTTGTATCGCAGATCACAACAGAATCCATGCAACTGATGTTCTACATGCTGTTTGGTACCTTACTACTCAGCCCATCCCAGGACTCCCAACTGTGATTAATGATCATGGGTCAGCAAGCGATTCAGGTATATTTAAATGTGCAAATGCCTCTGTTGTATTTTTAAACCTTTTGTCATGAAATTTGCTGGAAGAAAGCCAATAATGGAGGGTTATGTGCAGTAGCTGTTGTTATGAAGACTTTTAAATTCAGTAGCATGTTGCATGTCTGTATAACTGAAGAGAATGGAATTGTTCCTCCGAAGCCTAAGAATTCACATTTTAAAATGTGTGGGTGCAAGTCTCTTGCCTTTGTGGTCACCCCTAATAGCTGGTGTTTACTCTCATTTGCTTTTTACAATACCTTTTCTTCTAAGAAGCTATATTAGTGGTGCTTTGTAACACTGCTCCAGAAGTAGTGTGGACTCTCAGATTTTCAAACCCTGCATTGTTTTACTATTACAAAACCACTTAGGATGTGCGGAGAATGGCATGCACATCCAGGTGCTTGGCAATGTTGTGAAGAGTTCCTTTGCCATTCCTTACTGTCTCTGAACTGAGAGGCTTATCACTTTGCAGCTTGCGACTAGTTTGATAGACGAACTTGTCCACTGTTTTATGATTGCTCCATATAGGAAACTTCTTGTTGTACCTTGCTATTTATTCCCCCAGAGTGAGCTGTAGCAACTAGAGGGCCTGTCTATTTTGTGGGCGTTCTGAGGGAGTTATTGAAAAAGCAAGATTTTGTTCCACAGAGAGCATTTCTCCTGCTTTTTCAGTGGTGTTTGTGTGGCATATGCATATAATTTGTGAAACACTTAGGAATGTTTTGGTGGAAAAGGGTTTTATTGCTGGGAAATTTTGTCAATGATTATATCAAGGTTTGTTGGAAGCTTGTGAGGTGAGGTGAGATGGGCTGAGTGAAGGGAGTTGAGTTTTGGTTTAGTTTGGTATATGTTACTTGAAAGACACTTGTTCACTTGCATGCAAGATCCATTCAAGCAGATTAAACTTGCAACATATCTCTGTGTCTGCCTCTGACAGGGGCAAGTTCGAGTTGGTTCAAAAAGAGGCTGTTAAGAGGATTATTAGCAAAGATGCAAAGCCTAGACCTTTGGGTTGGAAAGCATGCACCTGTACCAATTGAATTAATAAATGCTAATCCATAATGCTGACTGTTAGTGTATCATAGACTAATCTATATGGTGGAGCAATTAGGGGAAGGAGTGGGAAGATTGAGTGATCCACAAAGCTCCAGCATGGCCATCGATTCATGGCTTATTGTCAGTAGCTGATAAAACTTAAGTAGTTTGAGAACAGGCACTGCTGGATGGGTGGAAGATCCCCAGTAGGATCTGAGGTTGTTCCTTTCCAATTGCATGCAGTATTGTACTGGAATATGTGCACAGTATCAGAAGGCATTCATTCAGGTCAGGATGTGTTTGCTCTTTGGTTGTGTATTCTAAATTAACCCCACCTCTTCCTGCTTTGCTGCTCCTACCTGTTTTGGTAAGTCACTGAAAAAGTGGTAAGGAATTTTTCTACTAATTTAATTATTTCTGCTCAGATTCTGACAGTGGGATCACTCACGGCCATATGGGCTATGTGTTTTCGAAGACATACATGCCTACAGATGACAGTTATGGATGCCTAGCTGGCAACATCCCTGCCCTCGAGTTGATGGCTCTTTATGTCGCTGCAGCCATGCATGATTATGATCATCCAGGAAGAACCAATGCCTTTTTGGTAGCAACGAGTGCTCCTCAGGTAAATAAATCTTGGGCGATGTTCCTGTTAAGTTTGGAAAGTCTTTGATAACAGCTTCTCACTGCCAATGTTTCCTGTGGTTTGCCTGAGGCAGAGCTAAGAGGTGTTCTACCAAGTATTGTGAAGCAGCATATTAAAGTGACAGAAAATAATCACTTAACTTGGGAATTACTGGTTAAGAGTTTCCTTACACACCCTTACCACCCTCAGTTATTGTTAGTATTAAGAAAGGTATTGATAAAATGTCATAGTGAATAAAAAACTAATGTTCTGCTGACTGATCTGGAATCCTTAACTGTTTGTGAAATAAGGGAAGAATTGTTCTGCCCAGCAAGGCCCAGAAAGTTAAAAATAAAAAGAACACCTATACAGTTGACAATGCACCATGCAAATGAGTTTGCACATGGTCTTAACATATTTTCTGTTGTTCCTACAGCAAATGAGCAGCTGCAGTCTTTTATGAATATATCTTTACATATGCCTCTATAGAGAAAAAAGTAATCTCCGTTTTATAAATGGAGAACTGATGCTTACCTAAGATTACACAGAAATTGCTGCCAATGCTGGCAGCTGAACTTAGCAATTCTGAGTCATTGTTTATTGGCTTAATTATGAGATCATCTTTCCTTATCTTACATAGCTGACTTGCCTGCCTTCAGCATACTGTATTGAAAAACATTTCTATGCACAAGGAAAGAAAAAACATGATTTAACGGGGAGAAGTTGGGTAGGGATGCAGAATACCCAAATTTACCCCCCAGTTTGGACCCAGACTTCTCTCTCTCCAAGAGCAAGTAACCTGACCTTGCTCTGCCTCAGTTTCTACCTAGAAAGTGACAGCAATACTTCTAAACCTTGCAACATTTTTGTGGGATTGAGAACCCAGATACTCTGGCTAGGTAAATAGACAGAAAACATATTCTGTCCTTAAATCTATTTTAAGAAATAAGTACTATGGCTTTGCAGTTGCAAAAGTCAGCAAGGGAAGTTAGATGATTAGCTGTAATATATTACCCAAGTTTGAAAATTAATTAATGGACAGTCTTTACATTTTTCTTGCATTTCTTTTAAATTTGGTATCACCTGAAATTTGCAAAACTTGTTTTCAGCATCTGATTTCTTTGCTATTTTTTCACCACAAGTAGTATCAACTTTCAGTAATGTTAAAGTGCTGCTGAACTAAAGACCTGCCTTCAGGAATGGGGCCCAGGTAGCAGAATATATCTGTCTCAGATGTTTACTGTGCAGTTAGGCAAGATGGACTATACAGCTGAGCTGCTTCAGCAACCTAGTCTCTGGGATAAAAAATAGTGATGTCTCTAGATGACCGAAAAAAAAAGTTAATTGAAGAGAAAAGTAATGAAGAAAGTCTTACCACTTGAATGTGTAGGTATATATTTGTATAAAAACTTACAAAATTTTTATCTATTTTACATAGAAACATATTTCCAAAAACATTTCTTTCCATCAATCAAATAGTCAAGAGACTGAATGGTGCTGGTGTGGAAAGATTTCCTGGATTGTTATTGTCCCCTCAAATCCATTTTCTAGGTATTTCTTTAATGCAGTTTCTAAAAGAAAGTTCCATCATTATCAGAGTTATGCCTCTTGGCTTGTTAAAGATTTAACCAATTTTGGATTTTAGTGTTGAGAAATCTGTCAGGTTTAGCATATGTTGACAGATTGAGTGTATTAAAAAACCTTCAGACTTCAGGGTTTTTCACTCCAGAGAAATTCACAGAGAATTCAGAGAATTTCCCTTGTTTCTGTGTTTGGAATCAATCTGTTATGGATAGAATTACCAGATACAAACCAAACACAGTGCCTGTTACTAATGAGATTAGTTCTAAGAAACAGTGAAGTGCTACATTTTGTAATACTGATTATATTACACATATACGTAAAACACACCTAAATTGTATTAGCCATTCACCTGTAGGCAGAAACAGATTAATTTATTGTCATATAATGCAGTTCAGTCATATGATACAAACTTCTGCTGTTAGTCCTGCCAAAATCACATCTTAAAACCTGGGTAAATATTAAAAATAAAAATAAAAATAAATGAACCTCTCTCATCCATTATCCCCATGTCATTCTTATTTCTACGTTGCAATATTTCCTTTGTTAAGAGGTTTCTTAGCTTTTAATTGTGTACGTTGCTTTCACAGGCTGTGCTGTACAATGACCGCTCTGTTTTGGAAAACCACCATGCAGCTGCTGCCTGGAACCTGTTCATGTCCCGGCCAGAGTACAACTTCTTAGTCAACCTCGACCACGTGGAATTCAAGCATTTCCGCTTCCTTGTCATTGAGGCAATTTTGGCTACTGACCTTAAGAAACACTTTGATTTCGTTGCCAGATTCAATGCCAAGGTAAAAAGATTGGTTCGGGTTTCTGGTGAATGGTCAGAAAAGTTTGCAGGGCTTGGTAGTATCACAGTGAAAAGACTGAAAAAGCTGCTGTGTTGCTGTTTCCCCCGAATGTACGTTCTGCTGCTGTGAAACGTTCTGTTTAATATTAATCTGGCACTTTTGTTTTTACTGGTTACTTATTTAAACTTAGTGGAACATATATATTATATATATTTAGTTTTTTCAGGCACTGGTTTAAGACAGGATCTGCTGTCCTGTTGATAACATACAAAATGAGACAGATGTGGGAACAGACAGGCACTATCATTCCTACATGCTGTAGAGCTTCTCTGTCTGCTGCCCATGAGCTCAACTGCATCAGAACAGAAGGGACCGAGTAGAGAAAAGCTGATGTTACTGGGAGGAGGAACTAGACAGACAAAATTGGTCTGCTTGTTCTTTCAGAAGGCCATCAGAGTAAAAACCCTGTTGTGTGAAAATTGCAACTTTCATGGTGATTTCAGTAGTCAGCTGCCTTTTTTACCTGGCACCACAAGGTTACATAGGAAGCTGTGTTACCAAGCTTCCATAATGTCTAATTATTTACTGTATATTTTATCAATCTAATCCTACTGTTGTATTAGAAAAGCACAGAAATTGTAACAATTTTGAAATGCGAATTTCAAATGCAATGGAAGGATGATCTTTCTGTCCCACTTGGTTTCAAACTGGTAACCCTATGAGAAAAGTCACTCTCTTTGTCATGCTGTAAGGAGCTGTAAAGAAAGGCCTTAAATTATGGTCCAGAGTAGACAGAGCACTGATCTGTAGATCTGTAAAGGTTTGAGCACCCCTGCTAGTCGTGTCTCCAAACCTCCTGCTGATACCAGAGTGGTTTCTTTAGGTCTTAATTTGAAACTCGGAGACCATTTTCATCCCACCTAATTTCTTCTCAAAGCATTAAGCGTATTGGCAGATTCTCACCCATCAGGGCTACAATGACAATAAAACACAGTGAATTTAAGCTGTTTGAAGCCTTTGGATTTGACAGCTTCAATCAAAACCTTCCCTTCTGTGAGCTTCAGTAAGCAATGAAAAAAGACAAGCTAAACCAGTGATTGCAGTGGCTTTGTCACAGAGACAAACTGTCTTAACTGTGGAAATGGACAAGCTGGATCAGCTGTAAATACAAAGTACTAGGCATAAATTGGGGATGCTGAAAATTAAATTTGGCTTAAGTCTCTCAGGCTGGAAGACGATAGGTGTAACCACACCAAGGTGATATCTGAGACGCTGCAGATAATTAGGAGTACAGTCTGATGTATCATGTCCTGCTAGATCACTATAGATCTGTAATGAATGCTGTTAACTTCCTTCTCTCTCCTGATTGCTTGAATACTCATACACCAAATAAAAAGTGGAGGAGATGGTGAAAATACTAACCTGTGTTTGTTGCTGAGCCTGGCTTTCCCTGAGTAATCACCATCTTAAAAGGAAATTATGTATGTTTGGTTAGCAAAACTGCTTTTGGAGTGGTCTCAGAGAGCATACCTGACGTGTTTGTTTCTGGGTGGAGATGCTGCAACACTGATAAAATTAGCTCTAAATGATCATGTTATTGATTGAGTTGCTGACTTGTAGTTTAGTGTATTGAAGCAACAGTTAGAGAGATCCTTCTCTACAGCAGGCAATGCAAACACATGTCACGTAAGCATCGTCTCACCAGAAAAGCTTGCAGTCTGGAAAGTACCACCAAGGAATAACGAAGGAAGTTTTATCTAGTCATAGCACAACATCTTTTTCAACTTTTGCATACTTGATGCTCAAGGCTGTGGTCCAAGGAGGGATTTGAATTTCAAAGATTAATTAGACAGTGAAAGACAGCCCCTCTTACACTAAGGGATGTTCTAAGAGAAAAGGCTGAGAATGGAAAGTGTGACTAACAGCAGTAAAGACTGATATCACTGACCACTTGGAACTAAGGTCATTGAATCCTGGCACTGCCCTGTGAAGGGAGTAGCAGCCTGGTAGAAATGTGCAATCTGCAAAATTAAGAATTACAGAATTTTAAAAGTGACCTTTTAAGACTGGGGTGTTGTTCATCTGTTGCTGCTTATCTTATATCTGTGGGCTTAGTAGATCATAAGCTCTGCTCCTGGATCTTCTGGGATTGTTGGAGGACTCCTGGGAACTCTCTGAGGGTAGTGGAGCCTGCTGCTGCCGGGAAAAGGTAGCTATAGGAAGATGTGACTTCTAGCAAGCTCTGGCAGCTTCTGATGAGCTCTGTTGATCAGCTAGTCCTAATCAAAGGGTGCATTGAGCTTTTGTTCCAGTTGACTCTTAGGGAAGGCCAATCAACCTTTCAGCAGGTACTAAGGAGAGACCTATATAACTTCTGGGTGCAGCAATAGAGGTGGCCGACAGATGCAGCACTTGGTACAGGTGGGGGCTAGAGAGGACAGTGTCCCCATGCTCAGCAATGGTGGTGACATACCACAGGGCACGATCTCCAGCACCCACCAGAGCAACGGTCCATGTATCACCAGAAGCCTCGACCCAGAGTGAGCTCCAGAGGGAGGGCACAGCCCTGCAGGTCTGGAGCTGCAGGGAGGGCCTGGTGCCTCTTGCTGAGGCTGGGACGGAGGGAGATGGTCTCCTTGCCTGCAGGAGATATGTGCTGGTGGAGGATCTGTGTCAGTAAGTGAAGGAGCAGCAGGAGGAGGGCAGCAGACTGCAGCATCAGAGATGATGAAAAGGGGATTGGCTGGATCTTCTCAGAGACCCTGCAGGTACAAGAGGAATCTCGACCCCCAGCTGTACCAAAGAAGGGGCAGCAGAGTCTGTGCTTCTGGGATTGAGGAATGGAGTCTCCCATGATGGTGAAGGCTGGAAGCTTGTGACTTCTGGCACCAGGAGGACAGCTAATGCTTCACATGCGGTTCTGTACCTACAGAGCATGTTCAGTGCCTTGGCAGCAGACAAGGGGCTGGAAACTCCCATCAGATGAAGCATCTGTGCTGGTTGAGCCTGAGCCACACAGCAGCAGCAGGAGGAAGCAGCGAGTGGTAGCAGTGAGACACTCCCTGCACATTTTATTGGGGGAGTAATGGGAAGTGTGGGAAGAACAGAGAGAAGGAAAATAAATAGAGAGTCCCTTCAGACATACTGTGCTCAAATGGGGAAATAAGCTTGTTAACATCTATCTTCATGCTCTGTAATTAAATCAGCATGGCATTTGCTGATAATTTATCTTCGCAGGCAAATAAGGTAGTAACTTCTTGGAAAATGGCATAGAAAGCTTGCATTTGTTTGTTTTCCTGATAATGCTTTCAAACAGGTGCAGTATTTGCTAAATATCATTTTCTCATAATTTACCTCAATGCTCCTTATTTTCACTTATTTTTCTTTTTCTGGATTGATCTACAGATAATTGCAAATTTCAACCTTGAGACAGCTCACCTGCTTACATCTGTGATTTTTGTTAAGTACCTAAATATACTGTAAGATATCCCAGGGCAGAATTTCCTCTGTGGATACGTTCTTTTACCCAGGATAGCTGTCATGGTTTTCCCCTTTCTTTCTGCTAGGTGAACGATGATGTTGGAATTGACTGGACTAATGAGAACGACCGCTTGCTGGTTTGCCAAATGTGCATCAAATTGGCTGACATCAATGGGCCTGCAAAATGCAAAGATTTGCATCTGCAGTGGACAGAAGGCATTGTCAATGAGTTTTATGAACAGGTAAATAAATATATGTCCAAGGTGGTATTTTCTGGTTCCTGGTTTGCCTGTGCAATACAATTCTTGAGTGTGCTAGTGTTAGTGATGCGTGAAAATCACAGAGAATAGGGCTGAAAAGGACAACTAGAGTTCAACTAGTCCATCCTTTTGCTGATCAGCTGTATCATGGCTGTGTTGGACTGAAGCTTCTGATGTGTCTGTAAAGACCTCCCGTGATGGGGTTCCTACGGCCTTCTGCAGGCATCACTGTTCCAGTCTGGCACTATCTTTACCATGGTTATGAAGAACAGGTTGTTCCGTTCCTCATTTTTCTGTTGGTATGTCATCATGTCTGCCTTTCAGTCTTCTGTAGTGTAAACCATCTTTTTATCCTTCCTTGTATGTCATGTTTTCCAGACATCTGGTAATTCTCATTGCTCTCCTGTGCAGTGACTCTAGGTGGCTCACGGTTTTATTGACATGTGGTCTCCAAAACTGGACAGAACATCCTCTTTGAGATTATCAGAACAGACCAGAATTGATTTAGCTTCCCTATGGGCCATGCTCCCATTCAGCACACAAAACCGTTATGTACTGAGCACCACAGTTTATCACAAAATGATCATGATCTGTTCCTTACACCTTGATTCTAACTCATACTTTATTTTTTAAGACTATACTTTCAGCTTTCTGAAGGTTTATCAGTAGATCTGCACTAATTGTGCAAGGTTCAGCTGATGGTAGCGCGAGGGAAGAGAACAGCCATAGAATGATTTGCAAAGACCTGGGAATATGGCCAGCCTCTGGTGCTCTCTTGCCAGGTATAAAGGAACCCTTAATTAAACCTTTCTTGTTAGAACCTATTTAGCACTGCTGAAGGTAAGGGACAGGGCCGTTCCTATACTATTCCTCTGTTTCCTGAGTGGGAAGGGCTTTTGAACTCCATGTCCTGTCTTTTCAAGAGGAAGCTAGCAGGCTAAATCACTGACCCAGAAACCCCACAGTCTTCTTGGGAAGGCTAGACAGTACCTTGAAGTTGCAAGCTAATCCCTGTAGGTATTCATGATGATCATAGCTTATGTGGGTGCCAATGCATGCAAACAAAATCTGCTAATCAGGTATGTGATATGACTCTCCTTGGATCCAACGTAACTAATATCAGAGGACAGTATGCGCTCCCGTACATTGATATCATCAAAGTATCTGACAGTGAACTCTGAATCAAGCTTGGGAGGAAAATAGTGGTGTTATCTATCCACTATCTTTCTGTCTATTCCACAGTAAGAATCTGTTTTGGGGGGGCATTATTCTCCATCAGTAAGAAAGGTGTGCTATTAAATGTTTTCATGCTCTTGGAAGCTGCTGTAAAATACTGTTGGGGATGATCTTTCTCGTAATCCTGTAAGTAAAAAATAAATAAATTTGAGATTTATCTTCTCTGCAAATTCTGATTCAGAATAGTGCATTTGCTGTCCTTATTAATGGCATTCCTTTTGGCATGCGAATTATGTACAAATGTGTTTGAACTCTTGGCTTGCGACTTCCAAGAGATTGGGTAGTTAGTATAAAATATTAGGGATTTCTTTCAATGCAAGACGTGTTCACTGTATTGAGAAATCAGTATGTCCTCATGGGTTTCCTGTTCTATTTTTTTGTGTGACATATTGCCATACTGACAGGATCTGAAACAGAGAACATTTTCTTCCTAGGACTTCCAGCATTAAGGACAATAAGCTATATTCTTAACTGATTAAGCCTAGGTGAAAATCTGATTTTTCCGTAATATAAAATGCTATGAGAGGTTTATCAGATCATCTTCACCATGCTTTTGATCATAGAATTCTTTTCTGAGTAGAGAAAGATATTCCTTTCTCATTTCTAAAAAAGGAAAATTTTATGGGAAGTATGAATTTCCCCAGAATTTTTGTTATCAAAATAGCATACATATGTACCTTCAATCTATGCTGTGAAAATAATATCTTTGTTGAATTTCCTTTAATAAACACCTATTCCTTTGAAGAATTTAACTCCGGTATAAATAACAGCCCTTATTAAAAACATATAGCATATTAACATTCAAAATCCTGTGCCATATTGTTACAGTATGTATCCCTTTTTTCCTCCATGTGCTCAGCATCCTTATTTGAAGACAGGCTATTAGGCATATATTTAAAAGAATCAAAAAATGTACTGCAAAATGTTTCGCATAATAAATCACTTTTAACTGAACATGAAAAAAGAACTTATAAACATTTTAATAGTCAACTTTCTTCCCTCTACTGACAACTCGCAACCATGAAACCTCAAATATGTTACTGTGACAAAGAGAGAGCTGCCATCTTTTCTTAATTGCTTGCTATCTCAAGAATGGATGGCACGTTTCAGGGTTTTGTAAACACTGATATTCACATATGATGATTGAGCAATATATTTTTGGGTAGATTACTATAAAAATAAGAAAACACAAGGAAGTGAGACACTTGTGGTACGTGCTTCAAAATTTACCTCTTATTTTTTGTGCTTCCCAGATATCAACAGGATGTTGACTCAGATACATTATCCATGATTTTTGGAAAATCTAGGTCATGGAAACTGAGAATGACTGTGCAAATTCTAATCTGCGTTCTCAAATACAGTTCTCTACATTGCATTAACACATTCATTTTCATAACCATCTTGAGTTTTGATTTTTTTACTTGGGGAAGAGGGCATCCAGTCTTAACATGTCTAGTCCTCTGAAAACTCCACTGATATCACTAGACCTTTGCTTTGATAGGGATGAATAAGAACATCAAAATTCATTCTTCATGAAAGCTTAACCTTCTTTTCAATCATAAGAGGAGGGAGAGAAGAGTCTTCCTGTAGTAGGAAGATGCCCCCTTATGCCCCTAAGAAAAGGTAGCAAAGAGGTTTGTGGGAAGATTTTCTGCTTCTGAATTACCCTTGCTTTGATGAATCATTGCAGTTTTCCTAGGAAACAGATAAATAGATATGACCCAAAGCCAAGGAGAGTTCTCTTTGTTATTATGTATTGTAAGGACAAAATTCATAAGAAAAATGGTTCAGTGAGATAGCTCTTGCTCAGAACAGTTCAGTTTTGTCCCCTGCAAATAGATGTCAGATTACAAGGAGAATGAGCTAACAGTCACAAAATCTGAAGTTACTTTTGTAAACAATGTGGAGAAAGAAAACATTTGTTTTCAGACTTCCACAATTACAGTGTACAATACAGGCAGGGAGGTAGGCATCATTTTGCATTAAATTCTTGATATTGGTAGCAGGTCCTCCTAGAAGAAAAGAACTGTAACTTCGATTAGTAAATTAATGTGATTGCTGAAATAGCACTGTAGTAACGGCACACTGGCATGCTATAGAAGTGTCATTATAGTTAAATTATTTTTCTTTCATCATTTTTAATTGGTTTGATGTGCTAATTACTCCTTTTAGTGACATGGCTTTGTTTCATTACTTCAGAGAAATTACTGCTATTTTTCATCTCCAGGGTGATGAAGAGGCTAGCCTTGGCCTGCCTATCAGTCCTTTCATGGATCGCTCTGCTCCTCAGTTGGCACATCTCCAGGAATCTTTCGTTACTCACATTGTGGGACCACTATGTAATTCCTATGACTCAGCGGGGCTGATGCCAGGAAAGTGGGTAGAAGATAGTGATGAATCAGGAGACACTGATGAGCATGAAGAGGAAGAAGCAGCAGAAATGGAAACTTGTGAAAATGCTGAATCCAGTAAGTTGCTTGTGTTTCTGTTTTTCAACAGAATAAGTGTCATATTCTGACCAAAAATGAAGCAGTCTTACTGTAAGAGCACTGAGACTGTGAACTGGTCAGGTTCAACATGGGCCTCTCCAAAGTTAGAGTGGCTCAGTGCTGTCCTCAGTGAGGTCAGCTTGTAGCCAGTCACCTTGGCAATGGAGAAGTTCCGTGGTTCAGGACCAATACATGTTGCTGTTGACTATCTAATACTTATTTATGCCTTCAGCTGAGGTTTCTGGTGGTGGATTGCCTTTCTGTGCATAAGAGCATTTTAGATTGTTTCAGCACTGATGTTAGTAGACTGAATCTATTTTTTCTACTTGAAGAAGGAAGGGTGGAAGAAGAATTTTCTAGGAAAGGACTCGTTTCCATGAGTTAGCATGATGCAAAGTAGTAGTACAATGAGGGTCAGGGAAATGATGTTTTTTAACAGCAGGAGTATTTTAATGCAGATCTTTCCCGGGTAGTGTGCAGGGAGGGGAGGGCAGAGAAGGGTACTGTGCACTGCGGTATTGTGTGCTGGGAGCTGTGTCCCAGCTGGTAGTCTCCCTGCCTCTCCTTCAGGAGGGCGACAGTGTCAATGTTTGCCATGCTGAGAGGAAGACTTTGTACCTCGCAAGAAGATCTCAGAAGCTTGTTGGAAATTATTTTTAAGAGAAAAGGCTGCGATTGTAGGCCTGTTTCTTTTACTAGTTTAATCCTGCATGTATTACCATTCCATTTCTTTTTTGTTGCTCCTTCCTTTGAATTTCCTTTTACTCTTGTTCTTCTGTTTCCTTCCTCCAGGTCAGCTTTCTCTCCCTCCCCTATATCTAATCCTTCTAAAAATCACCAGCCTTCAATGCACTGCTAAATACACAGTAGCTAATACACAGCCTTTTATCTAACAGCATTACGTTTTCTATTCTCCCCCCCCCCCCCCCCCCCCGCCTTCCCATGCCCCACTGAGTATTGTCATCCTCATTTTCTGTTGGGGAAGCTGAGAAGTGGAAAGATTTTATGGTGCACTGAACATAGGTAATAAATCAGATTGGGGCCTGGAATTAAAATCTATGTCTCTCAATTTGCAGGGCTGGCCTCTTATCTCTAGTAAGATCAAGGGATATTTACTTTGTATTTAAGAAATCATTCTTCTTGTTCATAAAAACACACACATACACACACACACACACACACACACACTTATTTAGATTTGTCAGGTTCATGCGTGCAAAAAAAGCTGGTGAGAACAGCAAATGTTAAATAATATAGCACACAAAGGTTTATTTTAGCAGCTCCTGGTCTACCAACTTTCCAGGATCATCTCTGTAATAGGAGGCAGAACCATGTTTCTGCAGCAATTGACATTTATGCAATTGCTTACCTGAGGGAATGCTTATGCAGTTAGTAACCAACATACATCCCAAAGCATTGGACTTGATATTGCTCTACGGAAAAGAAAGATATTTATATGATGAAAGTGTTCTCATTTATCCATTCTAGTGTCTCACCTTATTTTGAAATACTGATAGTCTCTGTTCACCTCAGTTCTATATTCACTTATTTTCTGTGTTGCTAGTAGTCAAGTCAAAAAATTCTTCTCTCAAGTTCAGAGCACAGTGCACTATTAACATTTGCCACACTGAAAATAGACCATTTTTATTAGTCTCTTCCTATTTTCTGCACCACTTTCTAATCCATGGCAGTATTTCACTGTTCAATCTAGTGCTCTCTGACATCTTTTCTTTTCAAAACCTTAGGAGTGATTATATCAAAAGTCTTGAAACATCCAAGCTAATTCTTCCTACTATTGTACCTTTCTACTTTCTGAATGCTCAAAGAATTTTCTGGAGATGCAGAGTTTTCCTTCATGTTGTTTTGCTGCATTCATCTGGGGATTTTATACTTACTATATTTTTAATTGTCAAATAAATCTCTTTTACTTAAACTGTAAAAAGTTCTTGGATTACTTGTACTATTTTTAAAGTGGAGAGAAAGAAAGGTGAGTATTTGTTTACTTCCTTCCTTTTTTCCCTCTCTTTTTGTAGTTGGTGTTAGTGAAACTTAGCAAAAAAATTTTAAACCTTCAAATTAGCTCCCTTACCCAAAGTGGGGTGTTCATCTTCTCTGGGGGGTGAAGTGTGAGCCCATCACACCAATACATTAAAACGTTTTCTTTTGACCCTCTAAATTCTCTGTGACTGGTATGTGGATCTGAATCAGGTAGCTATGGCATCTTTTGTGTGGACATAGGGGTCTTACAGTTTGTTAGAAGTTTATACCTATGATCAGCACAATTTTGGATGTTCTAAACATTCTCCATGAAAAAAAAACAAAAAACAGTAGCTTGAGATGTCTTCTGCTGCTTGGGGCAAATTAGTATCCATTTTTTCCAAGATACACAGATATTAAAAGTTGTCTAGATGTGGGTGAAGATCTTGGTGGAAATACCTTTCAGGCAGATACAAATATAGTTGCTGCAGAAAGCACTTCACATAGGTCCTGATAATTTGCTAGAGCAGCTGAGATTAAATTCAGAGTTAGAAAAACAGAATTTGGAAAATCCCACCACGTTACCTGCCACAAGAACACTCGAGGTAGCTTAAAATCAATCCTTGTCATAATCATTTGCCATTAAACAGGAGCATGTAATTTCCCCAAAGCTCTACTGACAGGATGAGAGTTAAACAGGCTGAGCGATTCGGGCAAACTGTAGCACCACGGGCAAGGTGCGGGGTTGCTTGGGAAACCCGGGAGACAGCGTCCCGCTGCGGACTGGCAGCACGGGAGTCACTTATTAGTGCTAAACCTGAAGGGTGCCTGCAGGCAAGCAAGGGCTTGCTAATGAAGGATCGAGCTGGATTTGCTCTGCACTCAGTGAAAAGCTCTTTGTTCCCAGTTCAAGAGCTTCGAGGGCTAAACACTTTGGATCCTGACACCGGCATACTTTAGACAACCTGCAAATACTAATCCACGCAAATTTATTTGGTACAAAACATTCCTCTACGTCACCTTCTTTTTTAAAGAAATCAGCAGCAGTCTTTGAAAGGGTTATTATTTCAGCTCTGTAGGTGCCATTGCTGCTCTTAATGACTGCGGAAAATGTTCAAGCTTTGTAGTGATAAGGAGTTGAACAACCTGTGTTGGACAGACTAGACAGACACAAAAACAGACACTTCAGGGAGCAAAACACGTACAGTGCAGCTGTGCAAGGAGCCATGTGAAGGACCAGCAGCAAAAGCATTTATAGAGTAACAGCAGGGAACTGATGCTTCGAAACCAGAGACGAGCAAACTCCCTGATAATATTTGGCTATACGACATCACTTCTGCAGTTATCCAGCTCAGATGTTGGAAAAATGTTATGCAAAGGCCTTAAGGTCATCTCCAGTGTGATGGCAGAGTGGTAAATCCCAGGCTTTGAGAGGGGACGTAGGAACAGGTTACCTCCTTTGCTTATTAATCCCTGCTTATTTGTTATCCAACAGTACTGGTCAGATCAGAGATGAAGTGTGGAGAAGACAAAACGGGATTTTTTTTTTTTCATTTAGTTTGCTTTCTAGAGCAGTGAGCAGGGATCCATTTGGAGGGGGGCTTAATGTGTGTGTTATGGAGTGGATTGATCAGAGTCTTAAATACTTGATGGCAAGAGAGAGGGCAGGAAGGGCTCAGCAACATGCTTTTGTGCATAACCATTCAAGCGCTAGATGTGTCTGTAAGCTTCACAGTCATGAGCAGCATGCAAGCTATCATGGGACAAATCTGTGACTCAGACTGTGAGGGAAACTGGTTGACTTCCCCGGAGTCTGGAGGGACGTGGTTTCCTGTACTTTTCTTTAAGGTTGTTTAAGTCTGTGGCTTTAAAAATCTGTTGGAGCAGTTCCTATATGTCAGAATACATGCTCTCTGCTTCCTACACCTTCATTCCCTTTTCTTTCTTCCCTCAGAGAAAAGAGTACATTAATTTCTCGTGGTATCTTCCAGGAAAGAAGTTCAAGAGGAGGAAAATCTACTGTCAGATCACGCAGCACCTGCTTCAGAACCATAAAATGTGGAAGAAAGTGATTGAAGATGAGGAAAGGTTAGCTGGGACAGAGAAGGCAGGCGCAGAGCAAACCACACTGCACCCATCTTCAGAACAAATCCAGGCCATCAGGGAGGAGGAGGAGGAGAAAGGGAAGCCCAAACGGGAAGAAGAAAACACAGCTGTAGAACCGAACCAATGACAATATTTACAGCAGTATTTTAAGACAGATATTGACTCGTGCACAGACTCTTTCTCAAGCCAGCACAGCATTTAGACACAACACTGTAGAAGTATGGGATAATGCACCTACAGCTGTTTAATTTGTTTCTCTTTCCTTTTTATGGTGAGGTACATTGTTTAAACTCCTATCCTCAAGGAAGCTTTCACACTGCGACACCGGCTTTACAGACTTTCTTTAAAGAGATCGGGGAGGGTGGGGGGTGGAATTATATAAATATATATAGCCAGGGGTTATTGGCTGCGCACTTCAGCAAAATACATTTAATGATATATTATGGTCACTGAGATATTTACAGAAGGAAGTTATCTAAGGAAATGCTGCCTCTAAAGCACATTGACAGTTAACAGTAAGGTACCAGTTAAGTAGCTTTGGCTCTTAATGCTGAGGGATAAAAGGTCCAAGGCTTTATATGAATGCTGATATATCCTGCCAACATATAGGTGTGTGTGTGCCTGTGCAGAGGCGAGTGTTTGCGTGTGGATGTACTCTAATAGTAGCACAGTTAGAGTTTGGACTAGCTGTAGCACACGTCCTGCTTCATGGCGGCAAACAGAAGGCCTGAATTTTAGAAAATTTGTGCCCACAAGGAAATCGGAGCCCTTCATGAGGAGCCCTGCATTCCCAGGAGCCCTCTGAGCCCCAGTCTGTGCTCCGGCTGCAGACAGCAGGCTTTCAGCAGGGGCCGCGGTAGCGTGGGCTCCTGGGAGGTCCCATCTGGCTGCAGGAGCTCCCCTTCCTCCTCCTCTTCCTCCTCCTCGGGCACTTTCCAGGCTGCTGGCAAAAGGGATGTGCCACGAAGCTTCTTTTCCAAAGAGGGTTAGGAGGGAGCATGGGGCACACCGTGCTGTTCCTCTTTAAAGGAAGGGGTCCTCTGTATGCGCTAGCGTGCGTGAATGGCTGTGTGGGGCATTGCATATGTTTGAGCAGGACAGAAAAGAGAGCAAATGTGTGCGCACGTTCGGGAACTAGAGGCACACTGCCATCTTTCTACCCTAACCTTATGCCTCCATGCCTCAGTGGCCAAATATATCATTTAAGAGTGAAGCTAAACTACCGTCTCTTGAAAGAGCAAAAGAAGGAGGGTTTGGGGATCATGCACTTCCTTCGAATAAAAGGCAAATTATGCATTAGCAAAAAGGTAGGGGGGAGAGGTGCCAGTCCTGTGCTGGCCGGACACTTGTATGTCTCAGCAGCTACTCACATGAGCTTCAGAGAACTTGGTTTTTCAGTGTGAGATGCTGGATGGGAGCAGTTTGTTGCTGGCATTCTGCTTAGAAGCAGCATATTTGATCCCACAAATATACTTACTTTTTTTTTTTCTTTCTTTTCTTTTTTTTAAGAGAAAGGAAAAGATTGGGCTTGTAGAAGAGCAGATCTTTTTGTTTTGTTCTGTTTGTTTGTTTTCTGTTGTTTATGCTGTGAGCCAAATGTCTATTTAAAAGGTTGAATATTCACTTTCAATATTTTATTTCACAATATTATATTTGTCAATGATTAGCTATCTAGATGTAAATATGGAGAAATTTTTATGGGTTCCTGTAGATAATGATATCTTTAAGAAAAAAAAAGAAAAAGAAAAAAAGGGAAAAGTTTTTTGTAAAGCTAATTTTTTAAAAAATAAATACAAAAAAAATTTTATAGAGTGTAGCCATTTCCAAGCCCAACACATAAGGTCTTGAGTAATCTGTATAGACCCTTCCGGGAAGCCACTGGTCTACAGGATCAAGGCTTTAACATATTAATGCTCTCTGGTACTGGCAGCACCAAAAAGTACCACACCAGTTACATAGTTTTGTTCCCCACCCCCCAAAAAAATTATATATAAAAAGTTAAAGCAATTATCTCTCCAGCATGAATTGATTATGTATGCTGTTTTATATTCTGACCCTGCAGCCCTTTCTCAAGAAAGGGTGTGAATAACAATGTTTGTGAAAGGAAGAGTTTGTAGGAAAAGTCCTGTTTGTATTAAAATTCTGACATTGCATCCATCGCTTCTTTGCCATTGTTATGCATTCGCAATATTTCATGGTCCTGTTGATACCTCCCAAGAACTGTCGGAAAACATTCTCTTATCGAAGCCAGTCAGCATATGTGTTATCACTTCAGGGTTTCTCTTTGCTTCGTATTTCTTTTAGAGTTAACCTTCGCTCCAAACCAGGATCTTTGTTTCTTAAAGGTCCCATCTGCCTGATATTGTCCCTTCCTGCTCCTTGTCTCGAGGAAGGCATGTGCCTTTCCACAGGATGGCCCTGGAGCATGGCCATGGGTGCTCTCATCAGCCGAAAGATTTACTGGTATTTTTGAATGAAAGAAAAATAACCAAGATCCCAATTGTGCTATTATTTTAAAGGAAAAGGGTATAGCAGAATTCATTCAAAGGAAAAAAAGATGTCTTGAGTTTTCTCCAAGATCTCAGCAATTCCAGTAATCCAGCTTGCACAGTTTTAACTCCTCTTCAGTTACTTTGATTAATCATTTAATTTGGGGTTTTCTTGCATAAATGACTTGCATTCTTTATAGTACCAGAATTATTTAATATGCCTCATTCTGCCCTTTAAAAATTAAACTTGCAAAGATGCTTTAGAATGCCACATCTCCAAACACTTTTTGCATGATTTTGAGTGCATGATCACTGGAAATTGATTTTTTATATTGATTTTTATATTGCCTTTGCTAAAAGAAGGAAAAAAAAAGCCATGGCACAAAGTGCTAGTAGGAGCCCATTTGGTAAAATTAAGAGGAGGCATTCCAGAAAGAGGCCAAATCCTGCAAGCCAGTTAAATTCCACATAGTCATCTGAGTAAGCATACAGTATTGAACCAAGAACAGTATCCTAAAAATGTGCTGAAAGGGAATTATTATAGTTTCTTAGTCATCATTTTTGGTTGCCATTCAGTAAAATCAATGTCTGCTTCTAATTTGTTGAACTTTCTGTAGTGCCAATGCAGCTGTTACACATTTCTGCATTGCTACACAAGCCTGTTTGTGGGTGCAGCTTGATAAACTCAGGTCTTTTACAGGGAAGGAATTGCTGACAGGCTTAAAATCAGAATGATCTTCAACTTTATCCAAACTGGAAGCAATACCAGTGAAGAAGCAAAAGCATCTGGGACTGGTTAGCTTGATAAGAGGTGACCCTTTTGTACTCCACATAGCTACTAGTAGAATTCAATTTTAGCCTGTGTTCACTCCTTATAAACCTGATTCTGCTTCTTCGCAATGCATTTCTACCAGGAAACAATCAGAATATTTCCCAAGTTGTTTGACTATGACAGAAGAGAAAATACCTGAGAGGTTATATGTCAAATGTGTGAACACAGTTTTTTGATTTTTGCTTTTTTAGAAAATAATGCAGCAGGTAGTTGTTTAGGGTTTTTTATACTGGTGTCCAGTCCAAAGGAGGCGAAACTTTTGGCTTGCAGCTGCAGCAGCCTTTCTGAGGGTAGGCCTTAACAGCTTCCCACTTTGCGCAGTCCTTTGGTGTTGTGAAGCCCAAATAAACCACAACCTGTGCAATATTTTGGGGAGGGGGGAGAACAATGAAAAAGACTTGTATTCTGTCAGCAAAGTGTTTCAGTTAGTGTGTTTAAAATGTTGATACGGGTTTCTGGTATGTACAGTATGCAAGGGATTTTGTTAAATAGTAAAGAAAGCAAACCCCTTTTAAACAGACTTGTCAGTAATAAAAATACTACGTATTTTAGTTTTCAATTCTTTAAAAACAGAGAGAGAGAGGGGAGGACTAGATCATGATTTTCAGGTTTGATGCTTTGTTTTTTCCCCTGTAATGTCACTTGCGGGCTGATCCTGTTCCCTTCTAGCCTAGGAGAGTTCTGCTCTTCACTTAAATAGGCAGCTTTTTGCAGTGCTCACACTTACCAGTGCAGAGAGAAGTGCACTCTACTGGTCACAAAGCAGTTGCATACATATACCCTTTCTTGCCATTTTCCCAGTTTGCTTGATAGCGATGCTGTGGGCCGTGCATTGGGCAGTAGAAGTGAGCTGTGGGAATCTACTAGGAAAAAGGGATTCTACTGTGCTCTTGGCAGCATTTCAAATTTACTTTCTCTGAATGAAATTCTTTAGAGAAACCTAGACAAATGGCTGTGTGTCACCAGTGGCCTGCTTTATGGCCGTGTGTGGGATGCTGGCTCTCGTTGCAAATGCCTCTCATATTCTGGGAGAGGATCATTCCTGGGGCAGATCTGAGAATGCATCTGCAATTTGAGAATGTGTTTGTTAGCAATTCAAGGAGAGTCATTCATCAGCTTTTACCCTAATAAGATGTGTGAACATCTCTCTGAATCATCAGCAAGTTAAAATCCAAGGACTACAATTACTCAGGACTTTTCAGTGGATGCATTTGAGACTTTTAGCTTATTAAAAGTTCAGTGCGCTATTATTGGAAGTGCTTAATATCCTGACGGTCTGAATTTTCAAGGCAGTTAAGTCTTTAAAGGTTCAGATGGATGCTTCTAAAAGTACCATTTGGGATCTAAGCAAGTTCAGTATCCAACTCCCTTAATTAAGTTTCCATGCTGGGCATTAAGTTCATTTATTTTCTTTTGAACATTCTCCTAATCTTCTGTGTGCTTTAACAAAATATTTTTGAAAGTCTGGTCCCTCCTTTCTTTCTTCAGAAATGCCTCAGATAGTAAAATGCTGTACAGAGAGGCCAAAGATCAGGCCAAGCAGAGTATGGATCAGTGGTGCGGCCCCTGTGGACTTGCCAGGCCTGTGCCCCAGGCCACCCACAGGCACGCAGTGCTGTTCCCATGCTGCTGAATTGTGAACTCGAGCAGGCTTGGTACTCAGCAGCCTACATCCCACTGGCTTTCAATGGGACTTAGGTTCTTAGGGAATTTTGTCAGTCTTTAAAATGAACTTTTCGCACTTTTGAATTTTTTTCCATAATTCAGCAAAAGGTTTTGTGGTTTGTCCCAAATGTTAATGAATTACTTGTGCAAAGTCTCATTAGTTTCCTGGCACACCCTGCTTGGTCTGTGTGGTGTGATCCTGCATTTGGGGTGATGGTGGAGGCTTTGCTGGTGATATACATGGGTGCAGGTTCAAATCCCCCATCTCACTGACTTGCATAGGTGCCACGAGAAGCGCTAGTCAGTGCCAGCCCGGGCAGCCCAGCAAACTTGGCTGTGCTTGGGAGCTGGGATCCAGATAAAAGACAAGATGCTTTGCCAGCAAACACGACAGGGAGTCGCACGAGCTGGTTAAAGCCTGGGAGAGGCAATGCAACTGTGCGGCAGTTCATTCTAGAGATGAACCCTCTAGTAGAAATACTGTTCAATAGGTTGGTGGGGGGAGAGGGATAGTGACAGTTTGTGACTTTTCTTTCTCAGATAGAAGAGCCTTTTGACCAGAAATTGTTTTAACTGTTGGAAAATCAATTTTGAAAACCTGTAATGTGGGGAAAAAAAAGTATAATCTTTCCTGTCCCTTTTTCAGCTTACTGTTATGGTTGAGATGTTCCAGCATTATGTGTTTAAAGCAGAAAGGTTTCAGTTTAGGCACGAGCAGTATTAAACAGGGATCTCCTGAGCATCCGTCTGCCACATGGGTGGAAGATTAAATCTGGGGGTGTGCATAAAGCCAAGAAGGTGCCTCTGTTCTGCTACTGACCCAAACAGATGTGGCCCCTGGAGTCAGGCACTGATGCTCGCTTGCTCTTTCCAGTCTCAGACTGGCATGTTGGCCTGAAAAATGGGATATCCCTCCATTGGCCACACAGCACAGATGTAATTAGTCCTCAAGTTGATCAAGTTTTAAACTGAGATGGAGAGGGTCAACCTGGCAATTCTTAGGAAGAGAAGAAGAAAAATGTAGTACAATATGAAGCAGACTGTATGCAAGATGCTTAATTTCCCTTTTCTTTCTAACCAAAAGTAATCAATCCTACTGGAGAGAAGTAAGCATGGAGTTTCTGGGTTTTTAATCACTACTTGATGTTGAAGCATTATTTAAAATGGTGGCAGCATTAAAGAGAATTGTCCTAGAGTAGGGCAGAGGAACCTTTCTTTTATATTTTTAAGTGATTCAACAAATAAGAAAGCTCTCTGACATTTGAAGGACTTTTTCATGCTTGATGATAGCCAGAAGTAGAGCCAGGAAATTTGAGAGAAAGGAGGAAAGAAAATATGCCTATGTCATGTCTTCAGTCAGTGTCCAGGCCTCCTGAAGAAAATGTACCTGTTAAGTATTGTTGATGAGACCAGGGAGTAGTTAAGATTAACGTGACAGCTATCTTAAGCAACTATTGGAAGAGCTAGCAAAAATATTGATTATTGAAGACAAACTTGCATTGAACTAGAGCAAAATAGCATCAGCACATTTGAGAATAACTTAATATGATAAATCTTTCTTTGCATTTCATTGCTTTCCATTAGCAAGACAACTTTCCTCTGGAAGTAAATGGAAACATGGTTTTAGACCCTGCTGCAGTCAGTGAATCCCAGGGTCGGAGGGAGCAGTGCAAGGGGTACTTTTCATTAACTTCCTAGCTATGGTTTATTCAGAGGGGTTTTCCTCACAGGTGGGTGCTCATTGTCTCTCTTAAAAAAAAAAAAAAAAAGTACATCATGCCTCCTCAGTAGGATGCAAACATTACCCATGCGACCACCCACCTGAAATCATAGGGTGACATGAGCTCCTTAGGAACCTGCAGGCAGAATAGTGCTGAGGTGCTTCTACAGGGTCTGTTTTCACAGTGACAAATGGGGGGCAAAAGCTTGAGCTACTTCACAATACTACTTTGATAAAAATTAACTTAACAAGAAGCATTGTACGGTTTGAAAGCTTGCCAGTGTCGCTTGAGACGTATTGCAGAAATGTCCCTGAGTGCTTGCACATTCAAAACTATTCCTTCTTAAAGATGATTAATTTAGTTATGACTGGCCTTGTCCATGGTCTGTCAAGCTGAAGTATAACGTAAACCAAGAAGTTTTTTTGACTGAAGCATTTTAATCCTCCAAATGTATCAGCAAAGAAAACTTTGCGCGATGCTAGAGGATGAAAAAATTACAGTATTTATTTCAGTGGAGATTTTCAGGTGGCTAGTCTGTGTGATTTATTTCTTACTTCCTAAGATGTGTTTGTGGTATGTCGGAGGTGCGAAAAATTGGACAACAGATAATACCTGTTTTGCTGTTGGCAACATATGAGATGGGTGTGCATCAGGGAGCACACTGCAGTTTGCAAGCACGAAAAGTCTTGTGTTATAGCAGTAAATTAGATGGGGAAACCTGAGCGGTTCTGTTTGCTGTCTGGATGGAAGGACGAGGAATATAAAGGACTCTGCCACAGCTGTGGGCTATGAGTCCTTTTAATGTTGCACTCCCTTTTCCTGGTTCAAAAAGCATAGCGCTCAGATCAAATAAACAGCAATGCCCATGTAGGGTGGCCGCAGCAGGGCAGGCATGTGCCAGCTTGCACTGCCCAAGCCAGCAGAGGAGGCTGCAAACGGCCCAGGATCGTGGCCGAGGGGAAGAGATGAGCCGCAGAGGGGGAGAGCAGAGGTCAAGAACAAACGCCTTGTTTCCGAGTGCTGTTGTCAAAGTCACTGGAGAAATATCTAAGCAAGCCAGCTCTAGACCAACCTTAGGGTGGTTTGCTCAGTTATAGCCCTGAGGGCCATGGCATTAGATATTCTCCTTTTTTCAACACTGTCTTCCTTTACCACAGCGAACACTTGCAAACAATTAATGTGAACTAACAGTTACTCTTTGCTTTTAAATATTTATTTAAAGGAGGTTGTTTTTTTTCCCCTGAACCCGGTCATTTTGCCCCTATGCTTTTATTAAAAAAAAAAAAAAATTCTGTAACATGAACAGAGAGAAAACAGTTAAGGGTTTGCCATGTGTGTACATACTATTTTAGGTAGAAAGCCTGTTGTCTGTTAAAGTTATCTTTCCTCTCCTTTTCAAAATTCCTGCCTGATTCTGACACACAATGAAAATCTATATTTGAATGCAAAAATTTTAATTTTAGATGTCTATAAACCTTAATACAGCACTGCAGATGGTATCTTAAAAGATCAAAGACAGCATTTATAACTGCTATGTGGTGTTGATGATATTTTTAATATTTCAACTATGTCAGCATACATTTGGTCATTACTTTTCTAAAGTTAAGTCTTTTTTTCTTGAGTAATCAATATAAGATTTTTGCATGATGGAAAGTAATTTAAGTTCACTTTTTTAAAAAACGTGATTCATACTGTAGGTTATGTTTGCTTAACAGATAACATTTTCACTAACGGGTGGCAGGTTTTTTTTTTTAGTGCTTTTAATAGAAGAACTAGGACAACATTTTCCAACAGAAACGTATTTTATAACCTTTGCCTCAACAGCTCCAGTAGAAATAGTATCTTTCAAAAGTAATTGGTTTCCAGTACGTTTTTGCCATCTGGATAACAATATGCAAGTATGTATAGCACATACACAAAAAATCCCATTTTGATGAAAGTAATAAAGAAACCAATGCAGCAAGATCAAAATCTTTTCTGAATGAAGATTCTGGATGTGTTGATACAATTGCAGCACTAAATCCCCACCAAATTTTGAGGCCAAATTAAACAAAGTTCATATTTTCAAATTCCCCCAAAGGTCAATGGAAGTTTCTTACTTCAGGAAACACTGAAGAATTTGGCCATCTTAGATCCTGTCCTGTGAAGTTTGACTCCTGCCAACTCCCAGTACTGTACTGGGACCTCAGGGCACTCTGCTTCATACAGAATTATTTTGTGATAAGCTTGTTTGGATTCAGTTCTAGTAGCAAGTTTTCACAAATCACAGGTATAGTTCAAAATTAATCCCCCCTCAATTTTTTCACTTTTAAAGGCTGGGGGAAGGGGCAATGTAATTTTATATGGCTGCATTTGAAAAGGTTTTTGTGTACCGTTATAATTCCTTTGAAGCAATATTTTAAAAAATAACTGCCAACCAAAGTGGCAATGCAAAGAAGTGCCATCTTGTTCAGGATTTGTACATGCCAATTTTTAACACAGTGTTCTTTTCACTAAGTACTACATACGTTAATTTATATTTATATATTGTCAATATTGTTGTAACCAAGCTTCTCCTTTTTAAACACTTCAGGAACAAGGCCTTGTATTTTTAGGTGATTTTCATAAACAGAATAATTCTTTTCCTTTCACTAGTATCTTGCACTCAATACATGTAGCAATACTTAATATATTCTCTTCACAAGTATTTGTTAAGTGATTTAGTTAATGGCTGATAAATGTTTTGTACAAAATAGATTCTGTACAGGAAAAAAATCTTTTAGATAAACATTATTTATTTTTACTGTTTTGTAAGTTAGACACTATAATGAATCTCCTTTTTGCCAGAATTACTGGAAGTGCCTCTTGGTAAAATGTATTATACAGTAAATATGTATTCAAAATTATTAGAAATACTTGTCACAAAATGAACAATGTGGCTGTTGCAATGTGAAGACAAATGTACAACATAAATATAATTCTGTGGTATCCTGTTTGCCGCGTTTCCTTTTCCTTTATTTTCCAGTGCCCAGCTTTCTGTTTAAGAGTCAGACCGCAAATGACCTGTAGCCTCTTCAAACTCTGATTCACATCCAGTGAAGTCAGTGGCAGGACAAGAACATGTTTTATATCAGGTCCAGAATTAAATACCCTCTCGGAGCAGTCAGTGAGGTGGCCTTCAACAGGAGGGTGCATAAAACATGCAAGTGTGGAAGCTGGGGAGGTAGCTGGCAGTACTAGGCACTGAAGAAGGGTTTCTTCTGTACTTTACTTGTACTATATAGCATTTAGCATTGATCAGGGAGGTTTCTAATTTATTTTAAGATACCTTAAAATACCTTCCCACCCTCTAATCGGCAGAGAAATCCACATTAAAAATAAGGCAAGTATGCTCCTGGCGTGGTCCTTGCCCTTGCAGGACCTGCACTATAAATCTCTGACCAGTAATGGGGCATTTGGCACAGGGGGAAGAGGAGCCAGCGCAGGCGGGCAGTGGTGGATGGGTTATCCTCACCTCAGTTTGATGCATGCCTTTTCGTCACCCATCCTGAACTTTTTCCTGAAGTCTCACCAGCTGATCAGCAGCTATTTTAGAAAGAAAGTATTAGAATTGGTCACATTTTGCCATTGTGTATCTTGCCAACACAAGGAAGGTATTTTAATCCAGTGTAATTTTTCTCCTTCTTGGACACTGAAGGCTCACTGGGTAGGTGCATATGTATCGTACATTCCTTCTTCTGAAATGTTTGACTGTACTATAAAGTAGGTATATATTGGATTACTGGTTTATCTGTCAACCCTGCTTAGCATGCTTTAGTGGCCCATGCTTACGTTTGTTGGTCACCTGATTATCTGCAACTTTACTGGGCGGTATTCTGCACTATATTTCAGATGAATAATAAATCCCATGTTAAATGCTGTATGACTTGGAACCCATCAGTGGAAGACATCATTATAAATGTCCCTGTTTAATGGTGACCAATATTTCAACATCCGTCATCTGTCTACTTTTCCATCCAATTAAATATGGACCATACTGATTGAATATGGACTGTATTATGTGGCACAATTTAACCGTAGTAATGCAGAGTGACTAATGCTTCCAGAGAAAATGTGTTACCTTAACAGCGTTTCCCTTATTAATCACACATGTAATATGTTAAAAAGGGATATCAACTAAGTGAAATAATTTTTCTTGCAATTACATTGATTAGTATTCTGTCATTCTTCACTGAAAGATTTTGCTAGTCCATTATGTGGGCTAGGACTGATGTCTAAGTAATTTCTTTGAGTGCTGTTTATGCTTGCAAAAAGTAGTATCTTACAACCTTCTAAGATTTTCTCCATTTTTTTAAGTTTTATTATCTACTTGCATCAAAGTAGGTAAAGTGGCTGAAGAGCTCTTCAGCCAACTTGTTTGAAACAGTTGCATACAAATTATCTGAATAAACTGTGTACTGAAATCCTCTTTTCCTCGGTACCTTAAAAATTACAAATTTCAAAATATGAAAGGCATCAGCCACAAAATCTGGATATTGGTTTTGAAGTCCCACCAATTTATCTACCCACTGGTTTAAATTCTGAATGTCAAAAGTTTAAGGAAATTTGCACCAGGCAGTGATTAGGGAGGTATTAATTGGGATTTTTCCCAGTTTGAAAGTAAAATATGTTTATACCTATTCTAATGGAAAAACAGCTCACAAGCCTCCAGCTGGTCTGTCCCACCATTTAATCACTCCATAGCATTGAATTATTCACAGAGATTCACAGGTGCCCAAAACAAAAGCATACAACTGGAGTAACAAAGAAAAACTCTTTTCATTCAGCATTCCTCACCACAAAGATTAGGCTACCAAGGTAGGAATGCACTTGTCTTTAAAAATCACAAACTCTCTCTGGAGCTCTTCAAATAGCAAGAGATTCCCATGGGAAGAGATGAGCAATAAAACACAGAGTCGAGGCAGTCAATCTGCTAATGAGACCACACATGAACATGCCTCTTCTAGTAATCTGGTAAAACATAAATGAGGCCATGACGCACAGGCGGTAGCGGCTCAATGAAGTGTCGCATTTTTCAGGTGTTCAAATTATTCTCAATTGCTCAGACAAATCCACTCACCTAAAACCACTTCAAAATGTTTCACTAAAAAAAAGAAAGCTCAGAAAACTCATGGCACTCTCTTTAGCAAAGCTTTCTTTAATGTTTTGTTTTTCTTCAATTATCTCACCAGAATCATGTGGAAGTAGACATTGTCCCTCAGGCCACCACGGGCTCCCTGGATGGTCATCAGCAAGTCACCTAGGAGTAGAAAGGCAAAGGACATTGGTAGTCAAGTGCCTACCTTGAGGTGCCACCTCAAGCTTTGGTAAAAGTAGGCTTTGAGCTTTACCTGCTTTGAGCTTTGCCACCTCAAGGTCCCAATGGGACCTGTAGCTCTGAGACAGGTGTCTCACACAGTCCAAGTGAGGATTTTAACCACTCCACAATGGGATCCCAAAAAAATAGCATGATGAGAAGAAAACTGTCAAAGCCAGCAACTTGGTTGAACTACACCACAGCCAAAGCCTGATACTTTCTAGCATTGCCTTAGTTCATGAGCCATGGGAGAAAACATGCAAGTTTAAAGTTTTACCTAAGATTTTCATGACTGATGTCACACCTAATCCAGACTGGTAGTTAAATTTGCTAAATAACCTGAGACAGACCCAGTTGCAATGGTTTGGAAGCTTGATACGCCTAAAGAGTTGCTGCATAAAGGGTTGCTGCAACATCTGCTTATCTGCTGCCAGGAAACACAAAGCAGAAGGGTCCTGTTTGATCTGCATGATGACTTCATTTACTGTGACTTTTTTTGTTGTTGCTGTTAAATTACTTCCCTTCATGATCTTTTGCACATGGCAGTTGTTTATTACTGTGCTCGCCAAAAGCATCACATTCTGCAAGTTCAACACCTTTTGTGTAATAAACTCTTCTGTTAAATTCTTTACACCTCTTTCTACATTTTTAGCCAAAAACATTGGGCTTAAACCTAGTTCAAAGAATTTATCTGCATTACAGAAAGTGCTATGGGATTTTATTAAGATTAACAGTTTTTAATCCCTAGTGGTTGGCCAAATTCCGGTTTATCTTATTAGAGTCCAGTCCTCTAAATTAAAATTCTCCTCAAAGTTCCAGTGAGTAAAGTGTGCTTCCTGCCATGAAGTGCTCTGTCATATTGCTGGATCTCATTCATCATTCTCATTACACCCACTAGGAGCTGGTTTCCTCAGGGTCTGTTGGGAGCTCTGCAAAGTGTGGTGCTATTTGAGTATACATGTGACTTCCCTTCTCCCCTTCCTCTTCCCTCCCCTCAGGTATTATTTCTTTCTCCTCTTGCAAACTCTAGTCAAAACCTGCCTCAATCCATAATTCTTCTTTTTACTCCTCACGCAAGAGGGCAGACCTCCTAGCTCTTTTACCTGACAGGTTACCTTCTGCAGCTTCTTCTAGGATAACTGACAGCTATTGAGCATGCTCCTAATCATAACCCCAGGCCCCATGCATGGAGAACATATTTCTAAAAGGTGGTATTGTTCTATCCTAGGGGTGCAGTAAATACTGCATTTACTTCAACTGCTAATTTTGAAAATTCTTCTTTCTGATGTCTCATGATAGGGGCTTAAAATCTGAATGTCATGAATAATTTAATGAGCATCTCAGCATGATGAGACTTCTCAGAAAGACCTGTGGATATTCCAATGACAAGTTAGTTGACCCACTGAAATAAGTAGGATAGTTTTCTGCTGCTTCTGCCATCCTTTGATAATAAGATTTTTCTTTGAGAGGGCAAGGAAGTATTACCCTTAAGCTTGAAATTTGCACTGCAAACCCTGAGTGTTTCCACGTCTCTAAAAGACAACATGAATTATTTGTTTCTGTTTCTTTGATGTGGAATGGATGTGTGAGGGTTGTTCTGACAGTGGTTTTCCTATTCATTTATATTCTTAACAAGGATGTACTTAAGACTGCAAGAAAGTTGCTTTTATTCCGCATTTCCAGACTCACCAGTGGTGGGGAGACCTTGTTCTTACTGCTCTCTGGACAAGGATTCAAGAGATCTGGAACTGTTTGAGTTTTTCTTCAGCTCTGCACAGACTTCCTGCAATGACCTTCAGCGATGAGTTTCAGCTCCTCTCCTTGTAATGTAAATAATAATATTATGCCAGCTCTCTGTCTTGTCTGCTGCAGCTTAGCTCTTGCACTGAGCTCTCGGGATCAGGAGATCAGTGCAGCATGAGGACCCTGGGCCACAAGCAATTGCTGCAGGGACTGTCTCTCCTTCAGTGTGAGTCATTCCAGGCACAACAGAGTTGCTTGGAGGTGGAGTATTTACATGCCAGCATAATAAAAATAAGGGAGCATTTAGCCAAGTGTCAGCCTAAGTACTTAACTCATTCTACTAAGGTCTCATCCTACTGAAAGTTTTTAAGCAGCTTTGCTTTCCAATGCAGTGCAAGGCTTGGGAATGTGTTCTCTGTCAGACTATAAAAATTACAAGAAGTTCAAATTTTAAGCCAATAGGGTCTATCAAAATCCCACTTATGCATTTTAATTTTTTAAATTTTTTTTTTAAATCAAGATCTTTCCTTCCATAAGATAAAACCAAACTTTTTATGCAGCTTTTATGTATGCATTCAGATGCCAGTGTTAAGTTTATCTTTCCAGGCAAGCCTTTATGATTTATATAACTCTGTCAGGATATGTTTCAACAAAACATCTTTTATAAAGGAAAAAGATTCATGTTTCTGAGCACTATTTTTTTGAGACTTCACAAGTTTACAAGCTTAGTATTCACTCATTAAACGTGATTGAAGAAGGAACAGCCACTTCCCTGGAGCTATGCCTCAGAGCTCTGTTGTTGTTGTACAGTTTAGAGACGGACCCACAAAACTGTTGTGTCATTAGTGTAGTGATACACCTCTGAATGAAGATTACTCTTGTGACAGCTATTCACTAAGGCTAGACTAGGCTTTAAAAATGTAATTAATTTAACCCTGTGCTTCAGAAATGAAGGTGGTCTGGCTTCTAATTTCCTGTAACTAATACAAAGTAGGAATGCAAAGAAAATGGAAACAGACCTCGATGAACAAACTTGCTTCTGATTCTTTGTCCTGCAGCTGCCTTAAAGGCTTTGTTTCAATTATAGCTGAAATATATATAAGTAAGCAATTCCTTTTGGGATTAAGGGAAAGCAAAACCTTTTCTTGTGTGATTGATTGTCTAGTGAGCTTCTACATGAGTTTTGTGTCTTGCTTGGGCAGTGCTCTGCTGTGGGAGACACTGAAAAGAAAAATCAAGGTGGGCATTGCCACAAGAGGTGTCATGTCCTGCAGCAGATTTGTTTCCCAAGTTGGTAAACCATAGTAGCTGAGTTATTCCATCACCTTTCTGTGCAATATCCGTAGTGCGGGATGCCTGCGAGACAGAGAAATTGCTACTTGGACGAGACTTTCTTCTCTGGCAGATGAAATCACTGGGTTTTAGTGAGGATCTTGTATTCATTTACTCTAGCCATCTGGAAGAGAAATGTAGTGGACATAAATACGACTGTTTCTGAGGAACTGCCATAATTAGCTCATAAAGGAAGGGTGATGCTCTTTTGGAAGGTGTTAGAAAACTTTCCATAATGGAAAATATCAACCCCAGGGTGGTTTTGATAAAGTTCCAGTTAAGATATTATATCCACCTATAAAGGAGTCAGAGAAGCCTCTGTAAAGAAATTCCAGGAAAGGGCCAACCGTGACAGAAAGTCGATGCTGAGGTTTTACAATGCTGCCATTTGAATTACTAGTGAACCGAAAATCCAGGAAAGATGGGAAGATTGCACTAAATCTGGCAGGCCTCATTTTTCAAAGCACTACTTCATCTTATGCTGCATGATGCCATTCTTTAGGTGTTTTTCTGTAAAGGTAGAGACTATGCCCTGGTGTTTGATACCATTTGTAGCATAATGGGGACTTGGAGGATTTATGGGAAAGGGGATCATATAAGGTGTTTATGAGTAAGAACCTTAAATATTTTAAGGGACTGTGTGCAGAAGGCTACCAGTGGCAGAAAAACTGGAGTTTCTGTCAGAAATTGTTGCAGGAGACAAGGTCAGCATCAAAGATTAAAGGTCTGGCAAAACTAGTACAGATCCTGTATTGTGTAAACTCAGTTTCCCTAATAATTGAAGGAAACAGGCTGGAAGCTGTTCTCAGAAAGAGGCTGAAAGAACTTTTAGTTCTCCCAAGCACTAATTCCTGTGGACTGTTAGGGACCCTGACATCTCTTAGAAAAGGGGAAAAGAGATTTCCAAATTTCTGAACTGCCAAGCAGGGATATAAGACCCGCTGCAGCACAAAATGTGATTTGCATGCAATCTAACAAAATTCCAGCCGCATTATGAAGTCAAAATGGAGATATAATGAAGGAATGGATAACAATTTGTGTTAAATCTCAGAAAGTAGGAACTTGCTCCAAGGCACTGTGTTTGGCACTGCAACATTTTGAGTGTCAGGGAGGTTTTAGCTGCCATGGCAACATACTCTACTGGAGAGGGTAGGCGAGAGCAAGGGGAAAGGAAGAAGTATTTATAGTTAATACCTTCTCAGTTTGTGTAATTAAATCGCCCAAGTTAGCAGACCACGCAGGATTTATGACCACTCTAATTTCAAATGACTGCGCTCGGAACTAGTCGCATTAGTCACACACTTTACCATAACGCGAACATGCAAATTAATGTTGCCTTTTCAATTGCCATAACCTGGTGACAGGAGAAACACAGGGCTGGAACGAAGAGGAAGTTTGCAACATTTCCCTTTCATTTTGGCCAAGAACGTGACTGACTCTCCAAAGCAATTCTGTCCTGTCCTCTAACAGACCTTTTCAGTCTGGTTTTACATCATGTTGACAGGGACTTTGCCCAGGGGCCTCTGGGGAGCAGGGCGCACTGGGAATACTGGGAAATATCAGCGTCTGGGTGGGAAAGCTTTGTGAATAACTTGTTCCCTCTATATTTTAGCCTCTTCCCTCTCCCCCCAACCCTGTTTTGTCTTTTTGTCTTTTTATTTTTCTGCTCCGCTCTTTCATTTCCTGGGAATGAGCAATTAAGAAGATGAGGATTATATTTTTTTTTCACTTAACAAAGCTTTGTCACGTGCCCAATCCAACTTGCAGCAAGTTGCAAAGAAAAATATCCCCGGAAGGGTTTAGCTGCTCTTCAGGGTTTCAAAGTTCGGCACCCAGCGTCTTTGCTTTGCCTGTGTGCCCAGTGTCCCGCAATCTATAGGAGGGGAGAAAGGAAGGGAAAAAGTGACGAGGCAGAGGAGGAGGATGGGGGGGACAAGTGCAGAGCGCTGAGGCGAAACAGGAGACAGCGGTTCCCCCACCCTTGCGTTCCTTTCTTTCTCTACCTCCAGTATAAGATGTGCCTTCCCTAGACTGGGTAATTTCTAAGAGGTGGTTTTCCCCCTCAGACTTTTCCCCCTGCTAAGCTGGGACCACTGCGTGTGCATGCATGTATGGGTATAAGCAGTAGAGGGAGCTTACCCACGCAAATTGGTAGGCACCATCCCTGGGGATTGCTGCTGCCAGGTAAGATTTGGTTTTTCTTCTTCTCTTTCTCGATGGCCCTTTTAGAGAAGATGTGCTTTAGCTGGGCTAATCTGGTCCACTTTCTCTGTATGGGTCTCCCATTTCCCCCTCCCCATCTAGCAAATGCCGCTCCTGTGTCTGCAGGCTGACACATGATAAAGGCACTTCTAAGGAGGCTTGTTGCGAAGCAGACCTGCTTCCAGCAGTGGGAAGGACTTTTCTCAATGCCTGGAGCTTGCACAAGTTAAGGGGCGCTTAGGGAATTGCCCGTTTGCCTCTCAGCTTGCTGCATGCGTGCTCAGAGACCTTCTCCAGACCAGAGCCTAAGGCACAGTCCTGCATCCCCACTGCCACCGCAGAGACAACGCAGGAGCTGCAGCACGGCTGAGGCAAGGGGCACTTTTGGTAGAGGCAGACATGCAAGGAGGGGGCCAGCGTGCCCCGGCATAGGGATGAAGGGACATGGCGGGCACACTGCCGGATGGCGGGCAGCACATCCGCAGCCTGGATTTAAAAGCTTGCAGCAGGTGTGACAAAGTTTGTAAGGATCCCCTCACTTCAGGACATTGAATTCAGTGTCTTGCTTTTCTGTCAGAATAATCGGTGGCCAACTTCTACCCGTTTTATTTATTTATTTCAGTACTGTCACTAAAGGCAATTTTAAGGTGGAACTCACTTGGTGTGATTTGATTCTTCATAAGTGTGGTAAAACACCATGTTCTTCCCTCCCTTATCTTCACAGAGGTTAAAATGTCTCTGGTTTTGATGGCTCTTGCCTTAATCCTATCCGAGAGAATTGCTGCTATTGTAGGATGATTGATAGTATAGACTACACTAACAGAATTAGACTCTGTTTTTAATTATGTACCTGTCTCCTGTGAATATTATGGAGTGGAGCAGCCATAAACAAGAAAAGGATTTTTCTAAAAGAACAAACAACCTTATACAGTGCTTTCTTCAATGTCTTGCTCTCTTAATTCCTAATAAAAGTTACCAAATGGATTAAAACAACTAAATCCATGGGCACTCTATTGATTAAATATCTTCAGAGATCTTTGAAGGTTTCAAAGCACTTTACAAGCTTCAGAAGATGCTACTTATAATTAGGAAACACTGTTTAGATGGTGTATGGTTGCAAGAAGAGAAAATACAGTGTCTATGCCTTCAAGTTTTACTGTTTATGCCTTGGTATACTTGGTTTTATTCTCACCATATCATTATTTGCTTGTATAAGAGCTGGATATCTTTACTGCCACAAAACCTGCATTTTGGAAGATCTTGGAGATTGTGCACAAGTTTAATAATAGTGACTGATAAAACCAATTAACATATTTTTATTATACAAATAATATATGGTAAAGATACACACTTAAAATAGCAAGTATATTTAAAGCTTGTGCAGAGATAACTGCTGCACAGATACTATTTTCAAACTCTTCGTGAGTAGACAGAATGCACTAAAGCCATATGATTACAATCTTTCAGTCAGGCATTTGTCATCCCATAGAGTTAGCTTAAGAAATGTTTGTGTGTGTGTGTAAGTATCCATGTACAGCCATTTCTGTAGTCAAGCATGTGTTAACAGATTACATAAAGAATTCATGACTATAATCGTTTCAATGGTGTGTGCGCGCACACATGTCTATGCAGGCAGAGATGCATAGAGAGGGCTAGATATGGGAGGCTTGAATTTATCACTGTAACATGGATCTTTCTCAAACATGCAGAGCTCTGCCTGTCGACCTCTGGTTCTTTGCCATTGTCAGACAAACCAGACCAGTTTGTCCTGATCTCTGTGAAGTGATGTTTATGCCAGTATTTAGGATTATGTTTCATCAGTGTTCCTGCCACCTCTGGGGAGGAAGAGGCGGCCCTGGCTTCCTGGCCGCATGTTTCATGGCGTGCTGGAGAAACATGGTATCCAAGATATGGCAAAAAGCTAAGGCTGTCTCTGTAGTGAAGTTAGTAACGGACCATCTGTAACAGTCAGGTATCTCCCAGTATCACAACAGAGCTCTCCAAGCTCCCAGAGCAGTTGGGAGTATATTATGAATATTCCCAGGATAATACCAATGTCACCAAAAAGTGTTTGAGAGGCATTGGGCAGGTTTGTGATCAAAGCGAAACACTCATTACACGAAAGAGGAGAGATTAGAGCTAGCACTGCAGTGACCTGCAATATCACTAAGCACATTGCTCTGCCCTCTGGCTTGGGCTGAGTCTCCCACTGAGGCGTTATTGGGGCAACTGAACCGAGGCCCAGAGATACATGGCTTCAAGTTGCTCTGGGATGGAAAGCCCCTGTCCTTCATACAGCCATGCCAGAGGAATGACTCTGGGCACAATAAAGCCTGTACAACTTGTATGGTTATCAGGCCTTCCTGACATGCCTCCATTTGACATCTAGAATCACATTTTAAATAGAATTATTTCCTGTACTGTGTTTAGCCTGTAGAGTATAAGACTTGTTTGAACACTGCTACCCATTCTCTGTCCATCTGAGAACTGCCCCAGCAAAGTGTGGCATGGATTTGTATGTCACTCTCCAGTCCTGGTGTGTCATACTTCATCTCCATGTCTCTGTGACATTTTGGGGGGGTCAAACCTGTATATGGGGCGCAGGGAAGGAGACTGTGCAGCCCTTCTGCTCCCCTGCTGGACTTTTCCAAGTTGAATGTTGGTTACTCAGACATAAGGACAATGCACCTGACGGAGGGTAGGACTGGTTTTGTTGCAAAATTTTCCTTATCTGTTTGGTTTTTTTCATTCTTGAAATTCATTTTCATTTCATTTCATTCTTGAATTGCTATAGTAATAATATGCTCAGCATTTCAAAGCTTAAGCTAAAGGCTATCTATCTATCTCATGTGTTTACATGCCATCATAGCTTATAGGAGTTTCATCTCCATATGCACAAATTTGAATGAATTTATCCTCACTCTGCTCTCAGAGCACTGAGATACATGCTGCCATTCCCCACTGAGCAGATTAAGAAGTGGAGCACAGAGAGACAGCATGGCTTTTCCCAAGATTACAAAAAGTCATCAGTAGGGTAGGAATAGGTTATAAGTTTTCTGAAGCACGCACAAGCCATCCTCCTTTCATTATTATTGGTCTTTCTTACAAACATCTTTACACCCAACAGTGCTAGTAAGAAAATTCATTTTAGTCCCTGACACAGCAGTGTCATATGCAAATATTTCTCTCTTTTTACTTTGACAATTATGAACAGAGGCTAGGCAAGTATTTGCATGAGCATCTAGATATACTTTTGTTAAATTTAATTGGTTACATCAAATTTTACATTACTTGTGGAAACACAAGTACCTACTGCACAGACCCTTGGGAACCCATGAATACGTAGATATATAGAGATATACATACATACATAAATATATATATTTATGAACACACACACACACAAAAATATATCTTTTATTTATATAAGGTCTGTGTCTTTCTACATACTTATAAAAGAATAAGAATTTCACCTATTCCTGTTTTCAGTCAGCAGTTCTATAGTGCTGCTTAAAAGTGAACACAAAAGCTTGTTTAATAAATATTTCCAGATCTGATTTAGAGACTGAAATTAAGAACAAGGTACTGTAGTATATAAGTAGAGATTTAAGAATTACTGATATTTTTTGTTTTCAAACTTCAGTATTTAGGTTTTCTTTACTTCTTTGTATTTACCTAAAAAGAAGGAAATTCACATTTTCCTATAACAATTGGCAAAACCATTGAGCCCTAAGGCCCTATCTAAAATGGTAAAGGGAACTAAACCTCTTTATTCTTGTGTAACTCATTAACTAACATCAAACGATTAGAGCTAATGTTTCATTATAAAACAATTCAAGTCCCTCATTAACAGGGCTAGATTTCCTTTGATCTAATTACTTAATGTCCCAGATATATGGGAAATTCAGAGATCAGCTCTGAGAAATCTCTGCAGACATGGTCACATCTAGAAACATGAACTTGCATATAAGCTCCAGAAATGTTATTTAACATTATCAAGCCTCAATTTAGTCAGCTGGTAATGCTTGGTCAAATGTTCAGTGAAATCATGTTGATGATAGCTAGAGAATGAAGATGAAGACTGTTTACTGAGTATGATTTAATCTCCACTATAATAGGCAACTGGATTGCAAATTTCCATAATTAAACATGCAGTGCACTGTTCAGATTCTGCTGTAAAGTTTGATAATTGCTGTTGTAGGGAAAGCAGTACAGCAGGGTGTTGCTGTCACATGACGAGCTTTTCAGGCTGAGCTGATAGGATACCCTTTTAAAATGTTCTTCATGTTTTCTGGTTTAGAGGCAGGGGATATCATCATGGAGATTTTGTCAAAAGAAAATTCTCAGTTTTTCTCAAACAACATAATCCTGCCAGTTGATCGATCTTCATTCAAATCTGAATCTTCTGCTTCCAAGGAAAAACAATCATGTTGTGGAGGCATAAAGGTAGAGTAAGAGTTTTGAATATTCTGCTAGGCATGTAGAAGACCTCTTTTTTGGTGAACTAACCCTTTTTCAGTTCTAGTTTTGTGTTGTTGAGTCAGTATGAAATTATTCAAGATGTTTCTAAGATGCAAAAAAGTGTGCTTCTGTTCTATATTTGCCTAACGTTTGGCAATGTTCAGATAGGACCTGTTGATTCAGGATAGCGTATCATAAGCTCTTCAAGGGTCATCCTGAAAGGCTAATACATCCTCTTTATTGCATCACCCTATTTTCCTGAGGTTAAGAGCAGAACGTGAGAAGCCAGGTACCGCAGTCAGCTGTTAGTAAGTACTGCCTTTTTTAAGATTGCAGCCACGGTAGTCGTCTGGGTTCTGTAAAATAATATCTATATTACTACCTGCATGTTTGGAGTGGTATATTATTTAAGTATCATTGTAACATTCCTGATATGAGCAAACTCCACATGAGAAGACTTTGAAAACAGACTGTGAACATTTGTGAAAGTTCACGGCTGCGTTTGCATTTCTCTCACCCACCCAAAGTGCTTCCTCTGGGCAGCGGAAACCCCCTGCTTTGAGCCTCCTGCTAGAGCCTTTACCTGCCTGATGGTACGAGCATCACACCTGGGAGGAGCAATCCCTCTGGGAAGGCTTTTCGGGGACACAGCGGGATGGACAACAATATGGTGCTTTACCTACAGTCTCTGTCAGTGTTTTACAGATAAAACTCTTGTGTGAGGGCTCAATAAATCCCCATGCAAACATGAGCTGAGTTCATCTGAGGTATATGGAAACTGAATCTTTGCTCTTGTCCAATTCTTTTCATCTTGCACATTCTTTATTTCTGTTGGTTTTCCACGCTAACCAAAATCAAACAAATCTTCTTTCAGAGACTAACAAAGATCCCAATAAAGTCATTGATTTCAGTGGTAGTAGAACTGAACTCTATAAATTATGCAGAGCAGTTAAGATCTTGTTCGATTAATTGAGTAAGATAACTGCAGTAAAAAGGTTTGGATTCCTGAATACTCTCTGTGGTCTTGCTCTGCAAAGGTCAAAAATTGGGTCCTGTTTTGAAATAAAAGATAAGTTGTATTAATTAAGTTTGTAACATAATAGCAATTCTATCTTTGTTCCTCTATTTGCCTCAACAATAATCCAATTCCCTCATTGAATAAAACTGCAGTCATAGATCAGTCAGGAATCAGTTTACTAGCTCCAAAAACAGAAGAGCAATAATATTACATCTCAGTTTTTCATGTTCGAGAAATTTGTGCCTTCTGGGAACTAGAACTGGCATGATTAAGCTTTAGAATACCAAAACAATGCAGAGATTCAGCAGGTTGGTTTTTCATTAATTACCAGCCTTCCCATTCATGAAAATAGCCTTTATTGACCAAAAAGATGTGGTGAAATACCTGCATATGTGCAGTCTATGACAAACCACAGAAGAATATGAAATCATGTGCACTTTTCTGTCACAGCTCTAAATCAGGAGCATTTTTTCCACCACAGTATATGGTCTCCATCTCCCTCCTGGGATAGTTCCAAACCAAGAGGAAAAATCAGTGCCAAAGTAGAAGAAGTCTGAAGTTCCAGTTTCACTTATATAATTTTCCTGTGGAAAAAAATACCTGTTTTACCATTGATGTTTAAAACTGAAGGGCATAAACACATAGCAAATGTAAAAAGATTATATCAATCTTTTTTTTCCTGGAGAGCTTTTTGAGAACCCTCGCAGTGGGAAAAAAGAACGAGGTATTGTTTATGTACCCACAAGCATTTCTGAAAGAGATATTGCTTAATAACAGTGCTAAAAAAGGAAAAGTATGTTGAATGTGACACAGATGTTTTCGAACCTTGGCATAGGAATTCTCATTAAACATTGATGCCAGTGTTGGTACCAATATGTGCCCTGTCGAATGTGATGTTTTAAGGATGTTGCGCTTGGACATGGGGCAGACTGTTCAGAGCTCCTGCTTGTTGCAAGCATGATTGCCTAGAGAGCAGTCCTGAAGGGTAGGACAGAGATCTAGACCTCTTCATGTACCAAACGTAACTGCGTCTTTTTGTTTCTGGTTTTGGTTATTTGGTTGGTTTTATATTTTTTTTTACACCTTTCACAAAGAGCAGTATATGTTCAGTCAACACAGCCTGTATTTGAAGATAGAAAGCAGTGTTGCAGTTCCCATTACAGATTGCACTGTGTCTGTTGAGTATTTCTGCAGTTAGTAAACACAGTAAGGCTGCATTTACGTTAGGAAATAGCTCAGTAGGAGTGAAACAGTTGGTGCTAAGGACCCAGCAGTCAGTCTTTATGCATTCAGGGTGAGGTGTTACTTCACACTAACTCTAGTCTTGCCCCAGAGACTGAACACCTGTTATCTGTTAAAGTGACTTAGCTGCACTTCTGGAGCACGTCTTCCAGCTTAATTTCATGTGAAAGAACTGTGGTCTGTGCATTCATAGTGTGAACCAAAGTACAGTGAAGGGGACAGGAGTTTCACGTCCAAAGCACACTCCTGATTCAGCCTAATGCACAAAAGACAATGTGAAAATACCTCAGTGAAAATAACCGCCTCTGCAAAACAGAAGGGTGTGAGAAAGTTCCCCACCTGCAAGATGCGCTATGTACTCTTATGAACATGCAGATGTTACAGCTGACAAGAGCTTTGGTGGCGAGAGGACAGTTATAGAAGAGTTACATCTATCTCCTCGTTGTTTAACATCCAGTTCTACTCTGAAGTTCACGCAGCTGAAGACACTCCTGTACGGACACCTTACTACCGCCCTGGGCTTCAATGGGGATATCATATCAGAACAAGACTCTAAAATCCAGCTGGTTGTTAGATACCCTGGTAAAATGGGTGAAAATACATGTTTTTAGTCAGGTTCCTACAAGGCAAAAGCCTATGTTAAAAAAATACCCATTTACTGACACTTAAAATTTATCCATACTGTCGTTGTTGTAGGATACCCTCCATTAGAGGGATCAGGAGGCTGCTGTATTTCTCTGTCCTTCAAGACATCAGTTGCTTTGGCATCTATGAGAAATTAGCACCTGTACTGGCCACTAGCAAGTTCAGTTTGTATTGTTATTGATCATAGGAAATGCATACATTGGCAATCTAGCATATTTCACAAAGAGTAGGAGAAATATTGACATGGTTATTTGGGAAAAGAAGAGGTGGGAATGTAAGAATTATTTAAAAATAGTTAATTAAGTAAAGCTTTCTGTATTGCCTGATTATAATCACTGTCACTTTCTTTCACAGATATTTCTCAGTGCATTATCTTTTGTTTATTTCGCAAAAGCACTGTCAGGAAGTTATCTAAAAAGTACTATCACACAAATAGAAAGAAGATTTGATATCCCTTCATCTTTGGTTGGCATTATTGATGGCAGTTTTGAAATTGGTATGTGCTGTAGAAACCCATTTTTGTTTTCAGAAAAAAAAAAAGTGATGTAATTTCTTTTGAAGAATGTATCCCTCTGGCCCATTAACACTGAGCGAGATTCACCTAGTAGTGGTCAACATGACTTGATATATTTACATTGGCTAAGATAGGGCTGCTGGCACAAACAATTCAACACATTCCTAAATACTTTATGATAAAGGCCATAGTAGTGGCCAACACATGGTCCTGTGTGGCCAACACATGGAACCATTATGTATGGTTCTGGTTGGCATTGTTTCTCAGAACCTGTAAAAACAGGAATTCCATTATGAAAACAGTAATGGCCACAGCATACACTATTCCCATTTTACTCCCCAATAAGTAAAAATGTTAACATATGATGTGGAGTGAAGGATCATTTCACCCATTCAGGTAACTACATGACTTGATAAGCTCAGCTGTTGGCTAGCCCAACCAGAACTTCATGTCATGAAATTTAATAATACAAATTTTACCTGTAGAATGACAATTTAGCTGCACAGATTTCAGATTTTTCCCTCCTTTTGTCAGCAGTCCTCTTCACCCATAAGTAATTGTCCAGTCCCACCAATGTATCCTCATGCTTTGGTAAGCAGCAAGAGTACAAATCTCTAACTATAATCTCCCTCCATTTTCCAGTCCATCCAGGTCACTCTTACACTAAGCTTTCCAGAGTGACATCACCTCTGGCTATTTCAAATTACTGAATTTTTCTCTTGGGTGTTCAGTGGACAGTGGTATTCATGGGAATGAAATCTTAGCTTAAGCATGTAAAGCTTGTTTGATTTCTTCTTTTCTTGCTTTCCTAGATATTCCTCATCTTCTGCTACTGGCTATCATCTGACATAGTCCTTCTCTTCTTTCCTGCTGCTTTTCCAAAAGCTTAAGGTTTTCTTATCAGGGAAGGTATTGGGCTCCCATAAGAATGCCTAGAAACGGTGAAAAGTACCAACCCCATGTGATCAGCCCCCTGAAATTTCTGTGCATACTACATGCTAGGGATCTTTATTTTAGAGCCTAGGTCTCTTATCAACAGGTCGTAAATCTCAGTTTTCTTTTTGTACTTTCAAAGGGAACCTCCTAATCATAATTCTTGTAAGCTACTTTGGAGCGAAGCTTCACAGGCCAAGGATAATTGGTGCAGGCTGCTTAATTATGTCAGCTGGAACATTCCTAATTGCGATGCCCCAGTTCTTCATGGAACGGTAAGCGCACAGTGATCGATGTTCTCCAGCTGGGCTATGCACACTGGAGGCTACCTCATTAAAATATTTAGGCACTGATTGTGACTAGGCCAGTAGAAATAGCCATATGTTGATGTGATTACTCAACTTAATATTTATTATGAAAGGACTTCTTTTATTACAGCAAAGCAAGTAATTCAACATATACCCTATTCACAGTTGTAATCAACTTTTATCAATTTATTAATCTGTGATCTGATCAGCCACTTTTTGACGTGGTTTAAGCATTATAAAAGCCTCAGTGGTGAAGTGATGAACAAAGTGAGGGAGACAATCTGAGTATAAAGCACAAGCTAGAGGGTACACCAACTGTCTCATAATCAACGTACACTAGTGTAGATTCATGTGTCATAGTAGAGGAAAGTGCTTGTTAAATTGACACGCATCACTGTGACACAGAGAGATCTGAGGGAACCATTTTCATACAGTATCACAGTATAAACCAAGTTCCATTTATTCCCTGCAAACCACACAGATCATTATAATGGGATGCAGATGAAATCTTCATTTAAGTGCTATGGGCCTGTTTCCCATGATAACAAGAGTTTTGTTTGTTTTTTTCATATAAGTTGAGAGGGTAAAGACAATTTTGTTTTTAAACAGATATAGGTATGAAAGATTTCCTTCCACCATCAATTCAACTGTTAGCCTCTCCCCATGTCTACAGGAAAAAAGCCAAATTCCGCTCTCGGCCTTGGAAAAATCTCAAGCCAAAATAAATGCAGGTAAGAACAATCCCTTTCAAATGCTGTGATAAGCATACTAAAATACATCAAAAGGCTCCCAAACTCTAATGCACTAGTTTATTAGGATGTAAAAATAATAAATGGGAATCAGACAAATCTTTCCCAGGGAAAAGCCAGATCTGCTGGGTGAAACAGATTTCTTAAGAAAGACTTGAAAACCCTTCTGCCAACTGCCAAGATATCTTTTCAGGCTGGGGCCTTTCCTCCAGCCTTGCTGTCTGCTCCAGAAGCTTTCTGCAGCTTCGTGGCTTGCAGAAATGCCAGGTGGTCTCCCCTGGGACCTGGGAAAGTCACCATCTTCCTTCTGTTGGAAAATGTGTGAACTAAATGTGATTGATAGCGCTGTCTATCCTCAGTGTTTCCCAAATCTTTCCATTAGGAGATCCCAATTTTGGTCAGAAGCAAGTGAAAACAGTTTCTACCTGGGATGTAGCAGCAAATTTATAAAACTAGCCAACATTTAATATCTTTGGCTGAAGCTTTTCACGCTAAACGTGTGTCTGCCTCAAGCTGATTGGGTTAAAATTTCCACCCTCATCCCCACCAAACCTTTTTTTCACAGTTCAAGGTACACTGCTTGCCCACTTCAGAAGTATTTCACTCACGTTCTTTTAGTCCTGTTCTTTTAGTAGCAAAATGTTATGGAAAACCTGTTGCTGTCTCTGTGCTGATGTATCCAGGATGTGAAAAAGAAGCTGGCTCATCCATGTGGATCTATGTTTTACTGGGAAATCTTTTGCGTGGAATAGGTGAAACCCCTATCCAGCCCTTGGGAATTACATACATTGATGATTATGCCGTTGAAGAGAATGCCGCCTTATACATTGGTAAAATAAATAAATTAGTTTTTCCTAATGGATTTTTCCCTGATGGAAACTGAGCCATTCTGAATAATGGAATGAGTGTTATTGAACTAACCTGCCCTGACTGTTTTGTTTGCATCATTTCCAATATTAAAGTTTTATTTAACAATCACATACACTCAAAGGACCAAGTTCCCCTTTAATTATACCAGTCCAGTTCCATTATCTTAATTTGAGAAAAGAATTTGACCTTAGGTTCCTGCTGTTACCTTAATCTTCCTAATTCTTCTGGATGTGGACTGTTGAGCCTCTGTGCACAGTCAGTTCTCTGGAAAGTGATAAAAACATGTATTTTTTTAAGCACTTAAAATAGAATTCCAGGAAACTCTTAAAACTTTCCCTCCAGATTAATGTAGAATTGTAATAAGTAGTGCTGCGGTTTGAAAAGTTGGGATCACTGTTTTCTTGTGTTCGTTGGGTGAAGAGCTCTGCACATTCATCTGAAATACTACCCAAAAGTCCTGCCCTGTCAGCATCCTTTCTTGATGTGTTTCCAGCCTGGCAAAAAACAGAATCCCTGTGTAAAAGACTTGTTCTTGCCAGATTTTCAGATCAATTATGAAAACACAAAATATGTGGGAAGTTTGGCTTAGAGTCTATTGAAATAAATATTGGGTACCAAATCACAGTGATTTTTCAGCCTGTCCAAGGTCCACTACAATTTAAATTACTGAAATAATTTCAGTCGTTGATATTTGTTTTCCAGTTATTTTAATATATGTCAGCTAAACAGTTTATATCAATTATACAGTGGTGCTATTACTGAGCTTAGGCCATTAAGTTCCTTGAACTTCTTTTCTTTGGGCTGAATTTCATTCTTTAATTGTATGATAACCAAAAAAAGAAAAAGTATCAATGTAGTGGGCCAAATTTTATTGTTGGTTTCTTCTTGCAGAAGTGCTAACTTGAGTAACTAATGTGTCAGAGAGCGAAGGTTGACTCAGTAATTTAAGATCGCATCACTTGTTACCTATCCAATGTCATACTTTGTTCTTATGTACAGCAAGAACCAATGCTCATTTTCACTTAGAAACATAACAGTCCCCTGTTTTCTATTACAGGCTGCGTACAGACAGTTGCAATTATAGGCCCAATATTTGGCTTTCTTCTAGGATCCCTCTGTGCCAAACTTTATGTTGACATTGGCTTTGTAGATCTGGGTAAGTCAGAAAACTTAGGTTTAAAATTTTAGTCAGGCTCCAATATGCCTATTCTAGGCATGTATTTTAGGCCAAGAACTATCTAGTTCTAGTATCTCTTCTAAGGATAAGGGGCTACTAGATCAGAGCTGGCACTTTGGAGATAAAATGATGACAGCAATGCAGTGCCTCATGCGAAAAAGCCTAACAACGAGAACAGCTACAGAGGAAGTAAGAGTCTTGACACTTCCTCAGTCCGAGCAGATCCTGCCTCGCAGGAGATCATCCAAGTGAAGAGGCACTAGGGAGGCAGCAGGTACCAGGAGGAGGTAGACCCAAGGCTCAGTATCCTGCTAAGAGCCAAACGTGTGACTTTTGGATTACATTGTCATTGGATAGAAAACAAGTCCTGAAACTGGTACCAGAGCTCCTGATTTCATTCCTCCCAGGAAAGCACCTTCTGCCCTGGTTTCTGGCTGGCTCCACAGCTTCTGTGCAGAACAGCCCAGCTGGGAGCAGGCTGCAACCACCCGCAGTAACCCCCTTGGGTACATCCTCTCCGGGGATGTGTGCACGGCACAATCTGGGCCCCCGTGGTGTTAGGGAAAGGCCACTGCTGTCCCCAGGGATCAGCAAACCCTTATCACCTCCCCCGAGCTGCTCTCATAACACCAATAGAGACATGTGGCACAGACAAACTTGGGGTGGAGGCGGACTTTCCTGGAGAAAGTCCCTGCAAAAATCACCTTCGTCATTATCAGCAAACTTTCCCTAAAAGTATTTGTTTATTTCTCCTTTCTGACTTTCTCCAGACAGCATAACAATAACTCACAAGGATGTGCAGTGGGTGGGAGCTTGGTGGCTGGGTTACTTAATAGCAGGTGTGATTAGTGTTCTGGCTGGCATCCCGTTTTGGTTCCTGCCCAAGCACCTACCAAAACCCGAAAGCAGAAAGGGCTCCAGTACCTCTTCTGAGCAGTCAAAGTTCATCACTGAGGATAACAAAGAGCAACAGAAATCTTATCAGCAGCATATGAAGATTGCTGAGATGGCAAAAGGCAAGTCACTAGAGTTTGTTTCCTCACTGTTCAGTCTCTCTCTCTCACAAGTTTTTATACCATTTAATAGCCTCATTTTTTTTTTCTCCAGTGTAACTTTCCAGCTAACTAGTATGCACGATTCTAGGGAACAATTTCATTTTTCCCTAGACCTGCTCTTGCAGGCAGAATTTCTTCAGCTGAGATTTGTAAAATTATGCTAGTGGCCCAAAAAGTATCATGAGACCCTGCAAAGGGTTTCCTTTGCCGGTCTTGGCTGTTGCAGGAGTGGAAGTCAAATAGTGAAAACCTGTGATAGCAGTTTCTAAACCTCCTTTTTGTGTGTGCTAAGCTTCCTTTTTCTTTAAGGCCATCCATTAGTAAAATACATACAAAAGCTGACCAGAATAAGGATGGGCACAGACCGCATAAAGTATGTTTAGCTAGCTATCTGCTTTTCAACACCCGCTGTTTCGCCCAATTCAGTTTCCTTGGCTCTACCTTGCCAGAAGTGTTTTTCCTCAAAATTTGAATCTGCAACTCAACATGCTTGTGCTTACCTTCAGCTATGCTGAGCACCCTCCAATCCCAATAAAGCTAAAAGGAGCTGTGACTGTTGAGGACACACAGAAACCAATTCAGACCTGTTTTATGATCAAAGGAAGGTACCTAAAACAAGATGTCTCTTCTAGAAAATAGGTGCTCAGTAATTTGTTTCACCATTCCCCCATCCAGAAATGCAGTTCCTAAGAGCATCATGGGACTTAACTTATTCCTTCTGAAGTATGCTGCAGTCTTCCTTTGGAACATACAATCATATTAAAAAAACATTATTTGCAGAAGTTATTCTCTCTGACCTGGTTGTCGTTTCCATTATTTTGTTTTGCAGATTTCTTGCCATCACTGAAGAACCTTTTCAGAAATCCAGTTTACTTTCTGTATTTGTGTGCAAGTATCATTCAGTTCAATTCTTTAATTGGCATGGTGACATATAAGCCAAAATATATTGAACAACAGTATGGGCAAACATCTTCAAAGACTAATTTTGTTATAGGTAATGCTATATCTACTTCTTGATACCTTATAAATGGACATTTTAGGAGTGGCATATACATATGGGGAAAATTATTTCTTAAGCTATGCTTATTTCTTCTCCTTCCTTGCCTGGCTTTAAAGTAGTATCTTGTAGAAGGTAAGTTATTTCATTTTGGCTTTAGCAATAGTTAGTTCTGAGTTTATCTATGCAGGTGTTACTGCAAAATTTGATACCTTATTTCCAGTTCTACTGGGAATATGAAGAATAATGTATACATCACAAGAGAATAATGGAAAGAGCATTAATTTTAAAATACTTTACATAAATTTGTCATCAGACAGATCTGTTCCCTTGCTGGCTTCCCATTTATTTCAATGAAGGAATATCAACTCAGTGATTGCTAGAGGACTGACCATAAATTAGCTGATATTGCCAGTGATTTCTTACTTTCTTGAAGAGGTTGGTGTTAAATAAAGGGAAGTCAAAGTCATATCAATGATCATATAATATACACATTAAAAACTTAACCTTATCTCAGTGTGATATTAGTGAAATAAAATCAGGTGTTTCTGCCTTAACTCTGCTCCTTACTTAAGACCTTTTCTCAGTTATGAAGTTAGTCTCCCTATTCCCCTGTATAACACAAGAAAGACGCTCCTTCTGCCGGTGTTGCTGATCTTCCGCTCTTCCAGACTCGGAGGGAGAAACTATCTTTCTCCGCTAACAGCAGGGACAGCTTTGGGAGTCTGGCCTCCTCTCTTCCTGCACCTAAAATCAGAAGCTGTGGAGGAGGTCATTTTTGAAGACATCATCAGGATGGTGAACTTCACCGCCCAGCTATTGAAACAAGAGACTTGAATTCAGTTTTTGAGGTCCAGTGATTCAATAGCATGAGACAGCAAAGAGGTTTACATCTATGTAATACAGAGGGAGCTGCCTTGTTTCAGAGCTCTCAAGACAGCACTAGTTGCACTGCAACAGAGGTATATATGTGCAGAAAAGCTGTAGTGATCCATTGTGCTATGTTAATTCCTTAAAGATAGAGGCTGGAATTTCCTGGCACAAAACTCCTATAAGAAAGGAGAAATCTTCAACTGTAGTTGATGGCCAGGGAAAGTCCAGAAAATAATCCCTGCGTTCAGTACAGTACTTTTCATTGTATTCACAGATTTTCTGGAGCTAAGCTTTCAGGTATGTACGAACTGATTGAGGATTAAGATCCATCTGATTTGACAAGGCAACTGTATTCAATAGAGGGTATATGATGGCTGGGCTACGAAAGGTCTCTGGCTCAGCAGCCATCCCTGCAGTAAGGGGTTTCCCTTCCTCCGTCTCCTTTCTCTCCCAGTCTTCTGTCTCTTTCTCTCCACCAAGAAACTGAGAGCTCAGTAGAACTAACATTATCTGTCTACCTTTCCCTTTCCCTTCTCCTTTTTCTTTTCTTTTCTTTTTTTTTTAACAATCTCTGTCTCAATCTCTTTGATAGATATAGGAATTGTCTGAGCAATTTGAAGCATTGTAACAAAAAACGGCTGGAGCCTGTAAAGGGTATTTTTCAGTAGTCATGAACCAAGGAATATACAAGAAAGAAAACAGTCACTGCTGTGTTTGTATGGCTTTTTTTTAAATATGCATACAATATTTTTCCCACAATGCCAGTGTCAAGCAATAAAGTTAGCTGTAAGAACATGATAAGTACCTATGAGCCACAGAAGCACCTATGAATGGGCAAGCAGAAGGTATTTACTGTCTGGGGTATCCCACAGCTCCCAGTTTCCATTCCAGGTTCACCTGACAGGCAGAAGAGAACAGGCAAATGTGCAAGTTGGAAGTGTTTGAGCAGGGCACTCACGTGAGATTGTGTAAGGACTCTCCGTTTATGTCTGCTGCATTTTGGATACTGCTGCTGAAATCCCCTGAAGTACAGTGTTCACATGTGCTTAGAATGACCAAATGCCACCCCACTGTAGCTTCCTGAACCCCAGCAGTAACAGGACTAGGCCCAAAAGGAGCACATTTGACAGTTTTGTTTAATAAACTCTCTCTTGATATGCTGGTGACAAAAATGAGATTATCTTGTTGTATACTGTTTTGCTCAGAATAAGATATGTTTTATAGTTTTGTCATTACATGTCTCTTCTCAAAGAAATTATTTCCTATAGAGCATCCTAATCACATAAATAACAGACAAATGCAAATCAAGTATCTCATGGCAATCTTTAAGTCAGTAGTACTTGCAGTATTCATTTAACCAAGGTATGGTATTGAAATGAAGATGAAAGCATTGGTCTGTGTCTACACAGGAAACCTCTGAGTAATCTGGATTTTTATAAAATATTTCCTGAAAAAAATACTAACCTCTGTTTTTATTGGATAGAATAAGACTATTTTTAACAAAAATATACCTTCTGGCATCTCTTCTAATCACTGCTTTCTTTCCTGCATACAGGTGGATACACTTTGACTCCATTTAAGAGGTCCTTTAAGGGTGTATTTCTTAGCAGGAGGATGAAATTCCAATGTTGTGAACTCATATTTAAAATTAAGTCATTTGAAATCATTTTCTAATATCACCACACGCCTGAATAAACATCCTAAATATCATCTATTATATGAATATATATATGTTTTTGTACTTCCTTTTGTTTTATACACTCAGATCAGTACCACTAGGTGTCAGCATCAATTAAAAGCTGCAAAATGCATAGTCCTGTGAAAATGGGGAATTTCATATGCTAGAATCGGATGGTAAAGCTGGGAAAATTATTTTCAGTCACAATGAAATCCAGCAAAGGGCATCGTGCTTGATTGTGCAGTATCTTTTACAGTGGTCTCTCTTTACATCTTTTTCGCATGTACTGAACAGGATTTTTTTGGTCTTGATGTCCATGTCTATCAATATGGACACTGCTTTGAGCAGAGCTGTTCAGGTAAGGATTAATGGTCACCAGTCTTACATGTTATCTTCACTGCTTTTCCAGTGGATTGCTTGAAGCCTGGTAGAAGAAGAGGGCCATGGGGTATACGTATCTCCTTGCTGTTGCAACACTCACCCAAGGGAGAATTTCGGCAGCCAAAAACAGAGATCTTCCAGTTGTGCCCTCACTCTCCTGTGCGCAGAGGCAATGGCATATAGCTAGCTCTTCCCCCCACTGCAGACTTCCTTAGTGGATCATCAGCAGGATCATTCAGCCAATAATTCCTGGCTGTATCAAAACAGAAAAAGCAGCAGATCTCACTCAAGATTTCTTAACTCTGTAGACCAAAACTGGATTTGCCCTCTAGGAATGAGGAGTTCAGGCTACTCCTGCCAGCAGAAAAGGGAAGGAGAGAAGCTGGCCTGGAAAGCCAGAGTGGGACAGCCCCAGAGAGTGGACTGTGCTGCTCCTGCTGTTATTATATTGACATGAATGGGGCAGTGAGAGGGTCTGTATCAAAAACCCAGAGAGCCAAACTGTGCACCTGGACTGTGGCCTTCTAGGCTGCTCTCGGCAGTAGGATGCTCTAGACAACAGCTTACTTCTCTGTGCCCAGGGCAGCTCTCCCGAGAACTACTGCAACATGTTACAACCACAACTACAGAATATTACAACAGTAACAGAATTCGAACAACCCCTCCACCAACAAACTAATAGTGGAGAAAAACACATAGCTTAAGGAATTGGCAGATCACTATCTAGACCCTCTATACAATCTCACTGATAATTATGTATCTGTCAAAGAACTAGCAATGAAATATTTCTCTAGGAACAAGTTTTTGAAAGCAGTCCCAGCACCATCGTAGAAACATTCCAAATCTGGGCAAATAAAATCCTCAGACTGAAGATGCTTCATATTTTGCTACTTCATGTTAGCACTGCTGCTGTTTTTGTGATTGAGGTGGACAGTTCATTGAACGGACGTTTTTATTGACACAGATTTTTCTGTTTGATTTCAGGTCTTATCAACATTCCTGCTGTGGCCTTTGGCATATTCTCAGGGGGACTGATCATGAAGAAATTCAGAATCAATGTCTTAGGGGCTGCAAAACTTTCCCTGGGATCATCTTTCTTTGGTTACCTTTTACTTCTTTCATTATTTGTGATGGGCTGTGAGAACTCGGATGTGGCTGGGCTGACCGTGTCGTATCACGGGTATGTTGGGAAGCGCAAACTTCAGTGTAAAGTTCTATTTCAAAGCAAACTCCTTCTTCGTTGTATTCCACAAGGAATATATTTTTGAACGGAGAATTACTGACCTAAATATGCTTCTCAGAAATTTGATTCAAAGCAGTGGAAACCATTCCATCTATTCCAGTGGGCATTGTGTCAAAATCCTTTTGTGATTGTTTTCAGCTCTGAGGGCTTTATGCCATAAGTGCAGATTATTTTTCTGATTACTTTTTAATTATTATTGCCATGGGACCCATCCTTTGAACCTACAAATTCCTGGAAATCTGAGGAGCTCAGTAGGGGAGTAATATTCAATTAGTTGGTCCTTGCCTCTGTGTGCTGCTGAACAATCCATGGCATGTAATAGCTTCTGGACCCAAAACTTAAGGAAGTAAAGATTAACCATGAGCACAGAGGTACACCTGAGGCTGGCATTTTTTGGTCATTTTTGCCCCTGCTATTACTCTACAAAGCTCTTTCTATGTAAGGACCTTCCATCTCTGATTGCACAGCAGCCCCAGGAGTAGCTCAAGTGTTGACTTCAGCAGGAGCTGGCAGACAGTGTGTGGATATTAGCCCTTCAGTTTGGGTGAATCCCATTCTGGTCATTTTCCTACCAACTTCTCCAGCGATGATGTCCCATGAGTAACTCACTCCTCTCTTTATAACTGGAGCAATCAAACTTTTGTCCAGGTTTGATTTAATGGCATCAAGCCTCCGATAATTAAAATCTTAGAAAATGCATGAATGGAAATTGTTAGCTGTTCCACTTAAGAAAGTAGCTACTATCTCATAGTAGGCATATGAAATAGTAAAATACTTTTGACAAAAAACAAAAAAAAGAATTAACACTCCTGTGTGAAAGTGGAAAGAGACAACACCTAAATGGACTAAAAATACAAGGCCAACCTCAGGTACATCTGGCAGAAAGGATAACCCATGATTTGATGATGATTTCTTTCACATCTGTTAGAAAGTATCATTTCAATATCTCTTTTTCTACAGAACCAAACAGATAACTCATTATGAACAAGCTCTGTTTTCAGAGTGCAACTCAGGCTGCATATGTTCCAAAAATGACTGGGATCCTATATGTGGGGAAAATGGAATCACCTACATTTCTGCTTGTCTTGCCGGCTGTCAGGCATCCAATAGAAGTGGAAAAAACACTGTAAGAGATTCTTCTATTTCTGTATATGATGTTGTAGTTTTCCTAATATAACTAGTTCTGTCACAGTAAATGAATTAAAGTTGAGTAAGGTAAATCCTCCCTAACCATAAACTCCTGAGGTTTATAGCAATCTGCCACCCACATTTAAAACTTTCTAAAGTGCTGCTTCCAGTAGAAATCCCAAATGGAGAATGTAGAAGATTTTTGTAGCTGTTGGCTACCAATACCATTAAAACACACACACACACACACACATTGCTGTCATCAAAAGTAGATATTTCCATTAGCTAATTATTCTTCTTCAAAAAAAGACTTTTTCCTGTTGTAAAGCTTTTTCCATTTTGGAATTAAACTTCTGGCTACCCAGAAAAACATGATGGGGAATGGATATGAACATTCACTTTGTTCTGTTCTGGTTATCATGGTTACCCTTTCACCTGCTGTCTTTCAGGTATTTTATAACTGCAGCTGTGTGGGAATTTTAGAATCTCCTTCAAGAAGCTCCTCAGCTGTGGTGGGACCATGCCAAAAAGGAAATGAATGTCCAAAAATGTTTCTGTATTTTCTGGTAATATCGGTTATCACTTCATATACTTTGTCAATAGGTGGTACACCCGGATACATACTACTTCTAAGGTAAGCAATCATTTCTTTTAGCATTGCCAAATGTTTTCAAGGTGCTTTGACACCTGTAACTAGGTCTTCCTCCCTTCCTAATATTCTGTGACATATTTTCAGCTATGCAAGGTGGATTTTAAAATAGTTTGTCAGTACTAAAAGGCATCCTCAGAATTTGGCAATGAATTTTCTACCACTGAAACACATACTTATGATTATCTCTACCTTCTATATGTTTCTGGTTGTAAACATAATATAGCAGAGCTGATTATCATTTATATGAAATTCCACTCACCTTAATGCATCTTACCACCAGAATGGTGTGAAATGGCCTTCATGTGAATGGAAATTAGCTCTACATGTGCCTGTGTACACATGTATGTGCTTGTAGGTAGCCAATTTTCCACATTTGCAATGGATACCAATACACAGGTACACAGAGGTGACCTAACACAAACCCGAACTGCTATATGTACTCAGCTCTTCTTCTTGGGCCCATTATATTTTTCTATACAATTGCTACTTTAAAGATTTCTCTCTTCAAAATAAGGATAGATTTGTCATGAGATGGTTTTTGCTATCATAACAATTGTGAGTTCATCGTGTGTATCCCACAAGATTGTTCCACTACTTATTTAACTGCTGGAAGTATTTGTCCACCACCAAGTGTAAGCTTTTAAGCCAGTTTTAGAAACTGCAAACAGAATATAATACTTCCAGTGCATAACCTGGATTTTTGTCAACTTTTGGATTCTAAGTGCTGCTCCATTCTGTATTGAAAAGCTTTCTTTTTCAGTTCCTTTTTCCAAATTATTTCCACATGGGTACATGCTACTTCTCAAATGAAACAACAGTAAATATGTAATTAAGCTTTATTATTGCTGTGTTTTCCTACCCTAAAATTCTCTTTGCTTTTGAATGAAATTCTCTGGAACAGGCCCTGTCTCATTGCCAGTGTCTTTATACCACACAGAAGAAGCCGGTGCTAGAACTGGCTGAATATATGCTATATGGGAAAACCTAAATAAAGAAATGTAACTCCAGCTGTGGTTCCAGCACAATCCTTGAATCAGAAATAATGTTCACACAGAGACTTATAGAAATGGTTGAGGTGATGATCCTTCCCCATTGTCATCCGCAAACACTGACAGTAAAACACATGCCTTAAACCATGTGAGCTGTGTTGCTTTAACCAACCACGTTATAGCTGCATCCAGCCCGAGCAGCGTTATCATCGAGAATTGCAAAAAGATGCAGTGTCTTTCTCTCCAAGGAATAACTGCAGAAAGACCAACCATACTATAATCCATTTAAGACCACTTTTTGCTGAAAGGTGAAACCATTCACCCTGAAGCTGTCCATATACCAAGAGAAAGATGATTCACAAGCTGAGAGCTTGTAGCGTAGCAAAGCCATCAGTATTTCTGTCAGATTGCCCACTGTGGTTGCTTCTGCCACAGGAGGTTTCTCTATTGTATAAAAATGAGCTTAAGGCTGTGCTGGGCTGCAGTCTCCTTCCCTTTTACCTCCACATGTCACGTCTCCTTTTTATCCATAAAACACAAGGTAGCAAATGTATACGTGTGGTACCACATGGGGCCATGGCACCACCGCTGCCATGCTCAACTACTTGCTATCTGTCCTGTCTCCACTGGAGAAATGTTGGGAGAAGATGCTCTTAGCTGGACACCGACAAGCTTAAATCATAGGGGGCTGCCTGGACTTCACAGCCCCAAGTGCTTGCTCTCCAGGGACTTGCTGCTTAACAGATTTATCTGGAGAAGATTAACAAGGTTTTCAGTAAAGTTCCTAAAGCATTTTGTTATATGAAATCAGAGAGAGGGCTTTATTGGTTCTGTTCCAGTACCTTTCATTCCTGTTGAAAATCATTCTACTTTGAGAGCAGTCTAATTGAAATTGAGAAGTTATATGTTCCTCAGCTGGAAAAAAGGCACCAGAATCTGTTCCACAGCTAAATAAAACATGTTTCAATATGTTCAATCCATTTCTTTCTTTGCAAATGACCTGAGGGCACAATTCCATTTTAAGCTCATGCTCATTTTTCTGAAATCCATCAACGACTGGCTTTTCCTGAAAATCTGTCTGAACAAAAAACATGCTTTTTTTTTCCAGAAAGAAAATAAATGCTCTTTGAAAACAAGTACTCCCAAAGCCAAATTTCAGACTTCTTTTAAGTAATTTTTCGCCACTATCTTTTTTTTTAAATTTTTCAGTATTCAGCCAGCTCTGATAAGATTCCTGGGCTTGGGCACATTGATGTTTTCAGATGAGTATGGGATATCCTTGCACCTGCTGTAAAACATGAATAGAGCCAAATCCCCCAAAGCCTATAAGATATAGTGACATTTACTTCAAGGGTTTACAAGAGTAAAATCATTGAAGTATGCTTAAAGCTAGTGACTGAATCATTTGCTGAAATATCCTTTCAGTGGTATTAGACCAATAACAATTGCTAAGGAACCTGGGGAAGTCCTGAAGTTTGGGGGAAAAAATTGCAATTTGGATTGCTGTTGTTTAAGGACAAGTGATTAATAGAAGGTCATTAGGCAATGAAAAGGAAGTCTCAGGTCTCCCAAAAAAGGGTTAGCTTTTAGGGTCTTGAACAATTAGAGTTTTTGTGGAAAACACAAATGCTCAAACAATTTTTTTTCCACCTGAAAGAGATGTCTGTATTATATTCTATATGAAGAAATCTTAGCAGGATATAAACCTTACAGAACAGATAAAACATATCCAGGTTTTGGTTTTATCTTCCATTCTTTGCTTTTTGTGTCCTCACATTGGGTTAAAAAGGCTTCCAGGCAGAGACTTGCTTGTGTAGCATGGCTCCTATAGGAACAGTAAAGCATTGTTCCTCTGGCTCAATATCATATTACATCCATTTTTGCAGAGATGACAATGCCTGTGTAAGCCACAATTATAACAGATTGTATGACAAATATCCATGATCAGAGCATTAGAGAATGAAGCCCTCAGATTGCAAAATGAAATGGGTACAAAGATTTTTTGACTGTGTCAATACTTTGGTCTTGTTTTCCATACATGCCCTTTGTGTCCTTTTACATTTTCACTAAATCAAGGGAAGATGATCTGAATATTATTCACAATAAGGGCTCTTAATGCTATCCTGGCAGATACATTGGAAAATAATAAATCATGTCTGGTGGGGGACCAAATAGCTAGTTCTGAAATGTCTTAATAAATTTTTAAAAAGTATTTCCAGTTACATGAATTTTTGTGCAAGCTGAGTCCATCCTACTTCAGAGCACGTAGCATGTACCTCCAAAATGCTATTTATAATCGATAGTAACTGAATATCAGCCTATTTTTTTCATATTGAATACAAAGACTAACACAACAGGGAGCTTTATACATTACCATAATGAAATACATGTATTAGCCTCAGCAGGTATCAAGCACATCCCAGCTTAACCATGTGACTGGGACTACTCACATGCTTAAAGTTAACTTGAGCCAGAAAGGCTTAGGTTTGTGCTCAGGAGCTGTGGTTGGGCTCACACGGCAGGTTTGAATGCAAACGGTTTGTTCTGTCAGAGACAGAGATTTATCTTTATAGAAGGTGTGATCCTGATCCTAGATACAGGGAAATTAACATAGTCTGCCTAAATGCTTTTTATTAATCTGGGTCATTATCCACAATTTTATCGAGTGCTTAACTGAATGAGATGATTGTTTGATTTCATGAGCCTTGTCCTCTCTTCCTAACTCCTATATGCTGTTTTTATCTGAAAATGCATTGCCACCTTAAAATTTGGTATTCAGTATAGATATTCAGAATTCCTAGATGCAATTTTAATTTTATCACATTATTTACATATTTCTATAATTCTGCTAAAGTCAGCTGCATTAGGGAGGGAAAAGTAATATCTCTTTCTTCCCTCATGCTTTCTATTTGTGTTCAAATTATGCACAGTCAATTCTTTATTTCTACTTAACACTGATTTCTTTATTTTTAGGTGCATTAAACCACACTTGAAATCATTTGCACTTGGGATCTATACCCTGGCAGTAAGAGTGCTTGGTAAGTCTGGTTGGGTGCATTTTAATGTAGTCCTTATTAGTCACTTATCCCAGAATTAATCTTTGACTGTTGGAAAGAACTACTTCTAGCTGACAAGTCAATATTATATGATTAAAAAAAAAAAAGGGAAACACAGGGAAGAGGCTTGGGAAAAGGAGAGCAACTGTATATTTTGTAAACCCTACAGCTGTATCATACTTATAATAAAAATGTAGATTGACAAAGTACATAGAAGTGACAAGGGATCTGTCTTAGGGCTATGAAGCTAACATCAAAATTACTTCTTGCCTCCTCTTATCCAATAACAAGCCTAATAGTCTGTACTAGAATATTTTGTGATCATTATTCAGGCATGTTTTCATTAGGTTCTAGGGGAATTCCTGAGGTCAGGGTTGACTGCAGCCCTGTGGTAGAGCTGCCTGCAAGCTTTCTCTAAAAGCAAGGGGGCCATGAGATGCCAAGAAACTGAGAGCTCCAAAATCTTCTAGGTCTTATTAGAAAAGATAACAATTAGCAAGAAGCAGGGCACTTATTTAAATACAGAAAATTTAGATGAGCTGGGTGAGGCAGATGAAACAAAAACAAAACAAGGTATCGGTTGTTTTCTTACAACATCTTTGTAAGCCGGGCTCTTCCCTCCAGGCTTACTTTCTTTTCCAGCAACCCTCAGTGGCTCCCTAGCTTGCCCAGGGTCCACATTGTCTCCTTCCACACCCAAGGAAAGGCTTTTCCTTTCCATCACCCATAAGCACGGCCATGTCCCTGCTGCAGGAGGACCCTGCTCCTCTCAGGATACTTGCACCCATGTTGCAGGCTCCCAGCTCCACTGGCTCTCTCCCTTCTCAACCCACTCCTGCAAGCATGTTGGAAACAACCACCACCACCCCAATCTGAACAAACTCCATTGTGCTTATGGAAGGAGAAATATTTCCCCTTTTTCTAGAGGGTTTCTACAAAGCGAAGCAACCAAGCCATGGTAAGTGCTCCTTCTGGCAACTTCAATAGGCTTTTTGATGTTCTTCTGCATTTTATGCCCCATCCTAATTTCACGCAGGGCAGAAAGGTGTGTGTGTGTGCAGGGAATGCAAGATGCAACTTCTTAAAACAGCAAAGAGTGTGGAAGTGTCGTTCTTATTTTATATTGTACATTAGCATGCCTCTAGATCAGAACTGATTACGTTGGAAAGTAATGTTATTTCCTCTATTTATTTGTTAAATACATCCAGCTGGAATTCCAGCCCCAGTGTATTTTGGAGTGGCAATAGATACCACTTGCCTGAAATGGGGAAGCAAAAGATGTGGGGGAAGAGGAGCATGTAGACTCTATGATTCCAGTGCATTCAGGTAACAACTCTTGTCAATTCATTCCTTAAATACCTCTACACACAATGGACTAGCACTGGCAGGAGAATTTGCATCAAATAAATTGGGTGAAAAATTTTACCTTGAATGAAAGAGTCTGAAAAGCAATAATAATAATAATGATAATAATGATAATAATAATGCTCATTTTTTTGAGTGCTCTTTTGGTTTAGTCTTTTTTGGTTGATATTATTTTAATTTCTGCTGAAAATATTTATGGCTTTTCATTTTTAGCCAAAAAAACTTCAATTTAATCCTCATTTTTCTACTAAAACTCCTCCCATTTTCTCAGCAGCTCTGCTAGGGGGAGGGTTGGAGGGAGCTATTGTACCTCACCATTGTTCCTTATTGGAGCTGGATCACAAGAAGGAAGGGAAGATGCCATGAAGCACGCCTGGCTTATTGAAAGGCTTAAGCTCTGTGATGTCTTTATTGATTCATTGCTAGAGGAGAGTAATTATATGAACTGTATTCATGAATGGCATTACTCTGACATGGAGAACGGAATAACAATGGTAAAAGGAAAACAAGAGAACAGGGGTGCTGGTAAGTTGTCACCCATTCCCCTCCTCCCCCACAAAAATAAAACATGAGAAGAGGGGTACATCTTCTTTTGAAAATTTCATCAGAGAAGAAAAGAACAAAACTCATTTCAGACTCATTACTAATAAAGCATGATGAGACATTATTAATGTTGTTGTTGTTGTTATTGTCATCATTATTATCTGCCTGTAAATCAAAAATGCCATTGGTATCACTGGTACTGCTGGTGAGGCAACCAAAAAATATATTAATCGTCCTAGAAATATTAGCATTCTTCTAACCAAAGCACATTAGAGTGGAGGATGACAGTCAATGACTGACACACTTTCTTTGCCACTGTCCACACAATACCTGACCTGGGTGAGCTGAGCATCTCTTGCTGCCAGCGTCATCACCTTGCTGCCTTGCTTGAACTCCTTCCTCACTCAGCTTCACCTCACAAAAATATAAATGTGTCCGTCCTGCCAGGCTGCCTTCTAATTGTACATTGCCTTCCAGATAGGTCTGATAGATCTTTTCTCTCACAGATACGTTTATCTGGGACTGACTTTGGTGTTGGGCACCATGTCTGTTTTCTTCAGCATCGCAGTCCTTTGGGTCCTAAGGAAAAGATCCTCTACACAAGATGAGACCGTCTCAGCCAACGGGAGAGGCACTGGTTTGACAAAGAAGAGGAAAGATAATTTTGTCAATAATGACCATTTAATTCAGACAACTTATTGGCCAGAAAAGGAAACTAGACTTTAAGAAGATTGAGATTTTGACAGTGACTTTATCTAGTGAGTGGTGTTCCAGGCAAAAATTTATCATCACTGAAGCTCTTTAAGTGAGGTGTCCTCTTAGTATCCACCCTGAAAATGTTCATATTTATGTAATTTTCATTGTAAATACAAAGACAAAAGACAAACATTTTAGAATATGTATAGCTCTGAAAACACTGCTCAACATTTGTCCTGCCAAGTAAGTGAAACTCAACAGAGGGAATTTGCTGGGGTTAAGGGGGTGCAGCTTGCTCCCTCGCTGAAAAGCAGGCTTTAAGGCTGCCCCTCAGCTTCATTCATGGTCTAGGCGCAACCACTGCTGCTGCCCCTTTGCTTTCTTCTGCATGTAAGAGGTGATGCACGGGCTGCAGGACCTAGCTATGGTGCACTCAGCCTTACTATCAGCCCTTCAGGGCACTGGTGCACAAAAACTACTTTGTAAATGGAAGGGGCAGAGAATATTCTGCACTGATTTTCACACAAAACTCCCCCTTGCAAGCAGCCTGGCACGGGGCAGCAGAAAGGTGGAATGACAAACCAGCTGCAGGCTTTGAGCTTCCCATCAATTCTACCCATAACACTTGGGCCATCAAATGTGGTTAGGGATTTCTTTTCAAGCATACTCCAGCTCTGTTATAGCACAACATTAACAGTAATGTAAATTGTCATTACAACAGTCAAAGATTCCATCAGAATATCTTCCTAAGGAAACTGGAATGAAAAATAGAGCTTTTTTAGGTTTCCAATAGTTTCTTCCTACTTGCTAATACTCAGTGTACTGAATAATTCAATGCATTTTATGCAGTGTAATAACACCATGATACAAGACACACGTGATTTATTTTTAAAAAAGCTATGACAATACTTCTTGGAATAATAAAATGAATTCAAAGACTGAGTGATTTGGGGCATTTCTTTTTAATTTGTATTATTTAAGTAGCTGGAACAAAGACTGTATGATAGCAGCCCTCTATATGTAATTTTTGCAGTTCAATAATATTTGGTGTTTGATAAATTTGGGGGCTGGGGGTTCGATAGAGAATTGCTTAGAATGGGACAGAGTCTCAGCTTATGCTGAGATATGCTGAGATAGTGTCAGTACCACTACAGACAACATCCTTTAAAGTATTTTAGAGTGCCTAATTAGGGGCAGGCTTCACCATTCATCATAATATTGGCAAAACAACCTCATGCCCCATCACTTGCATCTCAGAAGTGAATGTAGGTTCCCTGCTGCCTACCTGAGCTTGCAGACCGAGGTTAGATGCTGAATCTATCCTGTGGGATGCATGGGAAGGGATAGACATATAAGAATGGGGTTTACTGAGCTTTATCAATGAAAAATGATTACAGTGGATCACTAGAGAGAGAACTACCTAATTTATTCAATAGAACAGATTCCTCCCCAAGGACAGGGATGCTGCTTAGGCACCAAACCCCCTGCAGAAGGGAAGGATTTAAACCAGTCACTTCACAAAATGCAGTTGTTGGAGGAAGGACCAATGGCCTCCACAGCTTATCACATAGGTGAGCTGCTAGGCCACTCTCCATCTGCTAGGCCACTCTCCATCCTTTGAAAGGTCTTGGAGAACAGGAGAGGTGCCTGAGGACTGGAAGAAAGCCAGTGTCACTCCAGTCTTCAAAAGGGCAAGAAGGAGGACCCAGGGAACTACAGGCCAGTCAGCCTCACCTCCATCCCTGGAATGGTGATGGAGCAGCTCATCCTGGAGGCCATCTCCAAGCATGTGGAGGATAAGAAGATGATCAGGAGTAGTCAACATGGATTCACCAAGGGGAAATCATGCTTAACCAATCTGATAGCCTTCTCTGATGGAATGACTGGCTGGGTAGATGAGGGGAGAGCAGTGGATGTTGTCTCCCTTGATTTCAGCAAGGTTTTTGACACTGTCTCCCATAACATCCTCATAGACAAGCTCAGGAAGTATGGGTTAGATGAGTGGACAGTGAGGTGGGTTGAGGACTGGCTGAACGGCAGAGCTCAGAGGGTTGTGATCAGCGGCACAGAGTCTAGTTGGAGGCCTGTAGCTAGCGGTGTCCCCCAGGGGTCAGTCCTGGGTCCGGTCTTGTTCAACTTCTTCATCAATGACCTGGAGGAAGGGACAGAGTGCACCCTCAGCAAGTTTGCTGACGATACAAAACTGGGAGGAGTGACTGATGCCCCAGAGGGCTGTGCTGCTGTTCAGAGAGACCTGGACAAGCTGGAGAGGTGGGTGGAGAGGAACCTCCTGAAGTTCAACAAAGGCAAGTACAGGGTCCTGCACCTAGGGAGGAATAACCCCATGCACCAGTACAGGTTGGGGGTTGACCTGCTGGAAAGCAGCTCTGCCGAGAAGGACCTGGGAGTGCTGGTGGACACCAAGTTGACCATGAGGCAGCAATGTGCCCTTGTGGCCAAGAAGGCCAATGGTATCCTGGGGTGCATCAGGAAGAGCGCTGCCAGCAGGTCCAGGGAGGTGATCCTCCCCCTCTATTCAGCCCAAGTGAGGCCACATCCGGAGTACTGCGTCCAATTCTGGGTTCCCCAGTACAAGAGAGACATGGAACTCCTGGATTGAGTCCAGCAGAGGGCTACAAAGATGATTAGGGGACTGGAGCATCTCTCCTATGAGGAAAGACTGAGAGCTTGGCCTGTTTAGCTTGGAGAAGAGAAGGCTGAGAGGGGATCTTATCAATGTATGCAAATATCTTAAGGAAGGGTGTCAAGAGGATGGGGCCAGACTCTTTTCAGTGGTGCCCAGCAACAGGACACGAGGCAACGGGCACAAACTGAAACACAGGAAGTTCCATCTGAATATGAGGAAAAACTTCTTCACTGTGAGGGTGACAGAGCACTGGAACAGGTTGCCCAGAGAGGTTGTGGAGTCTCCTTCTCTGGAGAGATTCAAAATCTGCCTGGACGCAATCCTGTGCGACGTGCTCTAGGTGACCCTGCTTGAGCAGGGGGGTTGGACTAGATGATCTCCAGAGGTCCCTTCCAACTTCAACCATTCTGTGATTCTGTGATGAGTGTTCAGACAGTCACTGGGAACATGGGAGACCCAGACCCCTGTCCTTGCTCTTTGTCCTCCCAGGTGACTGTCAGAGGTTGGTGTCCATTCTCTTCACTTTGCCTTGCATAGCTGGGTATTGAACTAAACAAATGAAGTTTTAAAAATTTGAGAAGTTTGTGAAATGGGACTGGCTAAGGCATTCTGACTAGGGTGATCACAAAGGCTGGTGGTCCAGTCTCAGGTCCCATTCATACTATATTGTCATAAAAATAACAAAAAAATGCCAAACAGCACCAGCCTCCGGGAATGGGAGCTGCTCAGAGCCTTCCATAGCCTGCCTGGGAGGGCGCTTTTGGTAGAAATGAGCTCTCATACCATGTGAGAGAAAGGAGGAGCTTAACTTAAGGATATGCTAGGTTAAAAGAGGCTTTCACTCAATGCCTGATCTTGTATGTACATCAGATAAATGGGGATGTTTCCTAATTTGTGAATCAATCACAAATTGAGGTTTAGGGCAGGGACGTTGCTGCTCAGCAATGCTGAAAGTAGCACAGAGAAGAGCTCTGCACATGCCCTGCAGCAAGACGCCAGGGAAAATTTACTGGTTTACAGACTGTACAAGTGCAGCTGTTGTAGATCTGTGTTTTATACCAGCAAGCTAAAGTCTAAGCATTAACAGAAGCAAGGAAAAAAAGATACTGTCGAACCACTACAGTAGCGACCACTACAGTCAAACTGAATCAAGCCAAAGTGCCAGGCTCTGCAAACCTGCGGTCTGTTGCAGATTACTAGCCTTGACATCAACAGGTCTCAAGGTAATTCAGACTTAATCTCTGTTTATTCTCAGTCTCAGGCAAAGTAAACTTTGGGTCATGTCAGAGACTTACATAATTTCATGTCAAACAGAAAACAGTGTATTCCCAGAAGTTAAAAAACAAAAACAAAAAAACAAAAAAACCCCCCAAATCCTACCAAGCAGGACAAAAGAGAAACTAAGAGAAACACCTCCTGTTCTTCTAAGTCAGCAAGAAGCATGAATTTTTTTTTTTTTCAGATTATGACCTAAACTTAGTGCATATGCCTGTACTTTGTGGATAATTCTTTTAAAGCATGGTTTTTACTTCCATGCCTTGTTTCCAACACATATGAAAGGAAGATGAATATTATAAAAGAATTTGCTCTAGCAAGGCATATTTTCATTATGGTTTAAAAATGAGCAGTCCTTTCCTCTCACCTTTCAGCAATGATAATGCTCTAAGCTACCAAGCAGATATATCCCTTTTTCACTTTGAAATATTCTCAAGTCTACTGCTGTATTTTACTGCTCCAGGTATTAAAGTGGATGCATGGTCTGACTAGAGATACATGCCCTGGATTGGTTATAATAAATAACCAAATGGACACAACACTAAGGAATTTGGACCTGTCAAGTTCTTCCTACCAGAATTCTTTCTCTTAAACTAAATCTATGTCTTAACCTAAATCTACTACTGGCAATGTATCCCAAAGGTTAGCAAGTTTAGATTTTTTTTTTTCCTTTTTAATATTACAGATATTAAACTGTAATTGAGAGACTGCAAAATGACACATAGTGTTCCTTTTCAAAGGTGAGGCTGTTAAAAGAATTGGCTGAGGAGCTTTCTAGACCATGGATGTCAGCACTTGAGGCTAGAGTGGGACATGCAGCCTTGTCAAGAAGCACCCATGCATTGTATGTCATGTAAAAATAATATACATGCATCTTCTTCCTACAGCAAACGCCTGAATTGGCACACATTAGAACGTGTGTGGGTGCCAGGCCATGTCACATGTTGGGAAGTGCAACCAAGCCTGGGGTGTGTGAGTCTGCATGGTTTCTTTTCCAGCACCCAGCAAAAATGCACCCCTCCAACGGCATAAAACAGCCTCCTTTAAAGCTAGTCATTCCTGGTCAGGCCACCAGGGAAAATTGAGCAATTCTAACAAATGAAGAGGGAAAAAGTGGGGGTCAGTGGAGTGTGAGACCAGTGCATTTGATCATGTCCACCCAGCATTTGAGTGCAAAGAAGCATCAGTATAAGATGAAGTATCTTCAGCTCAGTAGGCAGTAGAGAAGCTACCCCATCCTCGTGCTATTATTAAATTGCAACATCAAATTCCGGAATCTAAGGGAACTTCCAGAAAACAGAAAGTAAATGGTGTGAGAATACCAAACAATATAAAAGCTGAGTAATGATAGTTTACTCCCTTGGCGTGCTCAGAGTAGTGAATAGGATTGATGTATGAAACAATTAGTGCAATATGTTAAAATGTCAGCACGTTTATTTTCATCTGAGAGAAAACTTTTACCTTTTTTATATTTTTACCATTTTGGTTGTTTGACTGTTGATAACACAGTACAGTTTAACTTTTCTAAGACATGCTATTTAATTCTGCTTAACATTAAATAAAAAAAATCGCATATAGAAGCTATAAAGCACGTAGTACATAGAATCACAAGTAGCTAATTCACAGGACTGGTTAAAAAGTATTTGTAAATAGAGTCATTATGGAGAATTCTGAGTGACATGAAGAAAGGGAGTGCATTTTTGTTGTTTAACACAAGAAGAGCATCTGAGGACATTAACAACTGACAAGTTCAGGATAAATGAACAGAGGTACTGCTTCAGCTGATGAATAGTAGAATTATGGAGGTAGAAGTTTATATGAGTTTAAAGAGTGACTAGATGAAAGGGACAAAAATCTATGGAAGGCTCTTAAAAAAGCACAGAAGCCACCTCAGAAAGTCTCAGGCAAAAGAAAAAAAAATCCCTGGAGGCTGAAAGAGCATATGAGAAAGCCTGGTTATATACATTGCTACAAGGATGGCCACAGCAACAGAGATTAGGCCTATTCAGTCTGGAAAAAGACCACTTAAAGGAGAAGAAAACAGAGGTCTAAAAAATTGTAAGTAAGTGGAAGAAAAATGTGGCCAGGGATCAGCTGCTCACCTACATCAGCTACAAGTACTAGGGAGCAACAAATGATGACCATAGGAGCAAGGTTCAGAACAAATAAATGGAGTTGGCTTTTCACACAGTAGATACAAGACTTGTGAAATCATGCAAAAAATGTAGTATTCAAGGGTTCAAACAGAAATAGGGTAGTTTTACACAAAAGAAAACTCCATGTGGGTCACTATGTACCTGCCTTCTCCTACTGGTGCTGCTCACAAATTCCCTTGTATTTTGAAACTAACTGGATATTGGGAGAATAACAGAAGTGTATCATATGTATATGATACATTTGCTGACCCTTACTTTCCCTAAGCATCCTCCCTTGGTTACTGGCCCTGAGGGCACTAATAGACCTTAATGATCCTGACCAGCCCCACTGGGATCCCCACCCACACCTCTGCCCAGGGGCCTGGGGGCCCCATTTCAGCTCAGCCCTAGGCACCTGTCCCTGGCTGAGCCATGTGGGAAGTGTGCCTGTGCATAGCCTGGGCTGTTCATGAATTTCTGCTTGGATTTCCTGGGTTGTCCTTGGGCCTGCCTTTGTTCACTGGACTGCTGCTGGGACCTGCGGCTCTGGCTACCCTGGCTCTGCTCACCCTCATCAGGTGCTGGGGGCTGCATCTTGTCAGCAAGGGCATGGCACACTGGAATTGTCTTGGTTCCTGGCTCATCCCCACTTGTGGGGCAGCCCCTAGGGCTAGAGGGATGGTAGGTGTGACTCTGGCTGATGATCTTTCTTACGCCCTGGAGCATCTGTAATGGAGTTAGGCATGAAGCAGGTCTTCACCCAGTGCTAATCAACCTCCAGAAGAAAGCAAATCTATAGTTGCGATAAAAAATTATGAGAGAGTAATTATGAAGGTGGGGCCATTTAAAAATGCTTGTTAAAATGACCTCACTTAAGCAATATGTAGTTAATGTTACTAGGAGGCTGGTTAACCAATAGCTCATTAAGACAGTTCATTGAATCCTGGAAAGGAGTATATGGGGAAAGGATTTAGTGGAGAGCAAATGGAGCACATTCTCACAGCATGACAGTGACTAGGTCAGGAAACTTCCTCTCATGGCAGTGAAGCAAGGTAAGTTTGAGTGAATGGTTGTTGTACATGGGGTGTTACTAGAATCCTCTCCTTGATCTTGTGCTGTTGATGCGTCTAAACAAAGATACTGAGAAATGGGATTTGGCTTAGGAAAAAAAGCTGTGAAAGTGCTATACACTCAGGAAAAATCTGTCACAGAGTGAGAGACTAATAGCATGTAGAGAAAATGCAGATCATGACCAAATCACCTTCACATGTGGGAAGATTTCTGACCAGAGAGGGCTATTTAATTCTGCAGACAAAGGAAGAATACATTCCAGCACCTGGAAGTTAAATAGGACAAAATTGGCTTAGAAATAACATACGTTTTTTCCCCAAGAACAACTTTCTTTGGGATCTTACTGATTTTTCTGTCACTTGCAGTCTTTAAATCAAGACTGGACCCTTCTTGTAAAAGATTTGCTGTAGCACAACAAGACAGAGGAACAGCTTAGTGAAGTTGTGTTGTGTATTATGCCAGGCATTCAATTACTTGAGCATAATAATTTTTTCAGGCCTTAACTCTCAGGGTAATATCCCAGACCATTTGAAGGTGATGGAGATTTTGGCCCTGGATTTTCACCTGAAGAATTTTTTCAGTATTGTTATGTTGTATACACACACACACACACACACACACACATGCACGCACGCACATATATATATGTATGTATATATGCATGCACATATATATACATCTATACACAGCACACATTTGGTCTAGCTCCTACAGAGGTCTAAGTACTCTCATCTCCCAATGACTTGCATACCCTCAGCTCTACATCTATAATAACAACCCTGAACCAGGTTGTTGTTTAAAATTGGATGCAAGGTAAAGCTGGATAGTCATCATTACATGCTACTTTTTGTATTTTAAATGGAAAAATTATAAACATCATTAAAACAGCACACCTTCTTTTTTTCCTAGATTAGATACATGATACAAATCAATAGCAAAATTATCAATGGGTTTTTATGAATGACAAAAGCTCCACTAAGCAGTGGAAGGAACATGTCCCAGACAATAGGTAAGATGGTGACAGTTTTTGGTGTCACCAAATCAGCTTGTAAGTATGCTTTTTTTTCTTTGTAGCTCTACAGCAACAAACTGATATTAGATGCGCTGAAACAGCAGCAGCAGAAACCTTTTCTTTCTCTTGAAGTAGCTACAAACATACTGTGAAGGTTTTCACAGTCTCAGGACCCCTATATTCATTTAACATATCACTTATTTTTCTTAGTTCATTAATCAAGAGTTAAATTCTAAAGTCCACTGATTTCCTTTATTTAGGGATAAGTGGCCTGAGAATAAAAGGGCTCTAATCAAAGCTGCCCACTGCAGTTGGCCTCTGCCTGGCCACCTGCTACTGCTCGCTCACCCCTTGCAAATTGGTGCCTTGGCAGTCACTTCTTCTGGTGGGAGTCTGCTGCCACCCTCTGCCTGGAGGAGTCTGCAACCATGTCCTGCTGTAAAGGTGATGCTTAGTGCGGCTTTTGTAAGAATTGTTTTTATTCTCAGGAGTAATCAACAATTACTGATATCTCAGTGTTCTTATTATGGGGATCTTGCTCTCATAATCCAATTATTTCCTTTAAGTGTAAATTAGAGTCATATGGAAGGAGTTCAAGGGAAAAAAAAAAAGGATGAGAAGCCTTTTTTTCAGGTTTGGTACCATAGTCTTTCATTTAACTGCAGTACTTTCCTATTTCCCATTCTAGTTCTTTTGGTCAACATCAAATGCTCTGGTTCATGAAGGCCACTTTCAGTGTGAATGCTTCCATGCGTGGCTTGGACAATAACAGTCTGAATAATGAAAAATTCTTCTCAGCTGTATAGAACCTAAAAATAAAAGATATTTTCATTCCAAAATAAGTCATAGATTAATGGTATATAGGCAACTAGAAAAAAACCTGGGGAGAAATTGCTGTGTATTCATGTGCTGGAATGAGGAAGCCAAAGAAATATTGTTTTCCCTTTTTGCCATATGAAAAATTGTTAGTTTTTTCTACCGGTTCTATTAAAGCATGCATTTAGCTCGGTGTCTTTTTATGTTTTTAGAGCCATAAGGCAAAAAAATATTGGATAGGTCCTTTAATACATCTGAATAAAACCTGACAATGAAACCTTGGGAAAGGTAAGATCCATTTCATTATGCAATATCGCAAAACAAGAGGCAACACTTATCCTGATATAGTTAGAGCATAATAATGGAGCTCGTGACACATCTCTGAAGAAGAAGGAGGACACAGTTTGTTGTGTGTAGGTGCCCTAAATGGAACACTGGTAACTACACTGAGAAGCAGAAGTATGGTATGCCATCCCGTAATAAATAACGATAAACCAGTGCCAAGGCAGCCTATCTTGTAGACTAGCTGAAAACCTCAACAACCTTATAAGAAAAATGTTAGAAGAGGAGGGCTGATGCTTTATCCCACAACATGAAGTGAAGAATCACTACCTCTCAGAAGAAAAGAGGCCCATATCTGTTGTAGAACTTCTGCAGAAGAGCCATGAATTTGGACTTCTTGCATGTAGCTAGTACTAAGCACATGCTCAGTTGACCGGGAGGATACACTCTACTCCTTTTCAGTAAAATGGCCTATTTGTTTGTTTTTTCTTAATTCAGACCTAAATCTGATGGATGCAGTCATAATAACACCATGTTTTTTCCTCTGCAACAATGAACAAACCCTGCGCCCCTTTACTGTGTTATTGATCACTAGTCATGGAAAATCAGTAATAGCTCTGCACAAAAAGCTACAAGTAAAAGAAACCAATAAAATACCAAGAGAAGATTATGGAATATTACAGAACAAGTTCATCTTGAAGCCATCATCAGGCACACAATGGACCGGTGACTGGGAACATTGAGCATGGATATACCAAGGGCAAATCATTCCTGATCAACCTGGTTGCCTTCTACAATGAGTGGACAAGGGGCGAGTCATGGATGTTGTTTACCAGGACGTTTGATATCACTGCCCTTAGTATCCTGGTAGCCAAACTGGTGAGATATGGACTGGAAAAATGAACTATAAGGTGGGTGGAAAACTGGAAGACTCAAAATTGTTCAGCAGTTCAAAGTCCAGCTGCTGGCCTGTTGCTAGTGATGTTCCTCAGGGTTCAATACTAGTGCTAATATTGTTTAACATCTTCATTAAACATTCAGACAACAGGACTGAAAGCATTCTCAGCAGGTTCATGTTAGAAAGCAGGATTGCTCTCAAGAGGGGCCTCAAAGAGGCTGGAGAAATGGACTGACAGAAACCTCGTGAAGTTCAACAAAGGAAAATGGACCTGCACCTCAGATAGGATAAGCCTACACAGCAGAATATGCTGAGGGGGCCAATTAGATAGAAAGTAGCTTTGCAGAAAAGGATTTATTTGTCCTGGTGGACAGTAAGCTGAACAAGAGGCAGCAGTGCACTTTTGATGCTATTAGGTTAACTGCATATTGGGCTACTTTTATGAAAGATCAGAAGGCCAGGAAAAGTGATTCTTTCCTTCTGTTCAGCACTAGTCAGTCTGTATTTGGAGTACTGCGTCTGGTCTGGGGCACTCCAGCACAGGAAAGACATTGAATCATGTTGAATGCAGGGGCACCAAGATTGTCAGGTGGCTGGAGCATATGAAATACAAGGAGAGGCTGAGGGAGCTGGGTTTGTTCAACTTGGAGAAGTAAAGACTCAGTGGGGCAGGGGGGGATCTTACTGTTTCCTCTACCTACCTAAATGGGTGTTTATAGAGGAGACAGCACCAGGTTTCCTCAGAGATGCACAGCAAAAGGTTGAGAGGCAATAGTCACAGGTTGCATAAAGGGATATTCCAGTTCTTCACTCATTCATACATACATACATATATATATATATATGTATATACACATTATGTGTGTGTGTGTACACATACACACACACACACATATATATATATATATGTGCACATTATGTATGTAAAAAGTAACATTACCTTATGTATTTAAAGTTATTCACTGTGAGGAAGGTCAAACACTGGCCCAGGTGCCAAGGGAGGCAGTGGAACTTCCATCTTTGGAGAACTTCATCCAAAACTTGACTTGACAAGATTCAAGAAACTTTACAACACTTTGAAGTTAGCCCTGCTTTGAGCAGAGGGTTGTAGCAGATGAGCTCCAGAGGTTCTTTCCAATCTAAATTATGCTGTGATTCTAAGACTTTCTCTAGATTTTTCTCTAAAATTACTTTTTTTTTTTTTTTTTGGAAGACACCCCAAATGTTGATGAAGCAAGCAGTTAAGACCCATCTATTTTAGCTTTCTAAGCTAGGCACCAGTCTATCATCTCTTTGATTTTCTTTACTGTTATTTCAAAAGTGAAGCTGGAATGTTGCACATAATGTATTTATAAATCTGATAGCAGTAAGGCACAAAGGTGGATGGTACTGTTAAACAGGGGATGGTCTGGATATCATAGAGGAAAAAAAAAGAGGAATGATTATGAGAATGGCAAAATAGGACTGGATTACATTGTAAAATAAAAAGTGCAGCTGAAGGCCAATGACAAGAATTTCTGTTCTAAAGTACAATAGACCAGCTAAGGATTTCCATCCTTAGCTGTAAACATATGAGAAGATCCTGAGTGTACCTGTTGTTTGCAGATAATAACAAACCATCCTGAAAGAGATACTTTGCTGAGAATGCTATGTGTAATCTTAGAATACATCAGACAAGGCTAGAGATAAGGAGTAGTTAATATTTCAAAATGTGGCACTGGTGAGATTACACCTGAAATACTGTATACATTTTTAGCCATGTTCATTGGGGAAATATGAATCCAGTTGGAGAGCACCGAAGCCAAGCGCTCCGAGGATGAGCTGCAGAGTCAAGAGAGCCTGTTTTTCAATAGGTGATTAAACATGATTGTCTTGCTTATCTAGCAAAACAGACTAAAAAGTGTGATTGCTCTCTTCATTTATTATCAAGGTCAAGTGCTAGGTATCAGCATGAAAAGAAGAGCTTTTTAAGCTAAAGGGCCATGTCAGTGCAAAACCAGAATATAATTTGATTGTGAATTCTCATAGGCTGGAAATCAAAAGGAAGTTTCTAGGCATTATAAGAGCAATGTTTTGCAGTAGCCTTAGAAGCAGATGGGAGGTGGGAGGAGGATCTAATTCTTACTCATTTCAGGGCGGAGCTTTTCCATTTCACAAAAGATGATTTTGAGATTGCAGACTGGATTTGTGATCTGGGATTCTGCCTGCATTCTTGTTTTCTAATTTTATTAATGCTTGCATTTGAACTGCCCTGACATATAACTTTGGGGTGACTATCCTCTTCTTGATGATGCTGATGTCTTTTGTTCTGTGGAAGCTGAAGGGAGCTGTCTGGTTGAGTGTCAGAAATAAAAGCCATGAGCAGTGCTAGCTATCACTGCTTATCTCATAATAGTATTGAAGGCTGAATAGTTCAGATATTGCAGAGGCGAACATTGTTAAGTGGGCTGTAATTGCTCATACCAGGTAAAAGAATAGGTATGGTGACCATATTTAGGTTTGCATAAATTACAAGGAATGGCACATTTCGGCCTAACATCTAGGCAGACTGTAGTCAAAGTTTACATGGTCTAAAACCAACTTCTGTTTTAACTAAAATTACTCTTAGCAGTCATGTGTAGTCCACAACAAGAGCAATAAAATAAAATACCTTTCAGGAAACCAGTTCAGGTTTCCTTGAACTAGAGCTGTAAGTAGATAAAGACCTGTTCCAAAGTACACATAGCCCCAGTATATTTTCATGTCCTGTTTGCCTATGCTGTTAATAGCACTGAATATAAATCCCATCATTATTCTAAGCATGAATGTTTCTTGAACATCCAAGTTGTTCAATATACCCAGTGCATTATATTTTCTCTTCCTACAGATCCTTGGCTGGGGCTAACAGGTTTTAATCTGAATAGATTTTAGCCATAGATTAAGAAAATAAAACATCATACCAAGATATGTTTAAGCTATCTGTTATCAGGAACACTTCTAAAGTTGGGTCATCCAGTTTTTAAGAGCAAGGAAGGTATGAACTCTATGAAATTATAAACTTGACAAGCTCAAGAGAACAGGTGTTCCACAAAAGTGTGCAAATGAAGCACACTTGCACATTTTCTACCTAATTTTTGATCCCTGTAGATAAACACATATTTGGAGACCTTTAACAGAGGACAGAACTGGGAGGAGACAAGATTAAAACTGCCTAAACCATAGTTTATATTTGCTTATGTTAGAAGTTAATGATTCTTCTACCAAGTACCAGTGCAGCCTTGCTTAAGGAGAGACTACTCCGGCTTTTGATCATTTGAGTGGTAGTAAAACTGCTGTTGTGGTGGATACAAAACCTAGGTAGGCACCTTTTAATATTCTTTTTGTTTGTCTTAATTTTAAAATGTTACCATTTAGTGTTTGCAGTTAATGAGCATTACCAATGTAGTACTAGTCACATCTCCTGTGACCAGTAATAGCGGTAACATTCGTGTTGCAATGATGGCATCCTACAACTGTACGTATCTCTCTAAACAGTAAACATCATATCTCATGAACAATGCAAGCAGCATTTAGGCCTGCACAGAACTTTGTGATATTCATTTCTCATATTACATTAACTTAATAGGTCTTATTATGATTATGTATCTAAAGATCAATAAAATTCTTGGATTAGCACTGCAGTTGGTACAAGTCAAGATAGTTACATAAACTCCTGGATGAAATCTGGCTCCTGATTTGTGATATTGTAGTCTACTGGATGATGATACAGCTTTTCAGAGTGCAACTGCAGCAAGAAACAGCTGAAAGATTTAGTTTCCTGCTGGATTCTGAAAATTCCTCATTCCTATTTTCTTTCATACCGTTCTGTATAATCTGCAGCAAAATATTGTCTTCACCTTTGTAAACTGATTACCTATTAGTCATGCTGTGTTTAAATTAGTGCTCATTATAATTTACATTGTTGTGGGGAATGGGAAACCAAGCTGGAATTTTTAAAATGTTCATTAAGGGATAGATTAGTATTCTACACCCCAGAGGTAGTGGCCCCTTGAGGGTCATATACTCTGAAGCACTGAAGAAGTCTGTGGCTGTACTGTGCAAGGCAGGCTGCTGGACTTTGCAAGGGACTTGCAAGGTGCTGTGTGCTTCCTGTGATGTTGTAAAAGCTCTCAGCTCCCACCAGAATAAATGAGCCACACTGATTATTAACTAAGACCCTTGATATCCCCTCACCCTAAGTATTTCTCTGAAGACACTGTATTGAGCACAAGAATAAACTCAGTACTTTGTTTCTTCTTTTTTCCCCACTTATTACCATCACAAGTATACTAGCTATTTGTCAGATATTCCCTGGGTATAATGGGAAAGTGAGCTAGAAAGAGAGCAATTGGAACAACATGGAAGAGTATTAACTTTCATTCTCACAGTATGGCTTGGGCTTTGGGGATTTTTTCCCTTATGCTGCTTTTTGGGGGAAGGATTGGTTATTTTCCTGGGAAAGGGGACAGGGTGATTTTTTTGTTGTTGTTTAGGCTGAGTAACTACCTAAACAGGCTTGTTATATGCACAGCTATGTGTTGGCACATTCCACTATTTCACTTGGTAGATCTCTTCTTTCTGCAAATGCAATGACTTCAGGTCAGTACTGCAGCAGAGTGGCTTGTACAAGCAAAGAGTAATAGCTGGAAAGAAGCAGTATGACTAAATGAACAAATGTGCTGCAGAGAACTTCATTCTTTTCCTTTGCTGGTACCCAAATCCTTTGTTTATTAAAGATGGAAACAAATTCTAGTGGCATAGTTCGAAAATAGCAACTTCATCAATACTTTTTAGCCTTGAAATGGTCAGGTTCAACAGTTAATTTAGGTTGATAGTGATCATAAATTTACCTTTTACCTTTTTTCCTAATCCTCTTGTGGCATGACTTCTCCCTAGCCCTGATCTTTTCCTATCTCTGAAAGATCTCCCTGTAGGTCAGGGGCAGCACAGGACAGGAGGAGAGGCTGCCAGCAGCTTCAACTGTTGGTCCTTACACATAGCTCACCCTATCATTTCTCCAGAAGTGGTTGCATCACCTTTTCTCTTGCAGCTCCTCTTTCCCCAGCAACAGTCCCTCCAGTAGCACCTGTGCAAAGAAGCCACAGCACACATGCTGTTCACCCCTGGCAGGAGCTAGTCACCCTGCTCTCACCTGGGAGTCCTTCCCCTGGGTCACTGGAGGAGCTCACCACTGACACTGCTGAGCCAGCTGGCTATCAACTGCTGGCTGGTTTCACACTTTTCTACATGCATCAGGCAGTTTTTGCCCCCAGAAGATGAATTTTACTGCATTTTTCTTCTTTTTCATCCTTTGTTTTGCCTGACACCCTAACCTCTGCCTGTCGATGCCTGTTTCACTATTTGCCACTTTCTTTTTAACCTGCTGTTTGATACTGCTCTCACCCTCAGGGCCTGTCCTCCCTTCTTACGCCTTCACAGTCCCTCTCTGAAACATTTTCCTCCATCGCCTGCTAATATCTTAACTTCTTTTGTTAGTTATGGATACTTAACTGCCTTTCTGTTTTCTCTCTTTTGCCTCTTATTTCTATCTTCATGTTTTTCTGCCTTCACTCTTTCTTTCCTTATATCCAGAGTCTACGTCCTGTTGTATCTTCAAACTCTCTAAAAAAAGCTACTTCTATAGCCCTGTCACCAGTGATGACCTGCTATCCCAGCATCTTACTGTAGTCCTTAATGTATCCTCATAAGAGGGAGAAACTCATCTTCAGATTACATGGGTGTAGCTAAATTTTGGAGGACCAGATGCTCAGAAGTGTTTGAGTACTCACTCCCTGGGTCAGATGCACAGAGAATCTTCTTTCACAAACATTTCTGTTAGTAGCCATGCAGGCTTGAGCAAATCCTTCCTCTATGCCTTGTTCCCATCTGCCTGGGGAATCAAGGTGTGCGTGTGGGAAGCTATTTTTCATTTGGATCAGTTTTTTGACCCAGACTTACAGCACAGTCATGGAAGCAGTGGCACTTGCTTGAGTGAAAAGTGTGGGAAGCAGATATGAGCAGTGGAAAAGGAAAGGAGATTTTTATGGCAGCAATAGCACCTAAGGACAGGCTGGTGAACTTAAGCCTAAGAAACTTTTAAACCATTTAAATCTCTGCTTACTTGTTTTAACATCATCGAGGCTTGCCCCATTTGAGTAAACAAAACTGTTCTTCACCACCGTGCATTAGAGCAATGTCTGCCCTTCAACTGCTCTGAAAAATGTTACTCTGCCATATGACCTGTAGCAGAGCAATTTGCAAATGCAGCTGGACTTTTTCCAGCTTTGTAAAAGTTCGTCCAACTTTTTTTCAGCTCCATTCAACCATGGAAAACATCTCTTTGTATGCTTTTTTTCCTCTCTCTACCTCTTTCTTGCTCTTTTCTCAAAGGAAGAGACTACTGTGAAAGGTGAAATAAATCAATTCCTGTGAGCTATGATTTCTGAGCTCTGAACTGGGTACATTAGTTCCAATATTCCCATTTCCTCTGTGTGTCAAGATCTGCAGATCTGAAGAATGGTTTGTTTCCAGTGATCCATTTTTCCAGGGGGGCTCTGCAGTGGCTTTTGGATCTTCCTTCAGAAATCTGTTCTGTTTGTAGTTGGAGTTGCACAAACGGGCAAGTGTTTTCATTCTTTAAATAAACTTTGCAAATAGATATGTAAACTTCCCTTATAGCATTTCACAGAAGTAGTCTCCTTTTATATTACTTACACATCCCTCCAATATACATTCTAAACAATCAGTAAAGACAAATGTGAAGATTGTAACATTTGTTGCAATAAAAACAAATTTACCTTAATCATGCAACTAACCTTTCAATAATACAAAATTCTATTTCAAAGGAGGGGAAAGATTAGTCCTCTGTGGCTGCAGTATGTGCTCTTCACAGGGGAACTGGAGCAATTCTGCTGAACTGCTGAGTAACAGTGGATCTCATGCATAGATATAGATATAGATATAGATTGCATTCTGCAGACAGAAAGGTACTAAGAATACCCTGCATGCCATTGCAAGAAGAAAGAGCATCTAAGTTCCTTACAGGAGCTCAGGTAGCTGAAATAATTAGTTCTTTTTGTCATCAAGAATTGTTTGTGACCAGCCAATACAAAGGAATAAGCAGGATGAACGTAGATGGCATGGTGTTACCACACAGATCCTACCAGCGTGCTGACTGACCCCTAAGCCACTTGGCCCTGGAATGCAAAGCTTCTCTCAGACTCCCTGTTCTTCAGCACTGATGCTATGTTGACCCCTTCAGGTTGTTTTTGGACAGAGGTGCTCTCTCTTGCTCTTTTTAGAACTAAAAGTCATTCCAGACCAAAAAAAACATACACCAAAAATGGGGGGAGGAGAGGGAAGAACCATTTAATTAAAAAAAAAAAAAGACATGTCAAAACAAGAAACTTAAAAACTTAAACAAATATACACTTTGAAACACCGATGTCATTGAACCAAATCCTTTTCAATGAAAAGTTTCAGTTTCAACATCTCATCATTTTCCTATAACTGCTGTTTCAACAGAGAGATCCTTAACCAACTTTACCTTGATGTATGTGTTCCTATATTTATTATCGTTTTCTCTTGGGTTCAGATAATTCAGTAAAGAAATCAGCCATGACAGTGGAAACTGAATCCAGCCACATTGATGACTCAAACCAGGAAGCAGAACCTGCCCAGCTTTTGGATGATGAAGCAAATAAACAACTGCCAGTCAAAAAGAAGACTTCCTGCTGCATGGGCCTGAAGGTTTGGTGCCTTATCAATATCACCACAAATTACTGTTGTCATATGTTAAGAAATGTTGTTCAAGATATGACATGGCAGATTACTTCGATATTGTTCCCCCTGTCTTTTCTGAAACTGAATACACACTGGAGGTACAGGGAAGGGTTTGATATTATCAGACTTTGTCCTAAAGAAAATAAAAATTCCTGAGCTAACATATTTACCCTCAAGTTTTTCCTAGTTAAGCCCCCTCCTTAGTCACTGGAGAGAGGTAGCAATCTCCAGTGGAAGACTTCATCCATCCTAAAATAGGTGGCTAAGACACATTGCTGCCTGGAGGTTGCTATTGCCACCCATTTTTGTAGGGCCAAAATGGGGTGACAAGAATCCTATTCCAGGGTCTTTAGTAAATACTAAGGCCTTTAGGCCAAGCAGTCCACTGATTCACACAAGTACCTGAGCTTTCAGGAACACACAGGAAGAATTTAATGCATTGACTGGACAAAGCTGACAGACTAATGAGAATTTTGCTTTCACGTTAGAGCCTTAAGGATTTATCGTTTCTTGCTGAGCTGCAAATACTACAAGGGCAGGATTCGTGTGACACTGATGTGTTTGGGTCTGTGTCTTGACTAGTTCCTGAGCCAGCTTCATCTCAGGTTAATTCCATAGGCTCAGTGGAGTTGGAACCAAGGACACATTTCTCCCTATGAAAAGCCTGTAAAAGGAAAACTTTACGGAAAAAATAGGTAATTGCAAATTTCTCAAACATCCAACATGGTTTGGCTACAGTATTGGGCAAAGGCTGTCACATTTTGCATTTTCTGACTCTCTTTTGCCATCCATATACACCTGCAAAAATAGAATCTGATCTCCCTGGGAGAATCGTGGCACTAGCTTTACCATCATATACACAGGCAGTGCTGCAAGACAGTGAATCTGTAACTGTGCGTCCTGTGATTGCCTTTATATAAATTAGACTTTAATAGACACAGTATATTTAAGGTAATAAAAGGCAAGCTCTTTTTCTACTTCACCTTCCTATCAGAGGTCTTTATGGTTTACTTTGGGATTGTGTTTTCAAACCCAAAATACCTAAGTCATTTCTGTTTGTGTTTTCATGCTTATCTGCAGTTTGTGGTTTCAACTAGAACCCAAGAGAAAGCATTGCTGAAATAAGGCAAGAAAGGTGATTCTCACAGTCTTTTCTGCCAAACTGACTCAGCAAATATAAAACATATCAGGACAAGGCCTGTACTTGTGAAAATTTTCCATTCATTCCTAGGCCAAAAGAGAATAAATATAACTATTTTCAAGCATTTACTGTCAGGATTGGACTTATTTCTTACAGTAGATAGTAATGCAAAGGTCTAAACATATATTTAATTTTGTTTACTTATCCAATGTTGTATTGTATTGTAACTTTTACCCAGTGAGCAATAAGTCTATTTGTTTTTAGTCTCTGTTGAAATAGTTGGATAATATTTAAACAGACTTAGTTTAACTTGTTATCAAATATATCTTTGTTTGCAGAAGTCACAATATGTGTTAGTGGAAGCAACTATAAAATTACAAAGAATATTAAGCTTTCTTCTATGAGGTATGCGGTACACAAGCAACATAGCTTATATATATCATAGCATGATATATATATTCAAAATATATCTAAACGGAGATGCATCCAGATGAACAGGCCTAAAATAAGTAATACATGGCCCAGGCAGAAGATAATTGTGACTAAGGTTCATTTGAGGTTAGATTAGTTTCAGTAAATCTCTGTTGATGGGGAATTTTACCAGTGGCACATTTAACATTTCTGTGACATCTAGAAATCCCACCATTTCAGCTGCCCAACACTGGGCCTCAGCACTCTGACAAATTTCATCACTGGACATAAGCAAGGTAAGCAGGACCCAGGGAGTTGTCTGACAAATTTAAGTTCCACAGTCCATAGGATTTCTGCCTTGGAAAACCTTTGACCAGCAACGCAGGAAAGATCAAGCTTTCTGGTCATCAAGATGGCCAGAGCAACCCTGAAGATAGGTAAAGCAAGAGGCTGCTCTCAGCTCAGAGCCTAGGGCCAGCTCTCCCCAGCAGGGAAAACCAGAGGCAGGAGCAAACCTCGATGAAAGGCCACCATGACTCTCTGTAGCATTAAGGCGTGTGAAAATTCACACACAACGTTGTCACTGGAATTGGATTAACAAAGTCAACCCGACTAAAACATGTGCCATAAGGATTGTTCCACACAAGTTTAAACTTATTTCATCTCTGTATGACCTGCTTCCCTGTTCCTACCTCCCATTTTCCATCTTCATCTTTCCTCAGGTGTTTCTCGCTGCTTTGTCGTTCAGCTACTTTTGTAAAACGTTGTCTGGTACGATTATGAAAAGTTCCATCACTCAGATTGAAAGAAGGTTTGACCTTACGTCCTCTACAGTTGGTCTCGTTGATGGAAGTTTTGAGATGGGTAATTGATATCCCATAACACAGAGCAAACTTTTCAGAGCACTATGAGACACAGCATCTGGTATTAATTTTTGTTCTTTCTTTTTTAGGTAATTTGCTGGTGATAGCGTTTGTAAGTTACTTTGGAGCTAAACTTCACAGGCCCAAAGTAATAGCTGTAGGATGCTTTATTATGGCTTTGGGATGTATTTTAACAGCGATGCCTCATTTCTTCATGGGATAGTAAGTACTAATCAAGATCAATTTGAGTAACAGAATGTTGGAATTGGATATTACTTTTTGTTTTTTGAGAAAAGCTGGTGTATATTAAGTCTTAGATTTCCAAAGATCTATTGAATCTCACCTTGAATAAGACCCAGCTAACTCAACAGTACATCAAATGAAAACACAATTAATCACATGTAACACATACATTACTGTACTTTATATCTGGTTGAAAAATATGGTTCCTCCAAGGTAAAAATTCAACTTTTGGCAAAAATCTGAAAACCAAAATGCTTTAATTTTCAGTCAGATTTGTTCTGGAGTAGAGGCAGAAAAGGAAATTATTTTATGAAATCATTATAAATATATATATATATATATATTTGGCAGGAAACAGTTCCCTATGAAAAACTTTTGAAAAATCAAATTTCAAACAGAAAATGTTGTTCTTTGAAAGTCTTCAGCCATCCTACCATGCTAGTGCTATTGCTTTAAAGAATTAAATAATCTTCCTGAATGGCTTACTGTGTGAACATTTTATAGGGGAAATCAGTGGTAATCTAGGAATGTGGTATCACCGGGTGTTAATAAAGATGTCAGGTTTATGTGGGCAGGAAAGTTAAATCATCAGGAATCACAGTAAAATTATTGAGATACACCTACTCTGTAACCCACCTATATGATTTCCAGAATAAGTTGCAATTGGTGCCATTCTGCATAGGACCTCAAAGCTTTGAGCCAGTAGCTTCGTATTGGGTGACAACCCTATCTGAGATATGACTTTATTTATAGCAACAGGCAACCCTCATGCAAAACCAGGGTTTCAGAGCTAAATCATTGAAGAAAACAACCTACAAAGGTGCTCATTAGAAGAAATCCAGCTCCCTGAAAGAGGCACCCAGAGCCTGGTTGCGGCCTCGGGCAGCCTATTTGTGAAATCGATTCTGTGCTCTCCCCTGGCAAACAGCAATCCCTCACACAAAGAAGCCTTTCAGCTTCAGTGAGTCAGGGGGGAGCACAGATGAATCAGTGCTCATAGAACTGGTCCCAGGCTTTTTTCTTATTCCAAATGCTCATGGCTGGTTAAACTGATCTTCTGTGGTTGGTTAAACTAATTTTTATGCATCTTCTCCAGATTCAGAGAATTACTGTATTTTGCTTATATGTAATAATGTTTCTAGCCATAGTTCTGATACAGTGAAATGATATAGTGAGACATATTTCTGTTGCTCCATTAGATGTATTAGAATAATTTTAGGTGTACCATTGTAAAAAGAAAACTAAAGAGTACATTTCCTCACAGTGGTGGATCTTGCACCAACACCAGACTTATATTTCCCACTGCTTGAGTCAAACTGTGTATCTGACTTGTCTATACTGGGAAACTCATGAAGTTTTTCATGAGCTAGGGACTGAATTTTTCTGAGGAAATTGGTTTGCAGTGCCTCCTAAGATGAACAGTCTTTGTTTCAAACTGAAAATAAGACTGCATGGTCTAGCAGAACCAGTCTGGTTCCTAGAAGCAGAAAGCATATTAGTATATTAGTATATAGCGTTTCAGTTTTCCGTATTTTAAAAATAATCCTCCTTTTTACTCCTTCATTAACACTTTGGACTGATATTAAAAAAAAAATACATTTATCTTTACAGAAATAGCAGTCAGGTGACTGCTACATACTGTACTAATATTTCCCTAGTAAACACTGTTTCTAAACGTACTATTGTGTGTTTCCAGTTATAAGTATGAGACGGCATCACGTACAGCATCTTCAGTCAACTTAACTTCAGATGTAAATCCCTGTTTGCTACATCAAGATGCCAACAAAACTTTGTTGGAAGTCTCACAGTCAGGTAAGGAAGTGTAAGTACAAATGAAGCAGTTAGTTTTATCCTGTGTATACCTTGGTCTTAAGTCGAGTGAATTATTCCCCAGTGCAGGATGCTCATTAGATTTCTAACTTCAGACTCTACTTGTCTGGGAACATTACCAATACTTAAATGCACTTTGTGCATTTCATTTGGAGAAGAAACAACCAGCAAACACAGATTACTAGGATCCAGATCCCAGTTTCCTACATTCTTCCTTCCAGATTACAATAAAATGACCCTAACATTAAAAGGATTGCAGAGAATGCACGCAAAGACAATTAGCTTCCAGAGAGATTCAGGGACTCAGGACCCATGGGGAAAAAAAAGAAGAAGAAAAAACAGAATTGGATGAAGGGAGCTGAAGCTACACAGAGTTAACAGTAAATGAATGGAAGTTTCTATGATTTTACTTATAAATATGGAGTATAGCTGTCATTCATTTTGCTTTGCATGCTGCATGCGTACAGAAAGAGCCAAGCTGTACCCCGGTGACCATCTCTAACTTCTCAGGTTAAAGATATAAGTTATATGCCAGATAATATATTTATGACAATATCAATCTGTCATTTTTTTTACATGGGTATTTTTTGGGGGGTGATACCTGTATCTTTAGAAACCAAACATGGTGGAGGTTAAGGTAAGTGTTATTAAAAGATTATTAAAAGATATAATGAGATTGACAACCTTGTCTTAATCTTCCATAAGGAGACTGTTGTTAATACCTTACATACTAAATAATAATCATTTTATGTGCTTAATTTCCTGAGATTTGTCACCATTTCCCATTCAACTATTCTGTTTTGAAGATATAACCCTCATTATGTGCAGGCTGTGAAAAGGAAACATCATCGTATATGTGGATATATATCTTATTGGGAAATATGCTGCGTGGAATTGGCGAGACACCAATAACACCACTGGGCATCTCTTATCTTGACGATTTTGCTAAGGAAGAAAATGCACCTGTATATATAGGTAATCTCAACATAAAATAAACTGAGAGGTTCCTACTGTAAGAGATAGATCATCCTCCACAGGGGAAATTGTTCAGCCATTAAAATTTATTTGCATATGCTTTGTATGTTTTCAGCAAGTTTGCACACAATAGCCATGTTCGGCCCAATGTTTGGTTTCCTGTTGGGATCACTATGTGCAAAACTGTACGTGGATGTTGGATTTGTGGATTTAGGTAAGCAAAGCAGAGGTAAAGTGAAAGTAAGCTAATAAATAATAATCAATTTGCACCACTGTTGGTAACAGATTCCTCCACACATCTGTGTAAGGTTTTACTATATTACAAAATATTGCTGGAAGGTTTTTTTGGGGGAAAAGACGGAATTAGACAGGGGACGTGTTTTAGATTCCTGCTTTAGGATTAAAGGATTAAATACATGATTAATTTTAAATATTAGTACCAAGAACTCTCACTAAACAAAAATGTTTTACTAAATTGAAATCTTAATGAAAGGATTCTGCTGGCATAGCAATTTTTCAGTTTTGGTGAACTACTTCCCCTTTCAGCTGGGCATTTTACAATATTTAGAATTCATTTAATGTTTGCAATATATTTATATTTCTTGCTTGTTTAAATGAAAAGAAAATGCATGAGATCATGTCTGCAAAATGCCAGAGAGGGCAGGGCAATCTCCACAAGTGGTAACCATGGCCCTGCATCCTGTGCACTTACACTTGGAAGAGACAGAAACCATTTATGACACCCTGTTTCCTGGCCAGTCCATTTTCAATTCCACCTGACAAGGCAGGGATAGTCAAGCAGTGTGGACTGGCAGCAAATTTTCAGGAGATAACCCATCCAATCAGCAGCAGTGGGTGATCCTATTTTACTGGCAGGAGGGAGAACTTGAGCTCTTCATGATCCTGTGCTTGGATAGATGAATTATTTTATGTCTGCCCTGTAAGCCAACATTATACTTTACCTAAGCATAAGGGCATTGAGCCAGTTCTGATCACACAGTGAAAAGTCTTACAGTGTTGGTCCACCAACAAGCTTGAAGGCACATAACAGTCATAAAAATACAACAAACCACTCTCATCTTTCTTGTAATACATAATCAAGTGTAAATTCATGGCTAATCTCACTGAAGCCAAAGAGAATATGCTTAATACTGACCTATGCAATTCGGATAAGCAAAGGACAGTTTCAGTAGAAATCTGTCAGGCCAAAAAGGACCCAATGTTTGGGGCCTGTCTGCCACCTATTTTGGATTCTTATGTGTTGGGTAAGGACTGCTGTGTTGCCCTTTATGTCAGTCAAAATGACAGTCAGCAATGCCATAAGAAGGCAGATGAACCATAACACCATCCAGGGTGTGATTCCCGATGTCTTCAGTGCAGGAAAGGTCTCTCGTCAGATGATTATCTTTAACACTGAGAGTCAGATACTGTGAAATGTAGCTACGTTTGCAGGCAAAGAGTGGAAACTTTCAACTTCTTCATTAAGTAACTCGTTTCTGTCTCACTTGATTCTAGAAAGCATCACTATAACCCCAAAGGATTCCCGCTGGGTGGGTGCATGGTGGCTTGGTTTTATAATAGCTGGAACAACCAGTCTCCTAGCTGCTATTCCTTTCTGCTTCCTGCCGAAGAGTCTGGAAAAGCCAGAGGAAGCCAATAACGACAAAACTTCATCTGGTCTCCTGGAAGGGACAGGAGCCATGAGGAAGACACACACCTCTGTAAAACCTAAGCCAAAGAAGTGGTCAGTAATATTGAAAGGCAAGTGTTTTGCATGTTTTATAACTATGGAAAGCAATTGGTACAATATACAGCAGGAACATGACAGTTTTGCCAAACACTTCACCTCTCCAGCACTTCAAACTAAACCAGTTAGCTATCCTCAGGAAAGGAGGTGTCTGCTAAAGATTATTTGAAGACAAAGAGCACCTTCAGGACTGTGAGGATCTGCCTGCTTTAAATCATTGCATGACAACTACCCCGAAAATTTTGCACTGGACTAGATTAGGACTGTGGAAAAAAATTGTTTCTGTATTAGAACCTAAAGAAAATATTAGAAAGCTCCCTTTGCAATACGGAAAACCAAATTATTTTTCTGATCATCACAGAGCTCATGGAGACTCTGAAGCACCTTGCTTCCTGAGGAAAATACAGCAGGCTTGAATTTCAGTTCTGGCTGAGCAGTCCTTAGGCTAGGAAAGTGGGGGCATAGAGGCTAAGGACGAGACAGCATTGTGTCCCTTTCTTTCAGATTTCTATACTTCCCTGAAAAAAGTCTTGAGTAATATTGAGTCTTGAGTTATATCCCTTTCTTTCAGATTTCTATACTTCCCTGAAAAAAGTCTTGAGTAATCGAATGTACTTGACGCTCTTGGGCAGCTCACTGTTACAGTTCAGTAGCTTTATTGGTTTCTTGACTTACAAACCAAAGTACTTGGAACAGCAGTATGGACAGTCTACATCTAAATCTAACTTTATCATAGGTGAGTGACACTGTGCAATGACTATGTGTATGCATGGGGAGAAGTTCTGGCATGCTTTTTCTGGGACTGAATTCCTTCTAGAATAGACTGATGTCTCTCCTGAAGCTGAATTATATAAAGGCAGCATACAAACTACTCCTTTGGTGTCTGTGGGACCAGAATAAAGAAAGAACAGGGACGCTCAAAATGTGGAATGGATGTGGTGTGGGAGTTTTAAATGTTGCAACATCTGACTGGTGGGTGCTTGTGGTGAAAGTGGGAGCCAAAGTCCATGTTAGGTAGCTGGGTGTGCAGTGGTTTTGAGAGTTAAACACTTCAAAATAACGTATCAGACATAGGGAACAGGCTGAGCAGGCAGCCACCTAGAGTCATCAGATACAACATACAGCTGCCTGAGAAATCGCCCCAAGGACAGAAATTGGCCCTTAACTGCTGTGTGAGTCTCTATTTTAACATTCCTCTTATATAATCTCTTTCAGGATTGACATCCTTACCTCCTGTAGGTATTGGGATTTTCCTAGGAGGGCTCATAATGAAGAAGTACAAAATGGGCATCGTTGGAGCAGCCAAGTTTGCATTTAGCATGTCGATTTTGGCCTTCCTCTTCACTCTGTTGCACTTCTTTGTGGGCTGTGAGAACCATGTGGTGGCAGGACTGACAGTGTCCTATGATGGGTGAGTGTAAAATGGACAGTACATTTTTCTTCACAGGAACAAGGAAATAGTCCAAATGACATTAAAGCTAAAATAGGAAAACACTTTTTCATTGTTTAGAGGAAGTCAACCCTACCAAGTGTCACTGTCATAGTCTCATTGAACAGGGGAGTGCCAGCCTGCCAGAGTATAGCACTGGCAAAAGTTTAATTACAAATATATTAGCAAAATTACATTGTTACCAATGTAGGTCATTTGGCTGCTACAGGGGTTGTTCAGATATTTCACATACTGCTGCCTTTATACTAGCAGTGATTTCCTAGCAAAGTGCGTCCAAACTTTGTAAAAAGGTGAAATATATGTAACAGAGAACACTGGTAGCATATCCTGCACAGAGATGGAAAGACTGGGACATGCTGGATTCTCAGTCTGCTGTAAAGCAGCTGAAGCTTTTGTGCCTACTAAGGATGTTCTCTAGAACCAGGGTTCAGAAGTTACTGGCTGTTATTTTTTCTTGGAGTGAGTAAAGCCATCGGCCCAGGGTATGTGTCCTAGGATAAGGCTCTCAGAGGGGCCCAGTGACACACTAGCATGGCTGTACAACTTCTGGTTTGGCACTGCCTCATGTCCAGCCAGATCAGAGTCCCTCATAGCTAGTGTGAATCTGTCTGCAGCTTCCTGAAGGTATACCTTCAGTTGAATAATCTGTCACTACAACTCGTTTATCAAACCATACTGGTCCAAAGCTTAAAACGTGGAACCAGATATGCAGGATGCCAGGGATTTTGACATTTGTTGGAAGCTGAGGACAAACTGTCTGTCACACATCCTGTAGCTAACAATGTCTTCACTAAGAACCCAAATGGTGGAACAGAGAATACACTCAGTAAGCACCAAGATGAAAGAGGTGGCAAACATATGAGCTTAATTACTCCAGAAGGGAGGAGATGAAGGAAGACACCTGTGTTACAGATCTCACTACCCAAAAGGTGGCTGAAAGTAAATGGGAATACTGCGTTCTCCATGTCCTCCAGAAAGAGTTATGCTAAGCTGTAAGAGGGGAATATTTTTAACGGTGAAGACCAGGAAAGCTGGTTTCCATTGTTGGTGCCTTTTACCACAGGTTAAACAAATATTTGACAAGGCTTTCTCAACTGTTGCTAGCCATACCTACAGTTAGGGGATAGTTTAGCTAACCTCTCAAAGCCTTTCAGCCTTTTTTTCTTCTTCTTTTCTATCTATGCCTGGGAGCTAAAATCAGCAGCAACACTTTTATTTGTTAAAAAATTCTTTATAATGTAGTAATCTTAATATCAGTGGAAGTCGGATAGAATCTCAAGTAAAGAGACTGATACTGTAGAAACTCAACTATTAAAACCCATGTTCTTGGCATATGACCTGAATTTCAGAGTAGTGACACTGTCAGAAGGGAAAGTCGAAGGGATTAAACTGATCTTAGCACTGGATTAAAAGTTGTTCTTACACCAGTCTAAACTTATCTTCTAAGCAAACCCATTCAGCACCATGAAAATGCCTTATTTTCTGACTGCAACTCTGACTGCAAATGTGCCACCAATGTGTGGGATCCTGTGTGTGGAGACAATGGAGTTACCTACGTTTCACCATGTCTTGCTGGGTGCACGGCTTCAGTGGGACATGGAAAGAACATGGTAAGAGCTTGCTCCAGTTTCTGGGGTTTTTTTACTAGCTTATTTTCTATATAGCATCAGAAGTTTAGTAGTGTCATGCATTTAGAGGAAACCAAAGGTACTGGGGAACAATAAGTAAAATGTTTATGATCTCTGGCCACAAACATCATGGATGGCATAGAGATTCTCCTGAGTTATTACACATTAGGCTGAAAACCCAAACTTTTTCTTGTAGATACTAACTTTCATCTTTTGTGGATTGAACATAGAGGTGAAAAAAATAATTCAAAGTGCTTACATATTGTCTATGTCCGTTGCCCATCATTTGGCTTTCATAAACCTGATCTTGGCTGCTCTGAGGCTTTCAGCCAAGAGTGGAACTACACTAACATAGCTGCCCTCTTCCCTGATACAGAGCATTAATGTAACTTTTGCATAAATATGAAAAGTCATTTGAGGAGAGGCAGCTTGTTTCTATGTGAGACTCTGGCATGGCAGGATACTGCTTATTTTTCCAGATAGCTGAGCTCTGTTTGGCACAGAGCAAGACAGTTCCAGTGCTTGGATATATGGCTTCATCACACTGTAATTCTCATGTCTTATGATGCCAGATGATCATCCTAGAAAACACATGATCTGGGGCATTCTCTTTCACTCGGACAGAATTTTTTCTCCAAAAGATTTTTCTTTCTGGATAGTTTCTTGTTGGTGCCTACAGTGGTCTTTTTCAAGGAGATTTGTTGCTTAAACTCTTACATGTTGAAGGATGGGGGGAAGTAGGGCTCAGCAGGGTCTGTGAGACTAGGACTATTGCCTCTCACAGAAGCAAGCCTGTGTCTATAGAGGTTGAGGTTCACGGTGCACAGCTCCCCTCACCTCAGCAGACCTCCATGCCTCTCAGTTCCTGCTTGAAAGGGGGGTTATTGCTCTCAGACTCTCAGTACACCTGCTGCTGACCTCAGAGCGCTACATGAGCTATGACTTGTCAGGTAGCTGGTGCTTACAGCTGCAAGGTACCTCTGGTTGATGCATCAGCTTTAGTAGGAGGGACCTATGACCTGGGTGCTTTTCACAGAGATAAGTCTGCTAATAGGTGGCATAACCCAGCTGCAAAAACACTGGTCCCCAAGCCTGCTGTTCCCTTTCAAATCCCCTGCAGGGACACAAATGCTTAGGTACCCTGCAGGTACTCCAAGCACCTCCCAAAAAGTGGTGCTAAGTCCACTGGTAAAAGCACTCTGGCAGGGAACATCCCTTCCTCCTCTGAGCACTGTTTGTAGGAAAGAAAAGAAGCTGCTGCTGCTCTTCTAAGGCAAATGCAACAGGAGCAGGATGCTTAGCAAGGCTGCAGTCTCTGCCTGTGCCTGGCAGCGGGATGTGCCACCACACGGGCAATGCCCCACTGAATCCCCTTTGTGTCTTTCAGCTCTTCCATAACTGTAGCTGCCTCGAAGCCAGAGGGTCACAGTGGGGAAATAATTCTGTCACTTTGGGGCAATGTCCAAAAAGCGATGCTTGTTCAAGGAACTTTATTTATTATACAGTAATACAAGTCATAAGTGGCTTTTGTTATGCATTGGGAGGCACCCCAGCTTACATGCTGATGTTTAGGTAAGTAAAATTAAGTGAGTATGCACCAATGGTAGAGTCTTTCCAATGGGGGGATCACAGTGATGTTTAGGCTTCTTTCTTTCCCTTAGCAACAAAAACTCTCTTGCAGTATAACGTATTTTCTCTACTGAGTTTTCTCACTTCCTGTTTTTTTGTGATTGCTAGCATTAAACCTTATTTCGCTGCTGGCAGTAAGTCAGTTTTAGTATGTTGCTTCCAACTCCTCCATAATGGTGTCTCTTATAGGTATCATACATCTAGGTTTTCCAGAACGTCTTCTTTCTCTGTTTGGATATTTTGGCCACATGGATTTTGAAAACACTGTACATTTGTCAAGATTCCTTGATGTGGAGTAGACCTAACAGATCATGCTCATTGGATGTCTGTAAATTCAGGACATGTGAGACACCTATGCACATACCTTTTGTGATATACATGTGCAGGGATACCAGGATGCAATTAGGAACACACATACAAATTAATATATATTTTTCAGTAACCTGAAGAGTAAGCTCAAGCAGTAGAAAAATGCATTAGTGGCAAATTAATCAGAGTCCCAAGGGCACTATGTCATCCTAAATGAGTATGGAAATCAGAATGCGAACTCCCCCTCTTCCTAGTCATTGTGAGACATCTTTTTGAACGTTGTCCATGTTAATATTTGTAAGATGACAGACTGGATATATAATGGATTCAAGATCAGTGCCCAATTCAGATTCTTGGTATGTGGTTCCCCATGGAACTGATGGATGTACTGCCAGATGGTTGTGTGTAGTTCAAGATGTGACAATTGAACAGACTGCTTTGACAAATGTCGTTTGAGAATAAAATGATGCTGCAGTAATGCAGCTATATGCAACACTTCTGCCTCAGAGCAATAAGATATTTTCCATCACATGAGTAAAATATTTCTCATCAAGTGGGAAAATTTGTGACAGTGACTTAAGGTAGCTGGGGACCGTATTTCAGTAACCCTAGGACGGAGAGTGTGATTATGTCTTTAAAATTTCACCTCTTTAGTGAATGACTAGTGAATGGACTTTCCAAGAGATAGATGATGGAAAACAATAGATAAATTCGCCTTTTTCATACCACTTAGCCTATTTCAGCAGATGTCAGACGCACTATCCTCCTGAAGTTCAGCATTCTGTGATTAAAAGTGTTAAATCCAGGGGAAATAGCATCAGTTTAACAGGCATGTCTAAGCACTAGGCAGGCAAATGCTTCTTATTTATCCCTCTTTCTTTCAGATGTGTCCAGCCAGAGCTGAAATCTCTTGCAGTTGGTCTGCACACACTCATTATGAGAACGCTAGGTAAGAAAAATTATTCTGACTAATTAAGATGTTTGCTCCTGTGGCTTTAAATGACACCAATGCAACCACCATTTGTAAACCAGATATATACTCAAAATTGCTTTTAAATCCTTGGTTGTTCCTGAGGGTTCAACATACCATCGAGAGTTCACTGTGAAAACAGCTGACACAATTTTGAAATGTTTTGGCCTGCTTATTAAATGCTGTTGCACTTTGGGAGCATGGGATTCCAAAATGGAAAGAGTTTCTGAGCAAAACTAAAATATTATCTTAATTACCACTCAATTGATAGCTTTTCTTACTGAGACATAGTGCTGTAAGTAAGATAAAAGGGAAAATCTCTAATAGGACTTTATTCAACACAAATAAGAGAGTTCATAGCAGAAAGTACTGTCCCTACTGAAACTTTGCTTTCGTGGTGCACAAGTGCTTAGATTCCATTTCCTTTTTAGCATGCTGCAATGCTCTTTTTTGTCTAAGGATTGCTAATGAGATGTGTTGCTAATGAGATGGTTAATTAAGATGCCTAGACAGACAGGAAAACATCTATCTGTTTGTTTCCTTTTATGTTTTCTTTGTTAATGGAATAGGAAAACCAGCATTTTAGAAGTGTTGAGAAGTGTAAGTGTGAAGAGTCAAGCCAGATGGATTTACTATGAAGCCTGAGATATCACCAGCAGCTTACAAATGTCTGCAGTCAGAGGTTGATTAGGGCTGTAGTCAGTACTTAGGATTTTGACCAGACATTTTGAGACAGGAAGTTGTATCCACATTTTGTCCTCTTGTGCTTTCCTCGTCACACAATAATGGGGCAGATTTTCTGACTCAACACTCAGGATTTAGTCTCTATCATAAAACACACTATGCCAAAGGGATTTCTAGAGCTTTGCTGGCCATGGGAAGGGGAAAAAGCATTATGAATAAAGAACTGGCCCCCTTACAGACTTCTGCTTGAGGACATCAAGCCGGTAAGCACCTTCCCTTGTAGGTGCCATTGCCATCGATTTGTGAAAGCTGGTATTTCTCCCCAGTGCCTTGGAGTTCAAATCTTCTGTGCTTCCCTTTCCCTCTCTGGGGACATCCAAAATGAGCATTTCTCTCATCATGCCCTAGCTGCAGCCCTGATCATCATAATACACAGACCTCTATAGATAGATTATTGAGTTCACACTCGCAAGAACCCTATGCAAGAAGTAACATGCAAGATTATATGCCTGGTTTTACAAAATAAGCCATTTCCTATGTAAGAATGCAGGGTGTCTGTGTAGGAACAAAGTTAACTAAAATATGGTTCCAATATGTATACTTGGTTCTGTCTCTTCCTATCAACTGCTTTCAGATAGAAATAAAGGGTTAATTTAGGCTATGTGTAGAAGGGACCATCAGTTCAGTGCTCCACGTACACAGCCAGTCCAGCTGTCTCCTGCAGGAGCTTAACATTTGTCCTGAAAGCCAGCAGTGGCTCTGAGAGCCCTGTTTGAGGAACCAGTGTGCTGGAGCAAGCGACGTGCGAGATTACAGACCTGGCCAAACCTCCACCCTCAGATCATGTTTCGCAGGAACTGATGATCCACATGGCACAGAGAGGGTGTTTCAGTTATTCTGAATGTCCCCATGAAGTACTTATAAAGGAAAAGAACCCACAGTCTCATCCGCCAATGCCACTATTACAGCTCAGGATGGAACTTGCTGCTAAGAAAGTATAATGCTGATTTCATAAAAAAAAAAAAAGTATTTTCTTGTGGTGTCTTGAGACATTTCTGCTTGCTTCATTGCAGCTGGAATTCCAGCTCCGGTTTATTTTGGTGCATTGATTGACAGGACATGCCTGAAATGGGGAAGCAGAAGCTGTGGGCAGCGAGGGGCTTGCAGAATATATGACTCCACTGCTTACAGGTAAGATAAATTAGAACACAAAGAAAGACCCTCATGCACTTCCTCACTGCAGATAGATACTCCTTATTTTATTATACTGTAGTGTATGAGACCACTGATCAAACGCTGGCCAAACACTAACTCTGAACTTAGATTTACATCAGCCCAGAACTCCAAAATTGACCAATCTTAGGATTAAATCATGGCCCTTTGATATCAATGACAGGATCTTTCTGGAATTAAATATATATATATATGTGTGTGTGTATATATATATATATATATATATATATGTAAAATATCCTTTGAGTTGATTTAAAAGACCTAGGGTTTACCAGTAAGAGAGGAAAGATACCCAAATTTACCTTATTTGCAGGTAGTTTGTTCATACTGGCAAGAACAGTAACTTTGTGTATTGGCCACACTTGAGAGAAAAACAAATGAAAGAAAATCACATTAGTTAAACACAAACAAAAGCTGTCTCCAGGAGGAATATTCTCGAGATTTCTTCAGTTTCACTCAACCCTTGACCACTTATGATGTGTTTTTCATTTTTATATAAAATAGCCCAACCTGGGGATCTCCACCTATTTCTAGCCCTGCAAAAATCTCAGGCCTTAAAATGATCTCAAAATCTTTAAGAACAAAGGGAAGATGATGGAAGTTTCAATCTACAACTATTTTCATAACTTTATAAATTCTTTAGCAAGTGTTTTTAATAGCAGTTTATGGCACCATTCAGAGAGAGTGAGATTTAGACTTTTTTTTTTCCCCCAAGCTGCTGTGTGTTTCAGTTTCTTTGAAAAATTAAAAAGTTAGCACTGTCTTTTATGCTCTGTCCCACAGATATGCCTACCTTGGCTTATCAGCGGTGCTAAGAGCTCCTTCCTACTTGTTAGGAATCCTTTTTTTAATATTAGTAAAGAAACACTATCAAGCTAAGAAATCCAGATCTACAGAAAATGGAGGAAGAGAAGATGCTCCTATGAATAGAGAAGATAATTTCAAGAGCAATGAACGTCTGGCAGGTTCTCTTGAAGCAGAGAAAGAATCCTGTATTTAGGAGGCCATTTAAACCAGTGCCACATGAATCAGGGCACCTGCTTTTAGGAAGAGCTCTCACAATGTTATGAATAACTAAACAATAAATAACACTTCTTTGGAAAGTGAAAGCAGTAACAAACTTGTAATCAACAACAAGAAAAGCTTACGCACAGGCATGTTTCACTTTCAAGTATGAATATGTGTACAAGGTTACCAATAACAGACATAACAAGTTATATGAACGGACTCAAGTTCTCAGTTGATAAGGAAGGAAAATCCCACCTGGCATGACTGATAGAGCTCATCTGCAGTTTTTAAGGGTGTTAGCAGAGATGCCTGCTGGCAGAACAGCCACCTCTCCACGGCCCCACAAAACGTGCAGCTCGGATCCTGCGCCCAGAGTCCCACTGGGGAGCGGCAGGGTGGCGTCCAACTGCAGGGTTCCCATTTCATCAAACTTGACACAGAATTCAAAATAAAGGCAAAATCTTTGAGCGAAGCATTCCCACCTCAACGAAATGAATCATCTCAACCATTTTCCATTGCAAAATTGGCAAAATCTGGCAAAAGCAATATTTTATGAGAAGACATTTTATCTTAGTTCAGCTGAAAACATTATGCCTAGTTATAACCAAAAATAGGCTGCTATAAATGAAATAATTGTTTAAAAAGTCTCAAAGTTGTAGCATTGTATTAAAAGTTAATTTTTTAGTTGTGACTATAAAACATAAGAAATATTCTGAATTTTGTAGTGACATTGTTTTCTAAGCAAAATCTATCCAGTGTACGACACTTTATCTAAGGTGGCTTTTATTGCTATGCCATGTAGTAACCAGCAGAGGACACTCAAAGAATAGCATTACCCATCCAGCAACTGCAAATGCTCCAAATACTTGTCATGCACAAAGTCGCTATTTTGGGGGAGAAGCTGATCACCAGTTATGCGCAACATTCATTTGTGTTTTCTTGCACCTTAAAACTTTTTCAGCTCAAGCCTTTAGCTCGTGTTTTCAGAGTTGCCTTTGTATATTTGTTGGTTTGAGTTTATTATGTTTGTACCAATCAGACCTGGAAAACTGTCACTACTTTAAATAAAAAGATATATGCTTGAGTACCATTTCACAACAATGATTGAATTCTCTGGTTAATACTTCAAAACAGATGCTCAAGGTACAGTGGGATATGGAAGATAGACATATTAGGTAATATACCAAAACACATTGAGCAAAATGCTAAGCTGAGCTGTTATGAAATAACAGTGTGGGCCATCATGATAGTTTATGTGGTAGTGACTATAGCAGCTAAAGGGAAAAGAGTGAGACTTCTTTTCCAAATGAAGTGATACTTACTGGAGGCAATGTCTCTCTATTTATCAAGACTGCCACGAGTTTTTTGCTTGGGACTCTCTAAGAATTGCATTTGCAAATGTTTTTACATAGCCAGATAGAGCCCTAGGAATGGCCTGCATGAATGAACCACCTTACCTAGTTATCAGACTCTGGGATGAGTTTTGGCAGGGAAAGAAAATGCAACTGTTTGTTTGGTTCTGTGTGACTGTCCTCCACCTTGTCCAGATGATACTTTATTAGTATGTCTGGGTACATATGTGATTTCCTATGGTGACTCCAAAGCCAGAGTTTGGGTGAGGTACTTTAATCCAAAATCTGCAACCTTTGAAAACACATATTTCGTGTGAAAACATACCAGTTTAACTGAAAACAAGAGCAGATTCTGGATGAGAAATTGTGAGAATTATGCATGAGGAATCAACAATGCCAAAAGAAAGGGTTATGGCTTGCAGCTGATGTGGGAAGCTATTACTCCAGACTCATGAGGTCAAGGAGGTATAAATAAATCGGCTTCTTTGAATACAGAGAGGAAGGTTGATGCAAGAAGGTCGTAATCTGCTTATCAAGGGCTTTTTCCCCTTTCTTGTGGAAAAAATTGTTCCAGCCAGAGTCAGTGTGCGAAGCCCAGCTGCCTTTGGTTGCTGTAGCAGCTTGTAGGACACAAATCTGTGGTGGAGGCAGAGCAACCAGGACACTCTGGTTGCATTTTGTCTCACACTACAACTCTGTAATTAATTTTTGTGCTGCTGTTGTGCCCTGAGAGCACTTGGTGGCTGAGGAGCACTGCGCGCACATATGTATGCGCACACAAAACAACCTCTGCTCTGAGGAGCTTGTAGCTGTGGTCTAGGGCAAGACAGATATGGCGAAGCAGGAACCCTGCAAGAAATAATACTGCCTGCTGCTCAGTATGTTCAGGAGGGTTTTGCAGGATAGAGATAATTTCTGAGCATCTTTACAGTTCTGTGAGGAAAGCCTGGAAGCTTTTCTCACTGTTGTTTTTGAGGGGAGAACAATTGCCCTGAGAGAAGATGTGCATGAATGTGTTTCAGTAGCAGTCTATCACTGCAGTCACCACTTTGACACATTGAGTATGTAAAATGAAGTACCCACATCTACTCTTTTATTCATCACTGTAAATGTATCCATAGCTCCCTTTGCTTATCCCTTTGGAGGGGCAGATCAGTTTTATTCAGGTGCCTTCCTGTAGGCACTGAAGTTTTGAAGTTAGCAGCAATGCCTCTAAATCCAGAGAGGCAGTTTACAATTAACAAAGCTGGAAGTTGTTGCAGTAATTGTTTGATTGATTGTTTCGTTTGTTTGTTTGGGGGGCTTGTTGTTGTTCTGGGTTGGGTTGGTTTTTCTTTGAAAACAGTGTGGGGAAAAAAGTTTCTCTTTTCTATTACTTCACAGAAAGAAGCTAGATTGTATCTCTCCCACTTGATAAAAAATGCCTAGTGTCCAAAAACAATATAGAAATACTTCTAGAGTTGCTCATGCTTTGTTTAAGGTGCTTTCAGGTGTGTATCTACATTTCAAGCCACAGCTGAAACCCACACAACAAGTGATTTGTCCAAAGCTGTCTGAGGTGATATGAGCTTAATGCCTGAATTAATGCAAAACACGAGAAAGGCACACTCAGCTTTTGTGGGGTGTATACTACCTCATGAAGGTTATCCTAGTCTTGCCTGGAATAAGGATCCACAAGCAACAAGATGCGCTGCAGAGACACATGGCACAACACAAAGACGATGACTTAATCTGTCAATTTTATCTGGCGACAGATTATCAACTGGTGCAAATCAGTGCATTGTAAATGACTTTGCTGATCTGTCCAAGCTGACAAATGGGCTCATTAGTGCTCAGCTGAAACAGTGTTAGTGCTCAATTGAAACAGTGTTAAAGATTAGCCCTTTTCCTTTTTTTTTTAAGAATTCATAAAACATGTTTCTTGGCAAAGTGACCATCTGTCATGCATTTTATCCATAGCAGCATATTGTCAGAAGGTGACTTTAGTTTGAAACATATGAATTTTCCTCTCTAATAAAATTCTTGGACTTTTAGTAAATCCATTAATTGTACGTGCCAGTGTGAAGTATTCTGGCTAAATGTGAAAAGCCCAGAGACAGGCTATGGAAATAGTCATGACTACAGTGAGCGCCCTGTTGGGTTAGGGTCATCGTCCTGACAAAGGATGTACTTGTGATGTACTCTACCCACTTCAAGGGCAAATGTCTCAAATTTAGCAGGCTCTCTCTCTCTCGAGCCTTTCCAAAGTGAATTTTCGGTTCAGTTTGCTACATTCAGCTGGTATCTTAGTAGTTATCCACTATTTTTCAAAGATACTTGCTAGTGGTCAGTAGTAGCACTAGTTGTTTTCTTAGTGTACCTTCCTTTTCTTGCTTTCCGGAATTCTTTACTTCCATACACTAAGTATTTGCAAGTATTTGCTTGCAAAAGCTCCTTAGTTTCCAACTATTCATCCTATTTTTTCTCTTTTTTTCTTCTTCAAAACAGATTTTGAAAGAGAGTTCAACAGCTGACTCATTTCTGAATCATAATTAATTTCAGCCCACTAGTTGTATTTTAATCCTCATTTTAATGCATGGGATTTAAAGCTGTTTGTTGTTTTCATTGACTTTATGAAGGCATTGAGTTGGTTTAGACAGAAATGGTGTGGAATGTAAGAAATGCTTTTGCAGTCCAGGTCTCACAACTGCCATTTTTCCGGCCCTGTGTGACAATTCCCCCACTGCTGTAAGAAATTCAGCATCTGGCCCACAATATAGATGACTTGATGATGGCACCATCACATTTCATCATGTTCTTAATATTCTCCAGGCATTTAGAGGTCTAAAAGACCTGGCATTGGGTGAGATGTCATTATATCTTTATGTTAATAGCACTGCTCAGTGAGGGATGCACTTTGCTAGCTTGCAGTCAATTTGGACTTGTAACAAAATGCCAGAAATGGTTATATAAAGGACAACATACATTTCATTGGAAAGAACAGCAGTGAACACATAGAACAAGTAGATTCCTGCCATTCCTAAAAAGCTTCACTCTGACTGAAGGTTTTATCAAAGTAAGATTAAAAACACAAAATTTCCTTAGCAGCAGGTACTACACAGACATTAATTATAGATGGGTGGATGGGCAAACATTCAATGCCAGAATGTGAATTTAACAAATCAGTGTACTACCTAAACTATATTATATGCTAAAACAGCTGCATTTGGTGCAAACAATTACCATTCTACAGTGCAGAGAGTAGAGCTGAGAAGTCTTTGCAAGACAGCAGCTGTAAACTGTTCTTTTTTAAGCTGAATTAAGGAGGAAAAGAGAAAATAGATGGGAATACAAGGAAAAGGATCTATCACAGTAGCCAGACTACATTATCTGGGCCAACTTCTGACAATGTCAAAGAAAATCTGCAAACAATCCAGGGCAGTTGATCCAAAAAGGCAAGCTCTGAGTAGGCATGTAGGGCAGTGATCATTTGTGTTGGAGCAGGAGTGAATTACTGAGTTGTGCAATTTATAGTTGAACAAGAGAGAGAAAATCATGTGTTAAAGGAGTTGCTTTCTCATTTGCAATTACCTTTCTTACCAAGTGGCTGTAAAATATCTTTTACATTGAGAGATCAATGACCAGCATTAGCTAATTTTGCTCCTCTCCACTCTTCAAATTTTCTCTTAGATGGTGACTTCTCAGCTCTCAGCAGAAACCAAAGGATTTCCCTGTATTTCCACTACAGTTTCCATTAACCTCTGCAGCTCTTAAATCAATCTATCTCCTTTAATGTGGTATAGTCAAAATGGAATGGAGAAAAACTGAGCTGAAAATAATTGTTATATTACAGATAAGCATTGGAATGGCCTGACATGAGAAGGAATGTCCCTTATCTTCCAAAACTTCAGTAGATGAAATAACTGCAGGCCATGTCATGTCACCTCACAGCATGACATCAGGCAGCAAAGTCCTCACTTCAGCAAGCAAAAATAACACCAGGGCTTTTTGTTATCAGGGAAGCATCCTGAGGGACGCAAGGAGTCAGGTGACCAGGGGTCTCAGAGGACAAGCAGTGGGGACTCTCCCACATGGCGCATACGAGCCCTCCATACTGCACGCCAGGTGGTGTCTCGAGCCACCTAAAAGCGGGTCATCCTTGGAGGACACATTCTGGCCTTGACTGAGGCTTCATTAATCCCGCTACTGTGGAAATCCCATCTGGTCACAGCAACCAACCAGAGCTAAAACAAAATATGTTGATCATACACACACAGTTGTGTTTCTCTCAGCATCTCACTGGGTTCATCCATCTCACCATGTCTGCAACAGCCAAAACATGCAGTTGCTACCACTGGAATGATAGAGACCCATATACATTTGCTAAAGAAATATTATCTAAAACAACAAAGCTAGAGACAACTCCATAAAAACCAAAAAAAAAGAGCAAAAAAGTCTGAGCTGTGGGAGTGGCAAAACTCAATAGATGTATAAGAAGTCCAAGCTGGGAGCTACCATAATGCTGATTTTAAAGAAATATGAAAAATATGTGGTATGTAAATGAGCTAATAGTGGCATCAGTGTTCCATTGATGAGATGATAATAAAATAAACATACGTTCAAATGAGATGAAGTCAGTTATTATTTTGCACGTAATAGGAAGAGCACTTGTTCACCTATGCAGCAGTATGTCCTACTGAGAAACATAAAGCTCTTCTGATGATTTCTTACCTGATGATTTTAGTGGAGAAGAAAACGATTCCTTTTTATATAAATAATCTTAAAGCATAACACAGCTGAGGAGATAAATTACGTAGGTATGACAGTCACTGACTCAGAATATCTCTGGTTTAAGAAGCAAATCTGTAACAATAGTTTTAGAAACACTTTTCAGAGTCAGATTTCTGGCATGACGTAAGTTTTATTCTGAACAAACCTTTAGGATTCCATTAGAATAGTCTGTCTCCAGCTGCATTTCTCTTATAATAATTTTCTATACATTCTCTCTCTCAGTTTATTCCACTGATTTACCTAAATCTACTGACCTGTTGCTTCCCTGACAGTCTTGAGTGATTATTACTTAGTTTTTCACTAAATATAGTAATCACATTGCAGCATCAGTAGAAGAGCTAAGTGAAAAACAGCACTTCAGTCCTGTAGGAAACAAACTGCAGGCTTTCTGCTTCCAGTTCTGCACCACAACCACTAGGCTATTTGCCAGAGACACCTAAAAAGCATTTTTGGCATGAGCCTGAGCCAGGGCTTTGCCCAGACCAGCCTCCCGGGGTGCATGACCGTTTCATGCCATGACTGCAAGCCCAGGTTTTGCTTGACCCGTAAAACAGTCCTGCCCGCACAACGGAGGAACCGCATCCTGGATCTCTTAACCAGACACCGTCAGAGGGTTTTCAGACCTCAGCTGAGAGCCTCTGCACCCTGCGGTACACTGCTGGTGAATTAGGCAGGAGCTCAGGCTGAAGGGCCCATCCAGTCTGCAGTGCAGATCTGCATGAGTCAGACCTTCTAGTAACAGTTTCATTTAGAAAGAACTACAGCCATATTCCAGAACAGAAGTAGGCAAAATGACAATATATTCCACAGTGAAAAACTGGTGGACTAAATCTAGTCTAATGTTACCTTTCTACTATTTTTAATAAAATGTATGAAATGCTTTTTTTTTTATTTAGTTTGAGAGCCTGAAGTATTTTCTGTTTGTTCAATGACAACTAGTACTCTAGTCCCAATATATTTTTGTGCCAGGATAGACTGGACTTGCTGAAAATGGGGACATGAAAACTGTAGGAAGGCTACGTCTTTGCAGGATACATGATCTTAATGCATACAGAAAACTGGGGGTTTAGGGCTGCTGGGTTTTTTTCTCTGTGATAAACAACTAGAAAATATCATAAAAACAGATAGTCATAGGTCATTATGTCTGCTTGATTATATACCTAAAAGTCAGGAAATGCCAAATAACGACTGCCAAACGAAGTTCTGTCTTATACAGTTATTCTCACAGAAAGATTTTGATAATACCAGTAAAGGGCCTATATGGTAGACTCACAGCTGGTAAACACAAGAGTCATGCCCTTAAACTTTCTACAGTCTGAAAAAAAATTCAGCAATTCAGCTATTTCCTCATTGATTTCAGTGGAACTATTATGTTTTAAATTATCTGCATCTTTGGCCCACCAAAGCAGCAATGGTCCCTAAACTGCCTGGTTTGTGATCTTTACTCTCAAATAAGTTTGTCTTAGTGTAATTGAAAATAAAAAATGTCCTACATAGCTTTCCTGTTTAAGAAGTCCTCTACTTAAACTTCAAAATATAGCCGGTTCCTCTTCCTCTTGGAGACAGCAAGAAGACTATATCAGCAAAGAGGTTAACTTGTACAGCCACCAGCTGTGTCTGACGATGTGCAGCTTCGTCGTGTGAAATGCCAAAGGGCACCCTGCCACAAGGAGAGGAGCCAGGCCATAGCCGTTCAATGGCACATCCACCCAGCTCAGAGACCTTCAGCAGCTAATGGCCATGCATGCAACACTTCCTTCAAACATCTTGGATATGTTCAAAGGAGGTGATGCTCTAAAGGATCAACTTCAAAAAACAAACTTCAGTCCTGCCTATTTCCTTGGCATTTCCTACTGAGTAGTTGAAGAAGTTCCTTGCTTTGTGTGCTGAATTTTCCATAACACCATTTAAGGTGTTTAATTCTTATGTTTGCCGTGAAATGTTCCATTCAAGGCTGGGGCTTACAGCAAGTGACAAGAAGTGTTAAAACAGGAGAGTAACTGACTTTTGTTGCTATGGCCCCATTGGATGGACTGGAGTATTTCCTGATGAATTGAAGGGGTCTATTCATATACTTAGTGGTAAGTGTTTTTATTGGATCATCTCCAGAAGGTGCAATCTTTGTAACCACTGTGTAAACACTACCCTTGTGCAGTTGAGCAAATCAGTCTGAAACTGGTACCATTTCAGGCAGTGACAGCTGGCATAAGCCAAAAATGGAAACAAATCTAAGAGATAATAAAAAACAGAAAGTTCTTTTACACTAGAAAGTGCAACTTTGAGACATTTTTGTAGACTCTGAAAGGAGGAATTAATCAACAGAAACTTCTGTGAAGGGGATGCCCACTCAGTCAAGGTTTGGGCCAGGCAGTCTTATTCAATGATGATACAAATCTGAGGATGGGGCAAGTAACTACAGAAACCAGTAGGTTACCTTTTAAATGCCCTGGAGCAATGCACTGGAAATCAAAACACTTGTTAGCATTCCAGTACACCAATTCTAAGGGTTTCTGCAACCTTAAATTATTATGTAGCAAGTTAAAGCTCTAGATGAGATTAAGGGAGAAAATAATGCTTACTTAAAAACATGAATCTGCAATAATGGGATTTAGGATTTTTTTTTTTTTTTCATCCATAATGAAGTTTCTACATAGCAATAAAGATATTTTTGTTGCTCGGTATCTCTGCTGCCTTCCAGCTCTCCAGTGAAGTTGAAACCTCTGCCAATTAGTTTAAGCTGGAGTTTCTTTTGCTTCTGTTGGTTGCTGCTGCTGCTGCTTTTTCTGTTTCTTCATCCCTGTTCCAGACCATTTTTCAAAACTGTCTCATGCTTAGTTTCCTAGTTTTACCCATTTGCCTCCTTTGAGGTTTTCCTCCCTTGAGTATTGCAGTCTGGCACAGAGATACCACATGATGCTGTGGGGAACTAAATTCCTTTCTTTCCTTTGTAAGGCCCTTTGGTTAATGTTTCTGTTGCATTTCTTAACTGGCACATTCCTGCTTCAAGACTTTTCTCTGCTACATACATCTGAAGAGGTACTGGTAAAAGTTACTACATTTGGATGGCAACTATCAAATGCACATCCTTCTTACCAGCTTCAAAACTATTTTCTTTCTTTCTAATACTACCCACGGTAGTGTTTATGCTATTATTGATTTTGGGATTGTTATGAAGAATTATGTTGTCCTATTTATTTGAAAAAGTTTGCTACATCATGTTGCAAGTGGAGTAAATATCTGGACATCAATTATCAGATCTGACCAGAACCTCAGCTCTAGTCTTACATCAATTATCGAGATACCCATGATAAAACATTACCTATTGGGAAAATCAAACAATTAGGTGCAAAAGATACTCTCATCAGAAAGCCTATTATATAAAAATCTATGTATAGAAGTAAATATCTAAACAAGAGAAGTAAAAGGGAGATGATGTTAATATGAGTCACCTGCCTAGATCTCTTCCTATATACCTAGTGCAGATCAGGAATATTTCTAGAACTACCAATATGTTTGCTCAATGTTATAACATTATCAGAAGAGGGAGAAAGACACACCATAACTTTCCTAGAGTAAAATTCCTGGGATTTCTGGACCTTGAATTTTTCTTTAATTATTCCCAGACCTAGCTGCAGTATTGGTACCATCTGTTCTAGAGTAGCTTTCATTCCTGTTCCATTTTAACACACATTGCTTTCCCACATCTATTTACAGTTTATAATCAAAGTTGTGATTGCAAAAGACACAATGTCTGAATGTGCTGGTCATTGTCTTTAAGCAATAAAATTCAACCAATGGTATCCCCAAGGCCAGGATCTGAAAACCTGGCTTTCAGTAAGTACTACCTAGACCCTTTTTCCAGGGGCTTCAATTCCTGTGTTGGCACCTACATGGGACAGGTGGTAGAAGAAAGATCAGAAGATCATTTGATATGGAGAATCTCTCTCGTCTGCCCTCTGCTCTGTTGCTTTCTCCTATAGATGGTAGTACAGTTTCTTTTGTATTAATACAGTGCTCCCTTCCATGTCCCAGAGAACTTTAAGACTAGGAAGGAAGCTTGTTTCCTACTTTTAGGCTTTTGCATGGGACTTCAGGGAGTACAGAATACACTTCAGGAAGGAAAGCAAAATATCTGTGGTGGTGGAGATAAAACCTATGGTGATCTTGCTAGGCATATTTGCTCCCCTTGCACAGCCACAGAATGAGATCTGTCAGAGAAATATCACACCAAGTATCTTTCAGAAACTGCTTTTTCCCAGTAATAACTACAGAAAGCATTCTTTATTAAAGATTTTCTCTAAAGTAGTCTGTCCATGGAAAGACCTGAATTTTGAAACTTTCAGCACTGTATTTCAATGCTTACTGGTGGTTCCTCAAAAAATGAGAGAAATCTCTATATATGTGGCCATTAGGACACATATCTATATACTGCAGTCATTAGGATAAATCTGCCCACACCAAAAAAACAAAACAAAACAAAACAACTTAACTTCAACATCTATCAATTTATTGCATCAGTTCAGAGTAATTTTACTCAAACCCAATACTGAGATGTGTTGCAAAATTAATACACTATTTTCTTTTGTTTTCAATCCACTTTGATTGCTTACTGGTTTTGAGCCAAATCCTGATGTCACTTTCTTGTTCAGAAAGTGCTCACTGATGTCCATGGGGGCTCTCATCTGAGCATGGGCTGTGGGACCAGGTCGGTAACAAGGATCATCAACCAAGCAACGAAGTCCATCACAGCAAATGGGCAAGTATAACTTGATTAGCCATTTAGAAGAGTGGGACTAGATACAAGGCAAGAGGACTTGAAATAAAGTTGGTTAAAAACAGGAAAAAAGCTTATTATTGTAGATTTCTTCTTTTTAATTTCTCAATTGTATTCAAAATTATGATACTTAAAAAATTTTGGCCAGTCCTATAGTTGGTCTAGAAAGAGAACTGGGGGTAAGGAAGTTTGCGAGTTTCCTTAAATCTTAAAACCCTTTTTTCTCTATTGTTTGGGATGGGCAGGGGAAGAGGATATGATAAAGTAAATTAAAATTCAACAGTTCAAAAACATTTTTTCTTTGAATCCCCAAAATGTAAACTAGCTGTTAAAGTCAGTAATAAAACCTCTGTTGTGCTTAGAAAAACTGGCACATACGCAGAGTTAGAAAAGGACTTGTTTCTTTTTCACATACAAGTTTCTTCACCGTCCTCTGAAATTCTTGCACCAGGCAGAGTTTCTTTTTTGTTGCTATTAACTGGTTCTTTACTGGTTGGATTTTCTATATTTTTAATATCTGTCATCTCTTTGCTGTCTGGTTTGAACCGTTTCATTATTAAAACATAGAGCACTATGTATAAGAAACAGCATCCTGCCCGTAGTCCTGCGATGAGTCCAAGATAGATGTTTCTGGAAAAAAAAGCAACAAAACATGTTGCTGCTAGCAATGCTTGCCACTTCCGAGTGAAATCATGAAAGATATCAAATACAATTAGGCATAGGCATTTATTCTTAGCCAGGCATTGATCCATGTTTTGAGAAATAACAGACAGAAAACAAAGCCAAGTTCCCAACTCCTTGCTGAAGATTTCAGCTCACCTGAACGCTTTTGTGTCGTAGACTCGGCAAGACCCAGATCCCCCGCAGCTTTTTGTTCCCCATTTCAAGCAGGTCTCATCTATTAAGGCACCAAAATAAATAGGAGCTGGGAGTCCTCCTGCAAAGAAAAGTCTTATTACATGATCTCAGAAATAGAGAAGTCAGAATTTAAAGTCATAGTGAAGAAATGGCAAAATGAATCTCAGTGTAGGTTTCTGCTGCAACAAAAAGGAACAAAACAGCCCAGTCCAGCTTTGAGATAACAAGACTTGTGAATTTTTTTTTAACCAAATACTGAAAGGGAATGGAGTGGATGGACAATTACAGCATTGTAATTTTTCAGTTCCAGTTCAGGGGAAAAAAAGTTAGTAATTCCACTTTAATATTATTTTTACCAGAATTTTAACTTCTGTTGTTTAAAGAAATAATATAACCAAAACTTCTTTGTCAGTCCCTGGTGTGGAATTATGTGCCATGATATATTAATATATATATGTATAAATATACCTATTTGGGTATTATACAACTGTTTCCCATTAAAACGGTTAATTCAGTGCAAAGGGCTCAATCTAAGCATTTGGTCAAAATCAAATATAAAATGAGTGTGTTGCTGGACTAGAACTTAAAGACAGTCATAATGCTTTAATATAATGAACTAGCTATTTCAGGGGTAATGTGTGGTTTTGTGAAGAAAGCTATTTCCTAAAAGCATGAGATTGATTCTCTGCAGCACTCAGCTAAAATACGGAGATTAAGGGAGAGAATCAAATGACCAGAAGGGCTTATCTGCATGGGGAAAGTTTCAAAAGGTAGGACATGTTACATGTCTGAGGAATGGAATAGTTACTTCTTGTAGGCCAACACAAGAAGGAAAGGAATAGGTAGACTACATGCTGACTGTAAGAAAAGTGGTCAGCAACAGGGAGCATGGGTGTTAAGGGCATCCAGACTAATCCTGCTCAGGTAGCTGTGCCTGTTAATCAAAAAACACCCAAAGCTACAATGCAGTTTCCTTCCTTCACCTGATTTCTCTGCTGCACAGAAAACATTCTGAAGAGATAATTATAATATGTAACTATATACCAGGAAATAGGTACCAAACTCCTTCAAATATTTTGAAATTTGTTTTCTGCTTGTAAAGAAAAGTGTCATACAGTAAGTTTTGGAGAATTTCTTTTGTTCTGGCCTAGAACAAGGACATCCCACCAGCTAACTTTGGGTTTTCTCCTCCATTGCCTATTTGAATTCCAAAAGAAAATGAAACAAAGCTTTACCTAGTACTCTACCACCTAAAGTTTCAATCCCCACAGCGAAGGATTTCAAGTCTGGGGAAACAGATCTGAAAAGGAAACAAAAATAATACATTGTTTTGATGTTTTGGGGAACAGTAGACTAAAGTAGCTACACTGATGGCTGTGCTGTGAACATCTGCACCTGCCCCATCCCAAGAGTATTGTGGCTTACCTAGCACATTTCACCGGGGCTCTAATTGAAAACATTCACCAAAGTTAAAGTTCAGATGTTGAGCCTCCTTCCATTGATTTCAGTGGATGAACTCTCATTGGGCTAAATGGGAGAACCTTCAGGAACTACTCTTGAATCCAAGGAGAGCAGGTTTTAAAGACTTTTTGGAAAGCATACATGCAGATAAAACCCACCTGGGCCTCTAGCATTTTACGGAGAGACAGTGACCATGAGTTACCTGGTTATAAAAGCACCTCATTCCTACCAGTGGAGATAAGGCCTGCGTCCATCAGGCAGATTAGAAGAATTCACAAAAAGAGCAGAAGGGAGCACTGAGCTGGCACTGGGGCAGACAGGACATTTGCTCTGACCTGTCTGTTTCCCAAACTGGAGTTTTTGCTAGGCCAGTATATCATATCTTCTTTCCAGCACTATTATTAATAACTGTTGATTATATGCACTAGCTGTCTGACAGCTTTCCCCAGTAAAGTTAACCTTGTCTGCAATCCAGGCAAGAAGTAAGAACAGCTGGACTAAGAAACACTGCAGAAGAATCAGCAATTTAGGGAAGAAAGTTAGCTAGTGAAGTGCCCTGCTTGCTGAAGATTGTAATTCACTTGTAAGCACAAGTGGAAAGAAACTTCCATGTGAAAGGCACAAAATATTGTCTTTTCTTCTAAGTATAACATAGCAGTGTTGCTTGACAATCAAGGGAACAAAAATAAAAAATTACTGCTGATAACATAATTCTGTTTATACCAGCTCTAGATAAAATAGACTATTCAAATTTTCACATATTTCCACAACACAGACAGCATTCTGAGACAACAAAGCTTTTTGGTAAACCTCTTAACAAAGGTGAATGTTTCTTTCTTGAGTAAGGTGAAAAGTACAGCCACTTTGGAAATGGGGTAGCACCATATCTTATTTCAAGTTCATTGCTCTGTTAAACACATCCCTCTTGTTGGAAGTAAAATGTAATGTACAGAATCAGCATAAGGCCTACCCATTATCAAAGTATATATTAGGTCTTAAAGTGGAATTAAGTGGTGGATAGACATTCCGTTATCCCTCCAAACAGAGGCGGATTTTAGAGAACAGGGAAAGACACACAACCCCAGTTTGATCAGAATGCCATTCCTCAGAACAGGAATGAAATGGTAGATATCGTACTTTGGTTCTCTTTTCCCCAAGCTTTAGGGTCAAGGTAAGGCAAAATATTTCACCTAAACATTATCATATATGTAGGAGTGCCTCCTAAGCATAAAATAAATGCACATGCGGCCTGTAATGCTAAAAAATAGGGAAATGTTTTGGTACAGCTTTCTCTTTGGCATTGTCCCAAAACTGCAGAGGAATTGCCAAGTCCATGTCCTTGTCCTTCCACACAGCTGCAATTGTGAAACACCTGAAAGATGAGAAGAAAAATTTATTTAATCAGAATTCAGTGTATTCTGTGTACTACCTATTAGGAGGTAGATTTTTCACTCCGTGTAACAGGCAGGCTGTTGTTTATGCTGAGAGAGCCTCCCTAATCGTCTTTGCAGACTGATGGCCAAGTACATTGGTATGCTCCAGCCGCTCTAAGCTGCTCCAGACACACAAAGCAACCATGATTCTGGTTTCAGCCGTGCTGCTGCTAGGACAGAAAGTGCTCTGTGTGTGCTGAAGATGGGCCAAAGCTATAAAATTCAGACATGAAGTCTGAAGCCATTCTGACCAGGGATGCTATGAAGTACATAAAATAACAATAAAGGTATAGATATGGGCCTGAATGCGAACATGTGTATCTATTATTATGTATCTAAATCAGCATTTGGCCTTGGATTGAAAGTGGGCTGTGTCATAGCCATTGAAGCCAGCAGGCAATGTGGGTTCGAATGCCAGTCCTACTGATGTGAAGCATGAGTATATGGCTATGCATATCACCAAGGCAGAATACATCGCCTGTCTTTTTCAGTATTGGTATGAGAAGTCATTCGTGCTTCTGCCAGAAGACATGGCCATTCACACAATTAATATGACAATTTTCTTATTTTTCATTGCTTTGCAAAACAACTTAAGGGAATTTTCAAAGCTGTATAGTAATGGTTATTTGAATGGAGAGGTATGACTAAAACTTTGAAAATGAAAGCTAATGGTCTAAACATTCAGCATGTGCCATAACATCCTTAATTTACAGCATTTGGAAGTTCTTATGATGGGTATGTATAGGCTCAGACTAGGGTTCCATTGTAAATATTCATATATTTAAATATTTGTATTTGTAAACTTTTTGTATTTGTAAATGTATTTGTATTTTTTGTATTTGTAAATATATTTTTTAATTTTATATATTTAAATATTTGCATAACTTAAATATTTGTTTAGATATTGTTTCTGGCTATAAACATGATAACGTAAAACCTGGGGTTGAGCTCTATGTATTTTCCCTGTAATGCAAAGCCTTTTCAGATTGATGTTGTGACATAAGGAAAGCTTAGTTCAGCCACCTAGTCTTCATAAGCACTTATCTTCAGCAAGGACTAAGGATAACCCAGTCAACTGCTCACTGAAGCAGGCCAGGACCTTTCACATGATCTGATGATGATGCTCAACTTTGAGGGTCATAAACTGCAGCAGAAAAGTAGTAGCAGTTACAAGAGCAGCAACAGACTAAATGAAGCAGATAATCTGGTCATGCAGTGTCATCTTAACTGCACTTACATGAAGATAGACCTTGCTAGCTCTTTCCAGTGTAATTTGCAAAGAGCGAAACATTTCCTAGGGCTCTGGACCTACCTTTTCTAAATCCAGCTGTGGCAGTAATAGCAATCCTGTCCCTGATGCTGTTAATATCTCCAGCAAGCAGTGCCAATGAGTGCTGTTTACTTCACATCAGGCACAATTAACTGTTTTATGTTGCTGATCCAAGCCAAACCAGGCAATCTGGCCCAATGTGAACTAAAGATCGTTCACAAAAAATGTTGGGGTCTTGAGGATGCTCCTCTGCCCATGACCTAGCTGACTTAAATTAAAGTGACGGAGCCCTGCTTAAAACTTTGCAGGCAGTTTAAGCAGAGGTGAGCACAAAGGCCTACATTTACAGGTCTTCCAGCTGTACAGTTTAGAGGTAGAAGCTATTTAAGTCAACACAGCTGGGCTGACTGAATCCCCTGTGCAGCTGCTGCTCCACTGCTATGGCAGCTTGGGAAAGCAGGCAATTCCAGTACCATTCATACTGGTTCATGAAAACAGCACTCACAGTTTTATACAGATCTGCACAGGATTTGCTGATACAATGACAAAGGTAAAGGTCTTCTAAAGCAGACCACTCTTAGCTGTGTTGGACCTATGCAATAAGAGATCTACTGAGAAACTTAAAATGAAATTTATAGTCATCTTGCTGAGAAGAAAATAATTTAAGCTAAATTTCAAAATTTAAAATAAAAGCATTCAAGAAATTTTAGTCAAGAGTCTGGGAGTTTTACATCTCTCCTGAGTGGCTTGCTTACCTCTTCCCAACTCTTTCTGAAATCCTACCTGGAACCTTGCATTCACTCAGTTACTACTTCATGGTTTAACAGTACGGACTGGACATCTGTCTCCATGGGATTTCTTAATCAAAAAGCCCCCCAAAAAAGAACAGATAGAGAAATCCAGTTATATGAATAATCATCTGTCCAGCTACACATTTACCATATCCTTTCCAGTTCCTGTTGATGATTTACACCCAGCAAAGCAGGCTGTCATGTAAGTGATCCCATTGTCCCCACATACAGGGTCCCACTGGTTCATCTTGCAGCTGCAGTCAGCATTGCAACTGGCTATGAAGCTGTTTTGGAGGGACGAGAGTTGTTTTAATCTGCAGGAAAAGATCAGGAAGAAACAAAGGAATTATGTAGTTGAATTATAACTTCAGACAAAATATGTGAGAGTAGGTAGGAAAAAATGAGAAAGTGAAGCAACGCTCGTGGACAGATATCTGCTAGCATCCAACAGCATCCAATAGACTGTGAAGCTGTTGTATGGAGACTAAGCAATTGTCAGCTAAACCAATGTTCTCTTAAGAGCTCATCTCATCTCATCATGTATTAACAGTTTTATCCACTATTGCTGAAAAGGCATGTAACTCGCAAAGTAGGTATCCTTGGCTTTATTAAAGGGTAGGAGAACATGAATAAACACAAACTTGCAGGGAATATTTGATATTACTTTTTCATTTGAAAATTCAGTCCAAGAGAAAGAAAATCATACCCCAAATCTCTATCACCTTTAGACTAGCCATGCTCTTCCCTAGTGGTGGAGAGTTTGCCACATCTGCGTGTTGGAAGCGGTGATATAATACTTTCCATAAAACTACAGCAGCAAGGTGTCCCTGACATTTGTTCACTGGATCAGAGCAGGTTAGCGGCAATGAAAGTCAAGGATGTCTGAGGGCGAAGTGTTGCTTCCACCTCAGCTCTGACCACATGCAGCAGCAGCTCTGCCCCTGGGCCAGGCTTGAGTTGTTTCTTACCAGATCTCATCTCTTATGGTACATTATCATGGACTTTTATAGCTTTCATTTTTATTAGAATTTCTGTAAGAAACATCTAAACTGACGCCCAAGGTGCTAAGCTAAGAGGATGGCAACAAGAGCTGAGAACTAAAGAAGTGGCCAATGGCTCTGCAGGCACGGTAGCAGGGCTCTATTTTCAGAAAGTGTGAAGAGCCCACAATCCACAAATCACCCAAGCTTTAAGGTGGCTTACATCCACAGATTTAAAAAACATGACCTGAATTCACAAATTAAAGAAAAAGCGTTAAAAATTTTCCTTTTCTTCATCCCTACCCCTAATCCAAAACAAACCTCATGGGAGCTACACTTCTCCTAAAGTTTTTTAGGATGGAAAATAACTGGTTTCCTTTTAGCCTTTGCTGTGATACGGCTGGTCTTCAAACCATAAATTATTAAACTGGTGAAATAGTATGTGTCTCACTTGACCAGAGAAGTCTGATCACATGATAAATTCTCCAGTCACTCCCAACTGTCAGGGACTAGAAAAACTGTAATTGCTCTTTCAGTATTTGCTATCTTGGTATTTCTGGCTTATTCTTTAGTTCTGTCTACAGCATCTGATGTTGCACTCTGCCACAGTAATCACCACTGACCAAAACTGACATCTTTTGCATAACTAACCTCGAAGCTGAACTAGGTTTCAGGTTTGCCAAGATACCTAGGTATTTCCCTGAGCATATGCTCAGTTTCAAGAAACACAGGCCTGAGTTTCTGTTTGAACTGAAAATCTAGCAAGACCTGCCGGATTTAGTTTAATCCTTTAAAACCCCTTTAAATTTGTCAGACCAGCCTGAGCTAAATTTACACAGTAGGCAAAATGTTCTCAAGAAGGCATGACCCTGGCCCTGGTAAGGGAGGGGGAACTTCTGTTTGGGCAGCACACGCTCCTCAGGTAACCAATCTCTATCTTTCAGTGGAAAAAAATAGACTCAGGTAGGTAGGTAGCTCCAGATACTAAGGGAGGCTGGTATCTAGCAGTGCAGGCTGATAACTACTGAGCTAGAGAACGGTGCCTTCTAAACGTAAAGCCATTGGGGTGCTACAAGGAAGCCACCTTCAACACTTTTTATACCTCTCACTCCCTATGGGGCCTATTTGGCCTAGGAGGCCAGCTTTAAATTAAACCTTTGAAATAAAATATAAACATTTCAATTACTTGAGATCAATTTCATCTCAGTGATTTGCCAGCGTACAAAGTTACCTTGCCAATATTCATCAAGAAACAATTTCCCCCCCCCCCAAAAAAGTCCAACTTAACTGAAACTTGAAAACCAAAGTCATAGTATTCTGCACATCCCCAACACTAGGTATCATTTCAGCCTGTCAAGTCTGTTTTAACTCCTAGGATCCTCTTGTGTGTGTTACTAGTAAGGGAGCGATGAAGTGACATAACCACAGTAGCTTCACTCTCTGAGCTGAAATGGCACTGATTGACACTAACAGGTAACTTGGTACACTAAGGTTTCAAAGACAAATTAATCAGCTTTTAAACATACAAATATAAATATATCTTTGACACAGAAGGCTATAGCAATATGCTACAGTAAATCAACAGAGAGGCTATATTTCAGAACTCATCCAAATTCAGTTTAAAATGTTTTCTAAATTAGAAGGTTCTTAGTGCAGATGAGATTATGAGCCCAGATGAGATTATGAGAGTAAAAGAATTCAAGTGCATGCAAAATATTCTGAACAAGAGAGGAAACAATTATGGCAAGAGGCAAAACCAGCACAAACCCAAGGGAATACATACCCAGAGTAGGGCACTGTCAAACCAGCCACTTGGAGCACCTCACAACTGCACGTAAAGTACAAGAGATTTAAGAGATATGCTATTATAAAGGTGATGCCTGCAAACTTTGCCATTCCAGTTACATGCAGTTTGAATTTCTTAATCAGAAAGCCTCCTAGAAACATCCCCAGGATCGTGATGGGTAAAAGTATCACACCTGCAAATAAAAGGCAACAGAAAGATGTTAATTGCTGCCACTTAGACCCTTTTTAGAGTAAATATCTGATACTAATAGTTCCCCCTCCACCCCCCCCAAAAAACCCAAACCCCCCAAAAAACAAAAAACAGATACTGACCTTTTTTCAGACTGGTCCTTTGACATTCTATGAATTTTTCTTACCTTTAACTAATTTTTATTATTTCTTCATTTTCTTCCTACTCCCGTTATGGTTTTAAAAAGCTTAATTCCTCAATATTCCCTACCTTTTTTATTGTACTGTTGTTAGTATGTATACTGATGTAACAGAACTTATACAGGTGTCTATTAGAAAATGGAGTATATAAGATAAATGTCATAGCTCATGGGAACTTTTTCATCTAATGTAAACCATTACACTTCCTGAAGATTACGAAAAGTCCCAAAAACAGAATGTGAAAGGAAGGAATGTCTGGTTTTGTACGAGATTCCATTTTGCTCTGAGACTGAATCATGGAAAGATTTTCACTTAGATTTAATATCTGTTCAACATCTCATAAACTCCAGCCCTAATATTTACGTGCCAAATAGAGAGCTCTTACTTTTCTATTCTGAGGGGTTTGTAATTCTCTGCATGTTTTTTTTTTTTGTCATGCTGTTTTTGTAAAATTTTACCTGTATCCAAAAAAGAGAAAGAGGAAAAAAAAAGTTCTTTCCACTTTTGTACCTGACTCACAGCAAAAGCAGACCTGCTTCAGATTAAAGTAATGGAATACAGGTTCTGCAATGTCCTCAAATACCCTGGGTTTTCTTGCCAGTTTATGAGACCATGTTCATCCAGCGCTGCAAAATATTAATATTATTCAGCTTTTTTTTTTTTTGTAGAAAACTAAAATGAAATTATTTTTGAGGAAACTGGCAAATAAAAGAATTTTGAGATGAATGAAATGACTTGAAATTTTACACTTTGTTTTTTGATTGTTTATATGGTTTTGATTGTTTTATAAAATTTGTATTTGTAATCAAAACTGAAGAACATATGAACCAAACTGTTATTCTGGAAAGGAAAATCAGACATTTCTTTGGACATTTTTGAAAGTAAACAATCTTGGATCTTTTAGTTGCTATTAGTTGCAGTTTATGTGGGGTTTGTTTTCATGAAGATTGACACAAATTCACAATCCCAATCTCATTCTTTGAAAAAAGCTTCAACTAAAAAATTCACCCAGTTCTAATAATGTACTAGCCCACTATATTAGGAACACCAGGAAAATTTACACCAAAATTAACATCCACTTTCAAAATACAGCAGGAAACTAATAAACGTCCACACAGGTTTTTTTAACCCCGAAAAGTTCACAGGAGCTCTTCTTAAAACAGAGGACAAAACAACAAAGAAAATCTTCCTTTTTGATTTTAGAATAAAAAGAAGACAGGTACCTACCAATTAGAAAGATGGCTCTTGCCACAGATACATTGAATTGCTGCTCCATAAACTTTGTCTCATAGGTTATCAGTCCAACAAGAGAATTGTACTGCAAAATAGTGAGGAGCACGTACACCAGGAAAACTGGGTTTCCAAACAGCTTCTTCAAAGTTGGTAGGAAATCTGCAATGGAGAGGTATATGCTGTACACCCTGCTAAACACAGAGAAGAGTTGTTTTGGCATCTGTTAGCTAATAAACCTAACCTTGATTTAATTAATAGCAGGACATAATTTTTTGCCTATCAAAATATATGCTTGTCAAAGTGAGAATTTTCCCAGTTGCCAACACATGATTTACAGAGTTACTGCTGCATGAAGCAGCAATGATGAATGGTATGGTGGATGCTGGACTGGGAATCAGAAATCCCAAATTATCTTGTCTGTAACACAGGACTATTCATCAAAGGCAACACAGCTTGCAACACCAATCATCAATGCCCAGACAGGAGAATGCCCCAACATTAAAATTCTCTATTATGTACTAAGCAAAAATTTTGTTGCCTAAAGTAGAAGCCTTCACAAACCACGTGAGAGCACCACACGTGGTACCAGGGGTGGCATTAGGAGAAAGGGATTCGGAGCGCCTGGCTCAGCCAAAGGCAGGAACCTTTGCTGGGATCCTTGATTACAGTACTTAAGTCCATAAAATTAAGCAGTGAAGAAGAAAAGCTTGTGATTAGCCTGTAGTCTAGCTGTTGGTACACTTGCCTAAAAGATCAGACTTCAAAACACTTCTCAGGGAAGCATCCTATACACTAATGGGTACACGTGCATACATATGAATAAAACTCTCGTGGGACTGAGTCCAGCACTGGGTACTTGGCACTGATCTTGACTGTAGTAGGTTAATTTATCAAAGTCAGCATAACTGAGCTCATATACAGGAACCATGAATTCAGTGAAACCCCACCAACTGCCAATGAGGTACTTAGCCCCATGTTTCCCTCCCATATGTTGGCCTCAGTTAAAGAGAAACCTGCCAATAGCGAATTGCTCATTGATGAAGGGCTGGGATGTTTCATGCCCTCCCCCTTCTTATGGTTATAGCTGTAACACGTTGTATGACAACTACTGTGTTGAACTGGGAAGTGCTCAAAGCAACAGCATGAGCTTTTTCCAACTGTCTGACATAGCAGGAGGACTGAAGCACACCCTTGGCACTCAAGTATAATATTACAATTTAGAGAGAGCACTTTTGTCCATCATTTGCACTGCAGTAACATGCATTTCACTGCATGTTGTGCAAACCCATGCTCAGCTCAGAATGAACCCATGGGAGAGAATTCATGTGCAAACACTTGGCCGTAATCTTTCACCTTTTACTGCCTCAGAGAACTTTAACTGTGGCTGAACTGAGGGCTCTATTTTACAATGATCTCCCTGAACAGACACAGGGAAATGACTAATCTTCTGATTTTCATCCTCTCCTTCTTTTGGTAAGGAGTATGGCAGGAACCAGAAAGGCAACGAAGCTATGAAGCTGACTGCTCCACAGATCAGTAATCCAAGCCACCAGGCACCAACCCAGCGGGTGTCCTTAGGATTTATACTGATGGCATCTGTAAAATACAGAAAGACAGGAAAAGAGATTAAATACAAAAGAAAGCAATTAAACTTTAATTTAAACTTTCATTTATAAGATTTAAACAGCAGGAAAAAGCAGATTTATATTTCATGTGATGACTTAAAAGGCAGCTTGTATTAAATCAGTCCCATGCAGTCAAAAGTAAGAAGTGCCAGTGTCTCCATCTGGACCCATGGTGACCTTTCCTGCTGCAGACTAGCCTTTTAATACCTTCTGTGGGGATGGGTGACAGCAAGAGAGCCTTTTACCACCAAAAAAGAACGTCCCTTTCTCAATTTCCCACTGTCCCCTCCTTCTTCCAGCCTCAAACCCAACAGGTTTATCCTTGAAGTTCCTCAAATTTTCCTGGGACAGGAGACATATAAAGAGACATAAAAAAGTGAATTGGACAATGAAATGGGATTTCATATGGATCTTTGTTCCACTTGTATTCAGAGAACCTAATTTTTGCCAAAAGTCCATGAACAAAAGGCCTTCACCATTCTCTTAAAATGGGGATGGCCTTTCATTTGTTCATTCATTCTCAGCTACTCAACAAAGGTGTAATAAGGGCTGTCCCAGTCACAATACAGTGCTGGAGATGTAAATCAAACAGCAATAACATCAGCTTCTGAGTAGGAAAAACCTTTAGAGAGTCCCCCTTTTTGGAGTAGTAACCTGGGAATGCACTGTTAGTATGCAGGTTCCTATACTGCAGCCCTCTCAGCTACTAGAGCATCCCCTCACTGTCTCTTACCAATATCCACAATGCCAATATCAACCCACAGATTGGCGCAGAAAGATCCAAGCAGGAAGCCCAGGGTTGGCCCAAACATCCCCGCAGATCTCACAACGCCTGTAACAGGAAGGAGGCACAACAAGCAAGTGAGGAAGACACTATGTGAACAAGCATCCTGCTCCTCTGAGGAGAGGTATGGAGGAGACTAAAACAAATGGGCACAGACTGTTTGAGAATGTCTAAGGGTAAGTCTTTTAGAGGCAAGAAAATAAACTGTAAGCCCCCAGACCGCTAGTTGCAACATGAAGTGGGCTCCTTCACCCACAGAGGGCTTTGCTGAAGGCAGTGGGCTCTCACATGGACTCCCACATGCATTTTAATTGGCAAGGTCTGGGTCGCAGAACAAATATGAGGAAAAAGAATCTACTGCAGTGATTTTTACCCACCTCTTCCTCAAGTTCTCTCCTCAGATTTTTGTATTTCTGTTGCTCAGTTTATGGCAGTTAAAGAACATACAACTCTAGGTCCATTGAAGGTATCATAATTATGTTTATAACTCGCATGATGTTTTGTGATTTTAGAATTCAGAACTTTTCCCCTTACTGTATTTTCAGGTCATTGTTTAAGTAACAGCAGTTCTATTGACAATGTGCATGCAAGAAAACATGTTTTTGAAGCACATTTAAATGATAGAGGCAATAAAAGTGAACCCTGAGAATATTTTCATTGGGCAGCAAGGAAATATAAATCCGGCTGTATTTGAATAAAGTACCTTAGACAGAACTTTTGTTGATTCATTGAGCAGTAGAATAAGCAAACTAGTTAACGGATGAATTAATACGTACTTATGTACACACTGTGTTGGTTTACTGCGGAGATATTTCACTCATTAGTTTTGCAAACTCACTGCTGAATACAGTGATTGCTCAGCTAATGATCAGAGACTTCTGTAATGAATTCTTACAATGTAATTTAACCATATGAGTTTTCTTCTTTGCTTCATTACTTCAGTTGCATATTGCTTTCATTCAGAGCTCTCATTCTAATTCTTTGGAAAATCTGGCCTTTTAGATTAAATTCTGATGCTAAAGCATTTGACTTGTGTAGAGTCAGGATTTTGACACTGGAAGTCAGGAAATAGCTCTTTACATTTATCAGTCTAGAGCACATCTTACTGCTCCGCACTATGAAAGCTCATCTCCAAAGTTCAGATACTCAGTGACAAATTTCTAAACTAAACAGGTAAAAAACCCAGCACGCCAGTATCAGCAGCCTGGTATTTTACAGCATATGTCTTTAAGATACTATAAGTTATCAGGTAAACTAAGAAGAACAGGTGCAATAATTTTGCATATGCGTAAATAAGTTCTTAACTTTCACATTTGCATAGCTTTTAAATTAAAGAACAACTTCATTAATCTAATAAGCTTACACCTACATTTGATAAGATAAAATCAAATAAGTTCACTGTGATATTTTCCTACTATATTTTTGTATTTATCCTTTGTAATTAATAAACAGACTGAACTGTAAACAGTAAATCACTCAACGTATCAATTAATCAGCTGCTGCAAATAAACATACCTCAACCTAGCCTTTGTATTGACGAGTAACTATGACATACAACTGGTTTTAAATTTTACAACATACATTGGCCTCAGACATGTTTTTATTGAAGCCATTGAGTTCAATAGATACAGGATTATATGTTAGTGTTCAACTCTGTGATGTAATTTCATTCATTCACAGTCTCTCTTTCAGTGAGAAACCCATGGAAGTGGAGTACACCTCATTAAATAATTTTAATTGCCTATTATTCCTCTTAGAGAATGCTAAATCTGATAGCTACTGATGTTAATTAACCATGTCAACATTCAGTTTCAATTACACGCAGAAACTGATTTTAAAAAAAATTGGCCACCAAAAGCTTATAGCATGGGCCAGATCCTCAGAGACATAGTGGCAGCTCTTCTAGAGGCACCTAAGCAGGAGTTAGATATCTGAATACCATGAAATACCTAAGTTAGGTGATTAGTATGGGAGAATATTTATAAAAATAAGCAGTCAATCAGTCTCAGCCTTTCAAAGTTTTACTCCAACAAAGTGCATTCTCAGAGCAAAGCAAACTGGTCAGAGCCTTACAGTCCTACCTCCTAATGAATACCAGTTGCTTGCAGACAGTGGGTCAGGTTGTTATACCTCATAGTCATACTGAGCAGCGACCTGACGGGGAAGCACTTTTTAGGACTGTATGCCGTGTACGGTGCATCATACCAGCAAGGGCATTAACTCAGGACCACGTTGATGGCCTGGTAGAACTACATAAATTAAAGGGCTTGTGTAAAAAGATCAATTTTCTGTCTTATATAATTCTATAGTAAAGTTATCATCCTCTATTAAGTTCTGTAAGGTAGTTAAAACACAAAAAAAAGCGTCGTTTTTCCCTTTCTGTTCCATTCTATGGCAGCTCAGGGTTTTATTACTCTCAGCTGTCATCTGCACTACAGCTCTACCAAAAAAATCGTAATGCTGCATTCTACTGACATTTAGTGAAAAGCTGTCTCTGCCACAAAGTGGCATAAATAGTGGCACAATAGTGGTAGTAATCTACACTCTTGCTCAGCAAAACATCAAAGAGTAGGAGAAGAAATGGATACACATGAAGCTGATGCTTCTGCCTCAGGGTCAAATAACGAGATCAGTGTTCAAAATTCAACAGCAAGGCTTGACTTGATTTTTTTTCATTATAGGACAATACCTATTAAATATTTGAGAAAAATGCTGTCATAGATTGACTCAGACAACTGATAAAAATGAGATATAAAAGGAGTCAGAATGGGTCAAAAAGTGGAATTACAAGCCTACGATATTTCAGTGTTTTCTTTTTTGCACTTTGGTTAGTCCATTAAAATATTGAAATCTTTTAATTGAATAAGGCTCTGAAAAAATCTGTTCAGAATGTTAAAATGAAACATTTGGATACTCCATAAAAAAAAATATTTTGTTTCAGTTGCATGACCCAAACAAGTTTTCATTTGGTTGAATCTATACTATTCTCTGCGTCTCCTTCTGCTTTATATTTTCGGTCTCATTTCACCAGTAGCTCCCAACACATCACAATCTCTCCTAGATCAGACTTTGACAAGAAAAAAATTCAGCTGTACTTTTTAAACTACCTTTAATTATAAGCTCAGAGGTGATTAGAAATATTTCTGATGAGCGGGGAGTGGAACTTGTATTTTTGTCATCTCCATTCACAATATTTCCATTTTCTTTAAGCTACAGATTTCCTCATCACCAAATGAAGACATTTTCAATGGCCTTACCTTGCAGCCTCACCCATTGAGTTTTTCTTGAAATTAGTATGGTGTCTGACTATCTCTGTGACCAGTTCAGCTTCACCAAGTTTGTTCTGGGCAGCAGTTTCAAGAACCTTCAGTCACACAAAGACTCCAAGGTATAAAATCAAATTGGCAATAAATCAATTTGCTTGGGTGTAAGGCTTTCTGTCTTGGGCAATAGGGTATCTTTCCTCAAAACAACAACAACAAAATCCCAATTAGAAGTGATTTGTTACAACATCCTAGCAAGGGTTTGGTTTCTCCTTAGGTAACTATTGGCATTAAAAAGCTTTCATCAGTAAGTATGCTGCATGTAAAATTCAAAATGTGACCTAAAGGCTCTGAAACACATGTTTACATTACTGTGATTAAGCATAACTCTGGTATTTGTGGATAGGTGATTAGGAAGAATTTATTCTCTGAAGCTGTGGTACTGAAGGTGATATGCTAATGCCAAATATGAGTAATAAATACTTGCAGAGAAATAAGTATCTAACCCTGTTTCTTTTCATCAGAGAGAAAACTGGCACATGTAGCAGAAGCCAACTGGAGAAAGCAAGAGGAGCCTCTGGGAAATATCCCTCCAAGACAAAGATGAGATTTCTTTAGCACTCCTTATTTGTCTCTGCACAACAAAAAAATAACCAAAATAGAGTAGACAGATTTTTTGGCTTTGCTACAGAAATCTTAGAGAAAAGAATGTCGAAAATAACATCACCCATTTGGATATTACCTATGTAAAATGCTGAGTTTTCTTCTTTAGAAAAATCGTCAATATATGAAACCCCCAATGGCATAACTGGTGCTTCTCCAATTCCACGTAAAAGGTTTCCCATCAACACAAAGAGCCACAGATAGGAACTTGATGTTTTCTCACATCCTGCAGGCCATAAACATTTACACTTTTGTGAACATAATTTTGAGAATACTTTTTTGCAACAGAAAAATAACATAACATAAAATATTTTTGTACAACCATAGTATGGGTTTGTACATATCAGGGTTTCTAATAGGGGTTTCACTATTATGCTTTCCAAAAAAAAGAGGGTATATAAAATGAGGATAAGCGAAAGACAGGATTCCAGTGTCAGATTTTTTGCTTACCAGAATTTTTCGCTTCTCTTGGTGTTTCTGTAGCATCTAAAACTGGATGGTCCACAGGCAATGATGCAGAGCAAGCTGATAAACTTGTAGAAGAGTTGTCCACAGTAACAGTTATCCTTTCATAATTATAACTGGAAAACAACTGCGTAAAATACAACTGACATATGAAAATCTCTGTTTTGCAAGAAATGAGTATGAGCCTTGGGGGGCAACCCACCTCCAGAGCTTTTTTTTAAAAAAAAAAGGCAGAAAAAAAAAAGCATCTTCATGTGGGGACTGCACAATGTCTTCTAATGGTTACCTAGTTGCTAGGCTAACTGCAAGTTAGTATTTTTCAAGATGCTGTGACCACTCTGACACCAATATTTTCTTCAGTTAAAGAGCCAAAAAGTTGCTCTAAGATAAGGGATCATTCTTTAGACACAATAACAGAGATCCACCCACATCTGCCTACATACAATAGTGCTGATATTTTTCCCTACTGGCGCCCCTTTTCTTACCTATGTGACAGACATGTAATATAGAAATAACTCTATTAACTTAAAATTAGCTGTCTCAGGATCTAATAATAATCTGTCTGTGTCTATAAAGAGATTAACACAGGCTGCAAAATCCATGTCCCAGGTAGGCTGTATTTAGACAGTCAGCTACTACCGCAAGTCTGCTGAGTAACCTGCAGCTGGCTTGAGTAGAATTCACTACACTGGGGTGAAAGGAGAGCAGATATTCCTTCTGGTATTCCTTCAGATATTCCTTCTGACAATGCTATCAGCTGGTGGCATTTAATATTATGGTGGACAACAGTGAGGCCCCCATGGCCACTGGGTTTTGCACAGGGTTGTGGAGAACAGGTAATCTTCAGGACTCATCTGTGAGTTTGGAATAAGTCAGAAATTTCCCTAGCTCTGCTTCCATCCTGTGCTGTACCCTGCTATTTCACAGGCAGGGCAGTGACTGTGGCCACTTTCTGCACCACGGTCCCCACAGTCCTCCTTCTACGCTCTCTTTATCATAGGTGTAAGTCTTGGAGCTAAGGAAAATATACAGATAAATAATTTTAATTTTTGAGAGACAGAGGGGCTTTATTTTCAACTACTGTTCAGTAAGGCTGCTGAAGAACTGAAGAGGGAAGAACTGCTTCTGACAGCTATGTAGGCACTACAGCTTAGATCCTAAGGGCCTTTAGATACTTAACTCTCCCTGAGATCAGTGCAGAGTAGGTACACACCTTCATAATTTTAAAGAGCTCAGCATAAATAGCCATCATGGAGAAAGAGACCCCTTCCAACAAGATCTCATTAAGAGTTTAAGTATTTAAAAAGGAGCACATCTAAAAAAAAAATCTGTGTCTATTTACCTGTTTCATGTGAAAAATTCAACTCAGTTTATACATAATTCTGTAGCCATACAAAAACCTTGAACTTCAGGTTTCTCTCTTACCTACCTAGTAGAAAGAGCTGTGCTTTCAGAAAGGAAATCAAAAAGTCAAAATTAAAAAAATCCACCTACTAAAACCTTCTACCTATCTGGAGGAATCTACTATTGTCAAGGTTTTAACTGAGATATTTGATAAAAAAAAAATCATATGATCAAGTTCAATTACTACACACTGTGAAAACTGTCCATATTTACCGTCCCATTAGGAACTGAGGCATCACTGATAAAAATGCTCCAAGTGACATGATGAGACATCCAACAGCAATTACTTTTGGTCGATGAACTTTTGGTCCAAGATAACTCACCAATACCATTACCATTAGGTTACCTGCACCATCAGAAAAAGGTATCAGTAAGATTACAAAAGAAAAGGTGTTTGGGGGGAAAAAATGTGTTAAGAAGGAGTATTTTTCCACTCTCCCAGAAAGTACACATACCTATCTCAAAGCTGCCATCAATGATGCCAACAACTGATGATGAAATTTCAAATCTCCTTTCAATTTGGCTGGTCATGCTCTTCATGTAGCTTCCAGAAAATCCTTTGGCAAAAAAGGAAAAAGCTAGAGCTCCAAGAAATATCTGAAGAGAGAAAATAATGGGGTTTGCAAAGAAACAAATTTTTCTTCACAGCTGGATGGCTCAGCAATCTACTCAAGGAACACAAGAATCGGATACTTTGTTTACTAATTCTGCATGAAGAGGTTCTTTCCACTGTTTTCATTTAAACAGATGTTACGTACTTTACCTTTGGTGGCCTGCACAGCCTCTTTTACAATGAAGAAGAAAGTTGAGAGGCGTTGACTCTGTGCACTTTCTACCTTTCTACCACATATTGTTTTAGCTGTTTCCTTTTTTGGAGAAAACTTGCAGCATAAAGCTGTTTCTTATTGGTATTATTACTATGCCATGTTCTTATTACTCTTACTTTTTCTCTTCTAAAAATACAGATAAAAAGATGTAGCTGCTTTAGCAATTACTACTATGATTATACCACATCTGTAAGGCATTCATTAGCAAAATATGGCACCATCTCTTAACTGTTGAATACATCTATTGAATTTGAGGTGCTTGGAATCACAACCTAAAACACTGTTTCCAAAACATGTAGTGTAAAATACTATCTTACAGAATTAACTACATTTTGATAGAACTTGAAATTATGTTTTTCAGTATTCTAAAGAAAATATATGCTGAGGGCTACTCTCCATACCTTTAACTTTGAACAATTATGGCACATGCGCTTGGCAAGAACTGCTCTGCCATTGTTGTCCTGCAATGGTGGCTTGTCTTTAAGTTGGTCAGTAGTGATTCTCCCATCCATGATTTTCCTCCTCTAAATTTGATATGTAGGTTTTCCTGTTTGGAAGATATGACCGTGAGTCACTATTATTTACATAGCAATAAAAGCTTCTCCAATGTTTTTCAGGCATGCTAGACAGTGAGACACTACTTGAAGCACTTACACAGTAAAGTTTTTTCTCAGAGGGGATCTTGAGCAGCGTTCAAAGTGTCATTATAATGATTTAAGGGTTGCTGCACCTGCTTTGGAAAATCTGCTTTTTAGGAGATTTCAGTACCTTGACTGAATTAATGGGAATTTAGAGATAACTTTCTCACAGTTTTTAGAAATCTGTACAGAGAAGGAAAGTCCCTGAGCAGCTGGAGGCTAGGAGAGTATGTCAGAGAAACATCTCCATTGTGCTTGAACTAATTCTTATATTTTTCCTTAGGCATCTGCTTTTGGTCACTGTCCCAGGATAAATGAAACTTTGGTCTGATCCAGCATGGCTACTGATATTACGTACTATTCACAAAGATTTCCACTGACTTCATAATCTATGAATTTGCAGAAATACTGAACACTCCTCTGTACATTTCTGGCAGTACTCCTATGAATAAAATTATTTATTGGATAAACGTTTGTAGAATCAGACCCTAAATGATGACAGAGGAGTAAATAAAGCAAGGAATATGGTAAAGAAAAAGATGTATTAGAAAAAAAGAGGACAAAGACTAAAAGAAACAACGGTTATCTTCAAGGCATATGGGCCACAAGTTTCTGCAAAAAAGAAGTTAAATGTAGCTATTTTAATGAGACTGCCAAATTTTCTCATTAAAATTTAACTCTGATACAAGGAGTTGTCTTAGCTACATGAGTTGATGTAGGTTAAGCTGATTAGGGAAGATCTGCTCATGGGGAGGATCTGAAGTGAAAACAAGTGAAAAAGGCCTATTGCCAAGTTCCTGTGTCAGAAAACTGGTGCAAAAGTATTGAAATCAGTGAGTTAGCTCTAATATGCATTGGTATAAATATTGGCTTGCGACATTTTCTGCCCATTGATATCTCAGATATTCCAGTTTGTAGAAGTGCTGAATTCCTCCGAGAACTTATCAAAGTCCTCCTCCTGCAGGCCTCGGAGGCCAGCTGAGCTCTGAGTTTCAGCCCTGTCATGAGGTGTCATGAGGGCTTTTAGACACTGGAGTTGCAGGGCTACTGCAATGTCACTAGCTAACCTGTAAGGATCTCTCTGTTCCCCTGGATTGCTCTGTTCTCCCAGGCGAGGCACTTAGAAGTAATTTGGTCCACCCACACTCAGAAAGGTCAAAGCTCTCTTATCCCCCCAAAACCCAAATTGAATTACTCTTAAAGACTGTGAATAGGTGCTAATGTCTAATAAAGAGTTATAAAGCCTCATAACCACTCACTTCAATTTTGTCATTTTTTATTCCAAATCTTACTCCAGGAGGACCCACCAAAAGTAACTATGAAAAGCAAGCACATGTATATTACTCAGTACTCCACATAATATGAAGTTACTAAAAGGATCCAACCTTCCTTAGACCATTTTTAGCAGCTTGCAAATCAAAAAAAATTGAAAACAGCAGTTTTAGATAATTAATGTATGATGAATTCAAACTTACCCCAGTCTTTACAGGATGTTAGCTGAAAGACAGAGTTCTCTAAAGCAGATACATTCTCTATTGATTTGTATTTTGATGATGATTAACTTTGGGAAATACCTGACTCTGTTAAATAAACAGTATTTAAATCACTGACCTGGTTTTCTTTTCACAATATTTAATGTTATGCTGCCAGCCTAGTAGTATACCTTAAACATATAGAAAATGCTGAACTGTATGAACTCACCTTTTCCTCTGCCTAATGAAATAATAGTATTTTCAGTGACAACTCTATAAAAATCTGGACTTTGGCAAACCAGTTAATCATTGATACCAGCAGTATTTAAAATAAAATTAATGAGAAAAAACACCACAAGATTTAATTAACGGCAATTTTTTAAAATGAACTAATGGGAATGAATAACTTCAGTACAGAGGGATAAAACATCCCACAGCTGTCCACAGTGCTTATCCTTTAAAAAAAATCTAATTGCGGACTTGTATTTTTGAACTTGAGATAATCTCTTCCAAGTTTAGTGACACTGAGACGTACGCGGACCCTATTCTGTCCTGCACTAGCATGCAGCCATTAAACAAACAAACAGATGGAAAGAAACAGCAGAAGAGAGAGGGCAAGAGAGGTGGGGAGAGACAGAGAGATTCAGAGAGAGAGACAACTTACTTTGTGTCACTTCTGTGTCAGGCTGTTGCTTTCCTGTGCCCAAGGGCTTTCAGGCTTGGAGCCAGAGCAACGTCACTGCAGAAGTGCTGCCTACTCGCAGAAGCAGAGCTCTCCACCACATTTTTTTAAACCCTGGATTTCCTTCTTACGTTGATTGCAAAACTTTCCCACAGTCAGTGATACAAAAGCTTCGCAAAAGAAGGCAGGTTTCTTGTGCTGTCATTACTTTGGCAGTCTATCTGCCAGCCTGCTAGTGGTGCCAGCCTCTCCCAGGAGGAACAACTTGTTTTCTTCTTTTTTTTTTTCTTTTTTTTTTAAAGTCTAAATGCTAAAGCTGCTTTAAGCACCTCTACAGAGGGGACTTTGTGCCACCCACCAGCCACCCCAGCTACAGAGTGGCTCAGCTCACATGCAAGTGCTCCGAGAGTTATCCCAAGTGTGTTACTTGCAAACACCATAACTTGCACTTATTGATGCCTTTGCTGAGGGTCTTGGCAGAGGTGCTAAGGGATGACCTAGCTCCTCAGGAGGATGTGGACTGTACCTTCATATCTGCCAGTTTGAGTATGGGCCCTCTGTGCCACAACCCTGATATAGAGGCAAAGAGAGTTACCCTCACAGAGACCTAAAGAAAAGTGGATGCCCTCAGGCAATCACTGCCTCCTGTCATAGACCTTCTGTGCCTTAGAACTCAGGGTAATTTAACACAACTGCATGCCATTCCCACAGGTGCCAATAGGAGACGTAGGATGATACAGCCGCCCCTCAGAGCAGCATGCTGGCTGCAGGCTGGCCACACATGAGGAATGAGCCTATTATGTATAACTAGCCTGACTCTCACATGCTGACCATCCACAAATATTTTCTAGCTCTTAAATCTAACCAGGCACATAGAGAGTGCAAAAGCAGCTAGTCATTGTCTTCTTTAGAGCGGAATTGTCCAGTGGGGGGGAAAAAAAAATCTGACTTAAAGGTCCTTCCAGGTATTATAAAAAGATTCTCAAGAAAAGGGGGGGGTTGGTTGGCTTGTTGCCATTAACAGCATGGTGCTCACTTTTACAATGACAAAATTGCAAAACCGGATTCATGTCTAATTAAAGGGCCATTCTTCTCAAGTGATTTAAATCTAAATATATATCTAAATATAACGAAAACAGTCTTTTGACTGCAATAACTTCACAAACCCTAGAAAAAAAGCATTGTGCTACCATCACTTTTCTTTACAGTGAAAGGTAAATTTCTGAAATCCATAAGAGTTTGACAAAGTTTGGATGATGAGCCTTCATTAGCCTTTTCCGTATAAAAGATTGACACCATAAGTTAAGAGGTTTGCCAAAGATTAAATTGATTCAATGAAATGCATGGCAATTTATTATTTACTCCTGAAGCTAAAATAAATTGTAAATTTGAGAAGTCCAGAAATTTTCAAATTCTCACTTCTCCCTGAAGCTTAGTAGTTAACTGCAGACAATCATTTCATCTGCCACATTCACACTTGCTATTGGATTTTGCTTGATACACTTTTGCTTATTTTACTATGATGATTATACGTTAATTTTTTTTAATTAGGGGTCTTTATTTGCTTTTCTCACTTAAAGTTTCAAATTTTCCACTTTGCCTCCGTGACTTTATTTACCCTGTGGTATGTCATCAGATACTCAGTGAACAGAGCAAAACACAGTTCATTTCTACCATTGGGTAAGAATACATGCAACACAGATACATTTTATTTATAATGGTTCTAATTATGATGTTCCAGTATTAGTCTTTAAATACTTATTTTCTAGTTTAACTAACCTAGTTTTAACCTGAGGAAAGAATGTACGTATGAAACTTTCTTTCTCTTAAAACAACTCAGATTACAGGAAACACAATCAAACCTAGACTTCAGATAAACTGATCCACTGTCTCATCTGCTCATATATTTATTTAAGTGAAGAAAACCTATCTTTCCCTAGTTCTTAATGTCTTAATTATAAAAAAAAAAAACAACTTTGTTTAAAATGCTTAGGTTCATTCCCCAGAATATCACCAAAATAAACCAGAACTGGCTTCATCTGATAATTTTGAAGTTACACATATTGCAACCTACATTTGGACTGTTTTTAACTATGAGGTTATTAAAAAGTTTGAGGAAAAATGTATATGAACATTAGCAATGGGCTCTCTATTTGTTATTGCCCCCCACTTGCAGTCACATAGAACAACAGAAGTCTGTTGGAAACGTAATTGCAAGCCCATCGTCTAGGAGGTGAAACGGCAGAGCAAAGTTCTCAAAGTGAGATAGGCAGGAAAATCCCATCAGCACTTCCATAAAAGTATTTTAAAGTTAAATTCCAAGGGGTTTAATTTTAGAGGGCATGACCTCTTTGTGATTGTCTCACACAGATCAATAGGATCCATTTACGTGGCAGCACTGCCTGGATCCAGTGCAGACACCTCCAGATGAAGCAGTCAGTCGGTTTCTCTTTATAGTCAGAGGAGAAAAAAGAAGCTTTTCCAAGGGTGTGAGTTGTCTGGTCTATTTTAGTTACTTACTTCAGAATGATATGAAATAACTCTTGATACAGCCGTGAAAGAAGGCTAGACAACAAGATCAGCTTTTGACAAAGGAAAGTCAGTAGAGACGAATCCCACCATAACAGACTTTGGCGCTCCCATAAAAATAGTTTTCCGTAGCTTCTGCAAACTGGGCTCCTGTACCTGTGACAGTGTTTGCCATAGTACCTCTCAGAGTGACTCAGTTGTGTTGAGGCAGCTGCTAATAGACATTAGAGGAAAAAAAGGGCCCTTGTTCTGGAAGGGCGGTCTTGGTGAGGCAAGCCACGGCCACCAAATCCCTGCCAACCCACCAGCACGTGTTGGCAGAGAGCACCATCAGCAGCACACATCAGTGCCTCTCTGAGAGCCACAGTGTGGGTTGTTGTGTCAGCCACCAGCCTGACAACTGGCTGCAGGTTGGCCTTGCCCCACAGGGAACCTGTTCTGCAAGGCCTGTGATAGCACAGAAAATCAAAACCAGAAGAGCAGATCAACAGCAAGCAATTGTTTATTGTCACTGATGTAGATTGTTCCTCCTCCCAGTATGACTCAGTGCTGTCTCTCTGCGGCAGGCTGAGCAGCAGTGGCCATCTCCGTGACAAGTGCTCAGGAGGTGGGCATCAAAGCCCCCCTGGGATGGCACTGAGAACGGCTTTCAGGATTGGAGCTGCTGCCTGGCTCCAGATGGGCACTACGCTGTTTAACACTGCCAGCCATGTTCCCAAAGCAGGACACAGCGTTCCTGATATGATGCGCCTGGCTGAACGGAGCTGCCCATCGACGCCCTTTGTGTGTTATGAACCGCATCAAACAGGTGCAAGATATTCTGCAGCTGAGGACAAGTAAGGACATTCAGAGCAAGTGGGCACATGTTCCCCGTGTTCAGCTGGCTTGTTTGCCCCAGAGGTCATTTTGTGTTTTAACTTTGGTAGTCGATTAAGAATTTGCAGAGGTTTAAGGTTTGGCCACCTGCCATGCAGAGGTAAGCCAGATGGCAGCTCCTGCTCAAGAGGCTGCCCATTGAGCGCTGCATCTCATTCATCAGCAGTGGAAGCATTGTGCAAGGGGAAGGTACTTGTCACTATTTTAGTCATGCTTGGTTGCACTGATTAAGCTTTACTGTCAACAGAGCTTGAGCCTTAAGCTGCCCAGTCCCAAGTGCCAAGCTTGCAGCCCAAAGATCACATGGTGATGCCGTGTCAGGGCTGATGTGGCTGCAAGACCAGGACTCAGAGAGCTCAGTCTGCAAGTCAAACTGGGGGTTCCCTCAGAAGACAGTAATTAGTAGTGGAAGGAGGCCAAACATGAATACTGATAGCTTGTCCCCTAGACTCACTTAGACACTGAAGCAAACAAGGAAGCAGTCAAACCTACTGGGGACACTTTCAAAGCTCCAAAGTGGAAGTCTAACTACCATTGACAACCTACAGAAGGTAGATGCCCACGTCCTATTTATGCCATTGCAAATCACCTATTATATGTATTTCATTTGAAGGCCATATTAAACAGGAATCTCATAAAGCAAGGAGGGAATTTAGCTCCTAAAAATCACAGCCTTTTCTCTTTTTTTGGTGCAGACAGTTTGGATTAAAAAAATGTAAACAAGCAACTCTATAGTGGAATATGATCCAAGTCATCCTCAAATATGTTGGCACTGATGTTTTTATCAGGTCTAGACCTCTGTTGTCCTCTCCAAGCAGCGAAAGCCACAGCTCTGGGGGATCTACCCACCACACTGCGCCTGCTCTGTGGGAGTGCAAAAGAGTGCCCAACACGGACGGCAAGGAGGGGAGAGCCTCCTCGCACCAGGGAGCTGGCATCTGGAATGGTGCTTGTACCTTCACAAGCAGAGGGCCAGAGGTTTCACAAAGTTTAGGAGGTAAACAAATGCTCCACATCTAAATAGTTAGTTCTGAGTACAGAAACATATCTAAAAATTAGATAGATGTGAATGAACATGCTTACTGCAGCTTGAAAACAGGGGGAAGTATAGGAGATGCATCTCATTGCTAACATGCAAATCATTATTAATGCCATTATTTTGATTTGTTTGTATGTTAGGTTGCTGTAAACTTGCCTTCACCTTTTTTAAATGAGAAGAAAATTCAAAGTACTTTATATGCAAGACTATAATTATTTATGCATTTTAGGCTTTTTTTCTAAATGATGTTGTAACAATCATTACAAAAAACTTATGAACTTTCTGCTTTCCCTTAAAGAGTGCTAGACATGAGAAGCTTCAAGGAAAACATATCCTGATTTCTCCCAGATCAGTGTTTCTCACCTGCAATTCCAAGTACAGATTTGAGAAGGCAGTATTTTTACAGCCACTTTTTGCAGCAATATTTTATAGAGAGTTTTGGTTTTTAATGAAACAATGAAGTATTTAAACATTAGTTATGGTAATTTGGTTTGAGGGGGGTCGGTTTTTTCATGAGGAGTATGTAAAAGAAAGTTTTATTGGAAAGTGTCACTGAAACTATTGTGCAGTATAATCTCAGTGAATTATGGAATTATTAAAAAACAGGAATTTTTTTCTCATAGGTCCTGTGCTAAGGAATGTAAAGATATCTTCCTCTACAGTCTGTAAAACAACTGCTAGATAGCGTCAGTGATGTAATGGTAAACATTAAAAAGGCAGTATATTCACCATTTTGGTGTTCCACTCCAGGCAGTAGCCATGTTTCTTTTCTTCTTCGTGGTGAGCCATGTTTCTTTGGTTTTCAGCTGGGTTTGGGTGTTCTGAAAAGCAAAAACAGGAGTCTCTGAAATAAGTTTCTGGCATTCAGCTCCCCAGGGTCAATGACAACACAGTTTAAAAAAACAATCTTTGCTTTTTGTTTTGTAAAGGGTACAAATTCTGGAAAAATCTCACACCAAAAAAATGGACAGAGGATAATATCAAAATGTAGGAAGACCTTGGATAAAGCAATACTTGAAGACCTCTTTCAGGGCAATGAATGCCTTGAAATGTTCCAGTGTTCCAGCCAAGAACTGGTTTTCGGTGCAGCTATGATAAGGATGCTCATTAGATGAACATCACATATATTTCATGCATTCTCAGGACAAATTTTAAGGTTCTTAGTATATAGGGATGATACAGGCTTACTTTAAAGAGATTGACAGAAGTAAATATCTGAAGAATGTAACAACACAGAAGAGAAAAAAACAGACATTAAATGACATGAGTAAGTCCATGGTAAAAAAAGAATTAACAGAACAGAATGTCTGTGACACATTGGGAAAAGTTCCAAGACAGTAAAACAGAGTCTAAAATAATCCCCAGAGAATCTCCATGCCATTTAGATTTTATCATCAGACTTGACAAACATTAGTAGATAAATGCCAAGAAATATTGGCAGCAGAGAATGTAATTTACTTACTGTATGCAATTTATAGACCCAGAAGAGCTAAACAAACACAACTGGACTGGAATGAGAGGCCTTGGTCACTAAATTGTTCCTATCTGTTCATTACTATCACTGCCTCGTTTCTCCGGTATGAGCACATTACCAGCCGATAGTAGTTTAAATCCTCCTTGACAGCCTGGGGGTTGCCAGTTGCAACTTGCTGTGCAATTGTTATATTCAAGCCAGATGCACCAGATGTTGTGCCCCTGCCACAGTGGAGAGGCTGGTGGTGTCAGCCTCAGCACCCCCTGCTTATTTCCCCTCCCTCTCTTTCTAGAGACCACAAGCAATATTCTGTCATGGTGGAGAGCTGCCTGCCAACCCAGCCCCCTTGGGAAGTTGGGATTTTTTTTGAGCAAAGCCCAGGTCACGCTGGAGCTACGCAGTTCCCCACTGGCAGTGCGAATCCTATGGGACAGAGGCCAGCTCATCTCGTTGCAGGACACACACTGACACATGGCAAAGCCTTTAGTGAGGGGCAGAGGTACATATTTGATTATCAGATCACAAGTGAAAAGGGAAAGATTGCCAATCATTATTATAACCTATGTGATAGTCTGGGCTGACGTGCCATTTCTTTTCCTAGAGCTTGTCTCATTTGTCTGGGGCAAGGGATTATTCCAGCATACATTGCACTTGCTAAAAGTCCTGTCCAGGCATTAATCCTCAGCTGTTGCCTGGCCATCTAAGGTCTGATACCCCCAGCCACCTGTCTTCTACTTCTCATCCTGCAGTACATAAACGCTCAGTAAGGATCACTGTGCATCCTGGAGTCACCTGGATTCCTTCCATGCAAACACAGGCTAGGTGGACCCTCTTGGCACCTCTTCTCTTTCCTGTTACAATCTTTAAACTAAAGACATATGTAGACTTACCTTAATCTTGGTGCTCTCTCTTCCTAACACTTTATTTAAAGATGATATTGCTTAATGGATTTGTGATAATAAACATGCAAATTGAGCGTTGATGGATCAGCCGCCATTTTGGGGCACTCAGGCATTGAATTTCACAGAGTACTCCCTATTCTTAGTCATCTGCACACCTGGGAGACTGACTGAATTGCAGCCCTATTTGGACTCCTCTTAACTCAGTATTATTTAAGTTGTGAAAACACATATCAAAAAAGCATGAAAAAGTACCAATTATACCAGCTATACTGAATGATTTCAGTGGTTGACCCTCAGTATTAAAGCCGTGTAAATATATGGCAGAAGGGCTTTCTGTGTGATATGGATTTCTTTTGGATTTATCAGCCCACAGTACTGAAGCAAAACAACTCTCCCTCATCTACCAGATTCTTCCTCTCTCCAAACATTTATTAAAGCCATAATTCCTTTTTAATAATACCACTATTTGCTGCCATGGAGGAGTGTAGTATCAAATTCAGAAGGACAAAGTTCATGGCAGAAATAAAATTAAAAAAAGATCTGGAGAAAACTAAGCTCTTCTCTACATACCATTGGCATTTCTAATTAGTAGAGAAAAAAAGGAACTGGACCTAAAGATCTCCAGTTGCAAGGAAAGCTCATAACCTTATCTAACCTTCATTGCTCAGGCCTTGTCTGATCTGAAAACATGGCAAGATAAATTAGCAAAGAAAGTTAGAAACATTGAATAGCTTCATGTTTAATATATTTGAACTCAGAAATGACTTCCTTAGCACCCAGAAGAGGATTTCAGAAGCCAGACTTCTACATAAAAAGATTTAAAAAAAAAGGAGAGAAATGTTGGGCCACCGATTCCATTGAATGGATGTTGTTACTGACTGCAACATCCCTTAGTAGTATCTGTCTATTAAGTTGTAATAGCTGAAAAATAAATGAGTGGATGAACAATGAAGGTTATGTGTCTGTATGTGAGTGTGTGCAAATATCCTTGATAGAATATGCCTCCAAACTCCTAGTCATAAGCGGAAGTCACAAAGCAGCAACAGCACTATCTCAAATGCTACTACCGTGTTACTCAAATCCTTCAGGAGGAATTTTGAGAGTTACGATGCAGAAGCTGAGTAATAGGGTAGGAAAGTGGGGAAGGAAAGTAGGGTTAGGAAGCAGGGCTCACGCCCTCTTGAAATATACGTTGCAATTCTGAAAATGTCTGCAGAAACTTCAGATTTTTTTATATACGATTCCATCTTTATATCAGAAAGTTTTCTTGAGGTTGGTTTGCCACCTACAGAGGAAAAAAAAATCTTCAAGTGCCAGACTGCACACAGTTGCCTTCACTGGGACCTTCCAGAGAACAGCCTTGAAACAATAGTAACAGCAAAGGTACAGCATGATCTGGACCACTTTGTTTTCCATTAATCTCAAATGAGAAGTCTGTTTTTTTTTTCCAAAGCCTGTTTGGAACCATTTAAATGATAACATTATAAAGCTAGGTAGTCTTTAAATAAACACAGGTTTGTTTTACAAAAACTCAGCCTCTGTGCTCAACTTCTTTTTTTGTCCCCTACACACACGCCACCGTTTCTCATCCAAAATAGGCGCTCTGCCCTCTGAGTGAAGACTTTCCTGTCCCACTGCCCAGGCTATAAGGATCCAGCAAGTTCCCACCCACAGACATATGCATACATGTCTGTCCTAAGCAACTGCTGTTTGTATTTCCAAAACACCTCTCTCGGAAATTAATAGGCATATATCACACATCCAGCCTGCAACTTCCAAGTGGGGCTCATCCTGATGGGACATCAGGCATTGCCATGCCTAAGCTTTACCTTCCAATGGGATCTACAAGTTTTTCTCATGCAATCTATAAGCCTTTAAAAAAAATTTGGGCCTTGGGCTCCCTGGACAAAGCAAGGGAAAGGTAAATTACCTAGCAATTTCCCGCATTCCCAGAGGAAGTCCTAATCGCAATGAAAGTTCAAAACCGCAACCAGCATAGCTGGGAACACGTTGTGCCTTCTTAGTAAAGGAAGAGACTGAAAAATCTCTAAAAGAAGCAGCAATAGCCAGGAATTTGTTGCTGAATATATCCAGTTTTTATCACATGAGCAAACTTATATAAACTGAAAAGTTGTTTAAATTCTTCCTCTGCCAAATCTCATCCCAGGCATTCTCAGGAAGTTACTTCCTCCACATCCACAGACTTAATTACCTCTGGGTGCTGTGTTATATGAGTTTGTTTGGATGAGAAGAGTCTGTAGGGAGGAGTCATCTGATAAAATTCAACCTGAGATAGAAAGGACACAGAAATGGTCCACTGTTTATAGGTGAAATGACTGAAGAAAGAAAGTGAACTTGAGCTGATAATGAGGCTTGTCCAAAACTGTAATGCTTGTTGTTCAGAAGCTATACGTTAGCCTAATATGTATGTATCACAAATATGAAGCCAGCATTCATATCATAAACCAGATAGACTTGCCCTCAGCAAAATTATTATGCAACAGTGCAGGTTTGGTCACCACACCTCCTTCCTGTCCATTAATTAAAATGGACTTGACAGGTAACATTTTTTCTCTTTTATACTCCCAGATGAGGAATTTTATCTCTAAAAAAAAATCATACCTTAACCAAACTGCATCATCAGCAATATTTAGCCGTGCACTTGGAATAGGTTTAAATTCTTAAATGTTAGAAACAGCAGGGAGACAATGACATTTGTGTAAGACACAACATTTTTTAAGGTAGTTCCAAACCTGTTAATAACAACTTGTAAAATACTGAGAGACTTGGCAAAGAAATAGATGATGAAATTAAAAGTTGATACAAAACAATGTAAATATAAAAATAGTATCATATCCTACACATGCATAAAGATGTGCTTTAAATAAAGTGTTAGCTTTTTCAGTGAGATACTGAAGACTTTGTGGGTATTTCTTTGAAAATGTCAACTCAGTGCTGGACCACAGTCAAAAAAATAGATCAAGAATCAGGAAACATTACAAAAGGCACTGAATACAAAACACTAGATGAATACATGATATGCACACAGTTTTGAGTACCATTGACTTTAAAATATCTCTAAGATGATAGTATTGGTCACACTGCCAGAACAACATCAAGTGTTGGTTTCTCAGCGTCTGTCAGCTTCTGTATCCAGGCATGAGCACCCAGTCCTCCACTCGGCAGGTTTAAAAATCAAAACTCAACCCATAAGCATCCTTTACTGAGCCAGCGATAAACAAATGTGATTGACTGTATTGTGAAAGCCATCTGCTCAGCTCCCAAGCACTCAGGAAATAAACTTACCACACATTTTTATCAATTCAATATGGGATTTATTCAACTAAAGCCTTCATATGCGACTACTTTATAGAAAACCTCACACTTACTCTGTTACTTCTACTGACATTATTTCTGGTTTTGGCTTGTGTTACCCATTGTGCTGATGTATATCTCAGTGCTTGAAACAGCAGACCAGGATCAGCCCAAACTTTCAAGCACAGTGGTTATGATTTTAGTACTTACTGCAACCTACAGCAGTAGCCTCTGTTCAAATGAGCGTCACAGCTATGGCATTTTTGCAATCAGTCTTGAGATGTTTGATTTCATGAGCACAGCTCACCTGCTTAAAGAATAAACATCAATGTGACCGCTCATTTTAAAGTTAGACACATGCTTAAATGCTTTGCTGAATTGAGGTCAGCATGCTCAGAACTTGGAAGGATCAAGTCTAAAGTTTGGCTTTACATTTGAAGGAATAGTTCCAAGAATATTTTTTTAATCTCCTAACCTATTCCCAGGAATATTTGTTGTACCAGGCATGGCATATTATAAAGATTTTATTAAAGATTACTTTGGAATGACCCGTACTCTCCATTTCCTGGTTTTGCTCTGGAGAAGTAATGTTCCCATCTTAGACTTATGCCAAGACACCTCTCTACCATGCCATCATTCATTCTCTCCACCCAGCGCTTTCTAAGTCAATGAGCAGATTGAGTAGCAGGGTAATGATTTCAGACTGTCTGGTGAAGATGGGTTGTTACTCTGCCACACACTGTCAAGCAGATGAAGTGAAACAATTAAAAAGAAAATGTATGTCAGTACCAAAAGGCTAAACGTCAAACTTGGAGACTTTCCTATCTGCTTCCTTCCATTTCAAAACACAGTGAGTTAACTGGGCCTGACTCTTTGGCAGTGGTCCATTTATATGGCACAGATTTACTTAAGTAACAAGGCCCTTTTGTTTGCCACAGCTGTGAAACTTTGGTATGCTGTATCTTTTCATGTTTCCCAGGTTACCTTGGCACCAAACTGTGACTAAATGCCTGCAAGAGATTTTTAACTCTAGCTTTGGAGGAATAATAATCACCACAAGGAAGAATGATGGCTTTAAGTAAGTGCCCTAGGGTAGCAAGAACAATAATGAAAATCAGCTGTGCCTCAAATAGTCACGATGCCGCTAGAATACCTGGGGAATAATAGAGAACTGTACTCTTTGCTCTGTTGTGTTACAGCCTGCATCACGTTTTCCTTTTCTTCTCTTCCTCTTCCTCATTTTATAGCAGTTCAGCTCCATCAGCTGGTGCAAAGGGAGAAAGGAGCTGTGACCTATCTTTTCAAAAGAATTAACTGTAAGACCTCCCATATTTGAAGCTGAAAACTTTAAATTTTGGAGCTGAATTCCCTGCTCCATGGAAGGAAATGGCATTTTGTCTTTGAGGGACATGATTTCGCCTGAAGCAATTTCAAGCATACACACACGCAGTTAATGAGCCACCCTAAAGAGTCTGGTATAACCTTATAACTGCTGTAACGTAACTATGTTGGTGAAATATCCTTCCTGTTTTTATGTGACTGCAGAAGGTCCCAGATGTATAAAATCAGAGTGATTCTGTATAACACAGATTAAGTAGGTAGGAAACACTTGCAAGTGCTGGAGCATTGGTCTATGGTATAGAATACAGTTCCAGAAGCTCCCTCCATGCCTTATGCAGCAGGGAATAACAGTCAGGGGCTTGGAGGATTTCCAACAGCTACACCAAAAGGGCCTGAGAAGTTCTTGTATGGCCAGCTCCAGAACAGACCTAGGCTCTGCACTGAAGTCAAACATGAGGCAGTTCCAATCCAGAGGCTAAACAGCGATGCACTGTACTCAACCAAATATGCACCTAGCATGATGTATATCCCTATGAGCAAGATTGTCTGTATGGGTCTTTTACTGAGATATCTAAGACATCTTAGGGCAGTGGCTCATTGACATTGAACCCCAAATGGATACTGTCTTCATTGTGGCATCACATATGAGAGAAATAAAAGTTGGAAAAAGACCAGGAAGAGCACATAGGTGACTACTGTTATTTATCGTTCAAAGAATAATCTGACAAAACGTGAAAAGGTATAGGATTTAACAGACATCAATTTGCTGGAAAAATACCCCCACTTACCATTCTATCACTCTTAATGTACAAGTTATTCCTTTCTAAAGTGAATGCAACTGAAGTGACAAATCCTGAGAACTTTTCCTTGTCCTCATTGTATACAAGCCTTAAAACATCCCCATAACACAGCAGTTTTTTAATTTTTATTGTTGTTGTTGTTGTTGTTGTTGTTACCAAAGCACCCAGGCCATGTCATAAACCAGGTTCATAACACTGGGCATCTACGCTATGCAGACTAACAAACAGTCCCTGCCTGAAAGGATTGGCAATATAATTAATTAATTTTATGGAATCCTGAGGCCCAGAGAAGCTGTGTGACCTGTCTATAGTCAATGAGAGAGGCTGTGGCAGAAGCCACTGGAGAATTCCAGGATGAAATCTGGCATCACTGGAGTCTGTTGCAAAACTCTAATTAACTTCAGTGAAACCAGGATTCAAAACATATGTTTTTGCTTCATAGCCCTTTGCTCAGATGACTCAACCCTGGCATATCATAAGTTTTCATACTTCTACTCCTTGTTCTTTTGCACAAAACACTCACATTTTTTCTCCAAACTCTGTTTATGAGCTGTTATTTTTCTAAGAGTAGTATTAGGATATAACTAGGTGTAATTCTATTAATGTCTGTCCAAGAGTTCACTAGTAAAAGTAACAAATTTTTCACAAAGAAAGATATGTCCAAAATTTACACTGCAAGGTTTTTTCATGATATGTCCTGCCTTGAAGTGCTATTTTAGTGACTCATTCTCTTCTTCTTTAGTCTGCATTTCCACTGGTGCATTTATTAGGACTTTGCTTTCAGAAGATTTAAGTTTCTTCTTTAAAATAAGGAGAATTAATGCACATGGGATATAGGATACTCCACGTAATATTGCTGGCAGACCCAGGTAGAGCCATCTGGAATAAAAGATGAGCTTCATTAAATATATGCATTCATGAAACAATGGCAAAACTATTCAGTGTACATCCTTTTGTGATAATGGCCTAGCTGCTGTAAAGCTTGTGCCCTGAGTCTCTTGGATCTCATCTAGGATGAATCAGTGCGAGAACAAAGAATATGTCAAAGGCAGCAAAGTGGCTGCCTACACCACTCAACTTCAGGCAACTCATCTGGCCAGCTAAGTTAGCCACCTGGTCCCCTATGGGAAAACAGAGAGAGATGTGAAAAGGGCAGTTCAGAACACCTGAGGAAAACTTACAGGTACTCGTGAGCTAGCATTCTTCTTCCAAAACCAACCTTAACACAGTATTATCAGGAATCAGGCTGAGGCTGTTATTTCAACAACACTTTTCTTCAAAATTCTCATAGTGCTTCTTGAAGGACTACAAAAGGCATGAAGCATAATATTCTGCACCAAATTCCAGCTTGGGTAACCATACCCTCTGTAATTTAATTCAAGCACTACTTCGCTCATTTTCTGTTCAAAGATATCATACGGTCAGCCACTAAATATCTAACATTTTTTCCATGAGGGCTTCCTGCTTTTAATTTTTTTATCAGACCTGTAGTGTGTTAAGGTCTGTTCTCATGGAAGATGTTCATTGCATGTAAATATGGTAACAGGACATTTCTGTTCAAAAGATGTTGCAATGTCTGTGGCAAAGGTTGCACTTGACAAATAAAGCCAATACCAAAGGAAAGGATTGTGTTAAATCTCTAATACAGAAGCTGTTTTTGTACTAGATAAAGATGAAGAGCATACATCTATATCTCTATGCATTTAGTAATATAGTAAGGAGGAGAAATGCATATAAAACAAAAAATATACCTGTAAGTGACAATGTCATACATCCTGCATGCTCCTTCTCCTCCACAACTCATAGTACCCCACTTCAAGCAAGTGGTATCTATCAAAGCTCCAAAATAAATGGGAGATGGAATTCCAGCTAAAAATGACATTAGCAATGCTTTTGTGAATTGCATATTTTTTCTGAGTAACAGATACCCTACAGAACTTGTGTAGTTTCTCACCTACTCTATCTGTCCTGTTCTCTTTCAACATGAACCATGTTTTCTACCTTTCATATGTTCCCTCTTCTTTCTTATTCGCCTACTCTCAACAAAAAAAATCTTTAACAATATACACGTTGCAATATGTTACAATATAAAAAGCATGTATTGTGATTCCTACTCAAAACTCAGCATTTTCTCTTGCCAGTGAGAGTGTGTTGTGTTCAGTGAACACTTGACAAGAGGGAAGGAATACAAGATGGCTTTCAGATGAGCCCCAGATATAATCAGCCTATCCCCCAATATAAATACACACAAACTGAAAGCTGTTCTAATCTGCCATGTTGCCTAGATTTATAAAAAAACAAATTTCCCCTGCTCAAAGGCACTCCATAGAGGAGCCATGTGCCATGCCCATAACCCAGCCCTGACCTATATCTAACTCCAGATAAGCCCTAGAGATGCTTCCAAAGTGCATCAGAGCTTTTCTTACCAAATACTCTTGAAGCTAGTCCATGGATACCCACTCCAAATGATTTTTCTTCAGGTTTTAGAGACCTGTATGACAATTATATTGTACACAGATAAACAGAGGTGACATTAATAAAAAATAGTTATCTGTTTTTTTTCAGTCAAATTCTTCATCACATTATGCTCAAATCATTCCAACTAGAGCACTGGCTGAAAGAGTTCATTATCCTCATTACACGGCTTTGACTGAAGTTCCTTAACAATGACTCTCAGATCACAAAAGGAAAGGCTGTTTTCCCAGTATCATCCACCTGCGCTGAGGCCAGGCCAAAGCAAGAAGATAGTGGTGGCTTAATCAGCATCGTGTTGATGTTATCAATAAGCAGATGGGTATTACGCACCTCTCAGTATCTCAGTGCATTGACTCAGCGGTCTTTTATTAATTCAGGACACAGCTGACAGCCAGAAGCAACATCAGTTTATAAAGCTGACAAAATTTAGCATGACACTAAACCCTAACAATCAGCACAGAAGTGACATAAGATCCTTCAGTTCTTCCTCCCTCCACATAAAGTAACACACTTTTAACTCTTGGAGGTGTTTTACCTCAGAATAAAAAGTCCAATAGGTTTCTTAAGATAAGAACATTTTACTGTACCTTATTAAGACCATGTATCCAGGCATGGCTGATAAGGAAAAAATGAAGCTGCAGACTAATGACAATATTAAAAAATAATGAAGCATCTTGTCACAGTTTTCCTCTCTGTCACACAGGCCCAGAATTGCAGAGACATTTTGAGATAAAAACTCGGAGGCTGCAACGCAGGTGCAGTTTTCAAATACCTGTCAAAAGAGTGTTTTAATCACACAGACCTGACAAAACTCACACACCGAGTGTGAAACTCTCACAATTGGTGCCTTGCTCATTTTCCTGAGTCTGTATGCTGCACTGCAGTCTCTCTCCCCACCTGCCAGGCATAGGTCCACGGATCAGCTGTAGGTGGTGCGTGGGGTCAGAGCAGGAGGGAGCCAGCGTGCTCTTATGTAACTGGGAGTACACTACCTCAAGCAGGCCATGATCAAAAGAGCCCTCTGCAGAAGATATATTTCCCACCACAGCCTAGTAATGTGGTCCTTCCACTGCCATTAAACCTGACCCTTCTTTTCATAACTGAACGTATGGGATCTCACATGCTAGAAGAGAAGAAACCAGAGATATCTGATTTAAGGCCAGGTTATAATATCCTCACTCACATGCTTGCTTCTACTAAATCAATGAGACTATTCACAGAATAAGGGCTAACAAATGTCACCCACAGTGAATAAGGGCATCAGTGTCTGGCCCTTGCTAAATCTAATCTAATCTAATAGTTCTCTAAAATACTTGTACAGCATAAATGATTTCTGAAATCTGTATGATTTGGAACTTTATTGAAGTTATTATTTGCAATTGTTTTCCATCTAATCAGAACTTATAAATAAATTAATTATGAAAAATGTATACTTAATTAGGATAACAAATACTCGATAATACTTAGTTATGGTATTTAAATCTACAGGATGAAAGAGATTATTATATCCATGCTATAGAATTTCATTCTGGCTGAACATGCGCTCAGGTTTCAGACAGACTGACAATACCTTGAGAATAACTTTTCACAGCATTTTTAGTATTTCGACTTCCTTCAATTATTAAAGGAGGCTTCTTCTTTATATTCTTTAAATTAAACTTAATTTAAACTAGTTTTCATATTCAGCTTGGAATTTCTGTTGCCACCCAATGAATTTGTCCAATTCTCTCCTACAAGTCCAATTAAAGGTACAGGTATGGATATTTCTCCCCCTGTTCCTCAAGTACTATATTTCATAGCTACAGCACAAAAAAAAGTGTGCTTTACCACATGTTTTCCAGTTCCCCTTGAGGCTTTACACCCAGCAAGACAAGGTGACACATAAGCGATTCCGTTGTCCCCACAGACGGGGTCCCATACTTTCAGTGTGCAATTACAATTACTGTTGCAGCCAGCAAGTAGAGTATTTTCTGCATATGAAACTTGCTCTATCCTGAAATACATTTAGAAGATGAATAAATATTTCAGTAATGAAATCCCTGATGTAAGCCTTTGAAATGCTTACGGTTCTAATCCAGCTCAAGCGTTGATCCAGGACATAATCATACATGCTTCTATCCAGCAGTCATGCCTGTCTATCTTTCTATAGGGTATTATACTTTAGTATATATTCATAACTAGGTATTCGTACTGTCGCGGTCTGCGGGAGTGACGGGAAAGAATCATATGCATTCACAGAATGCAGGTTCAAATCCATCTTTATTCAGCAATTTGCCTATTTTATAGGTACAGGTATTCGGCGCTCTGGCCCTTGATTGGTGGTTCATACAGATTATGTCACAGGTAGCCAATCATGGCACCGATCACGCACGCAGCAGTCATGCCTTGTACCTTGCTGCTTGTTTAGCAAAGCTGTCTAGCTCTTAACCTTGGTTCCCACTGGCTTCTGCTAGTTTATCTGTACTTTCTCAGGATGTATCATTCCCAGCTGCACCAGTGTCCTTGGTAAAACTACTTTAAAGCACGTAGCAATGGCTACAGCCTGAGGCCTAAGGCTTCAGCAAATTTAGCTACTTATGCTAAGCAAGTTGTGCTAAGCAACTAATCCTAAACAGTGTAGTTCCATACTCTATATCTCATATAGATTGTTGTTCTGAAGGACCGCAAGGGCCCCAACATCGTACCTTACAGCATTTTTCTCATCTAAGGCATATATGTGCTCAGCTGTCAATAAGCATATGTATACCTACATGTGCATTCATATACACACAGCCCCCCTGCTGATCAGGCTTCAAATCAAGAAACTGCAGATAAATTTCCTCTGTTATCTTGATAACAAGCAAATTCCAGTAAACTAGTGCAAGATAAAGAAAGTTTTTGTTCCCCTGTAATTCTGAAAGTGCATTCATATATGCCTACGTTTGATCAACAACTTTTTATTTTTACCTGCAGTTACATGACTTGAATGTATAACTGTATTAGTCAAAGGATCAATACAGACATGCAATTGTACAAGTATTTATATCTTTTTTAATACACTGTATCATTTAAAACAGAAATAACCAAAGCTAGACCTATAGACCTAGTGTCTCACGCAATTAAAAAGTCTAGAAAAGTTAGATTCTCAAGCTGAAATGTACCTAGTTTTGTTTTGCAAAACTGTGGTGTCAGTGGCTGATTTCTGACAAGAAAAATCATTCCAGTGTTGTGCCTTAAAGAACCTACCCTTCGTATGAAACTGTTAGGCCAGCAACTGGTGAAGTGTCACAGATAGTCCAATAGGCAGCAAAGTAGAGAAGGTATTCCAATAAAGATATCCAAAACGCCATGGTTGCAGCCTGAGAGGTATTTGTCTTGAACTTCTTCATGAACAAGCCTCCAAAAAAATATCCAATGCATATAACTGGTAAGTTGTAAACACCTGTTTAAAAGAGTAAAACATGTTAAAATAAATAAGGAGATTGGCAAAGCTACCCATAAAGGAAGAATGTATATGTAATTCAGCAAGGACGCATATAGTGCCTATGGCTGATTAATTTAACTGAAGTTCCCTTGCGCACCCAAAAACCAGCCAAAGTCAATAGCAGTTGTGAACTGCCTGGAGAACTAGTGGCTAGGACTCAAATAATTCATTAGAAAATTGCAAGCTACAACAGCAGTCTAGTTCCAACACAAAAAAGACAGGGTTTCATCACAGTCCCCCTGTCTGAGAGAGCAACTCAAGAGCAGGATGACCTAATGCAGCACATCTTTGCATACACAGAGCATCACAGGAAGAAAGAACAGACATGCAGTTTTGGAATGGGATTACTGAACATACGCTTCACTCTTCTTTTTCACTGTTTGATATTTTAATGAAGCAAAGGTTGACTGAGAGGCATCTAGGAAATAGTTTTACACAAACATCGTATGGCTTGGTTGTCTTTGCTCAAGATGATGTTGGTTCTCTAGCAATCCTTGACTGCATGTGAGCATGGGGAGTGTGAGAAAAGGGGAAAAGCCATTAAATGAGACTTGTCCTCCTCTCAAAGTACTCTGTATTTGAATACTAAAGGCAGTCGGACCAAAAAAGAACCCTGCAGTGCAATGGCAGTGTAACACAGATAAGATGTATGATAACTACATGGCTTTGTATGCAGAGCTTCAAAACGCTGGTGACAGAGAGTATTAGTGGTACTCATAAGTTCTGGGACATTCTTTGTGGTATTGTTTAAAGAAATTGCAGCAGCTACTATGAAAGCTGAGCATTCAATTAAGGAACAGAAGTATGGCTTAATGTACATTAAGATGATTCTTCTACAATAATTTGTCCTGATATAATTAAGCCACAACCCTTAAGTAAGAGAACGCTGAGAATTTAAGAAATGAAAAAGTTGAACCTACTGTTTCAGGATATTTGCTTTGTGCTACAACTACTTGCCATTAGCATAACCTCTTTGACATCAGTAGTGCAAGTGGTGCAAATTATATCAGATGATATAATACATCAACTGAAGCTTCTGGGACAATCTAAAAGATGGGAAATGGACTATTACAAAATTCTGCATAGAAAATCAGGAGGTGTTTAGTAGAAAATACAAAATGATTATTTAGAACTGCTTTGTAGTGTGGAATTGCTTCCATGTAGAAGCATTTGACCCTAGCATGTATATGTGTACATGTATACATGTATACATGCATATATGTGTATGTGTAGAGGGAATTTGCATATAGCCATTACCAGGTGGTAGATCAGAACAAAGCAAAATGTGAATGTACCAATTAAAAAGATGGCGTCTGATGCAGATTTTCCAAACTGCTGTTCCAAGTATTTTGGCATGAAGGATATCATGCCATTGAATGCACTGAACTGTAACACAGTTATGCATATAAATAACATATAAACTGGGTTGCGAAACAGAGCCTTGAGGAACGGGATGAAATCTGGAATGAAAGAATGCAACAAATTAGTGTGATGCTTTATGAAATGAATCATCCATTGCTCAGTATGGCTGAGGAGGAAAAAGGGGAACAGAGATGGTCCTTAACTGGATCAGGCTAATTCTTGTGCTTGGACAGAGACCACAGGTCAAAGACTGTTCACTTAGTCCAGCCTTCCCCAGTGTGTCTCTTCTACATGCAGATAACCACACACACGCACACACACACACACAGAGCAGTGCATGGGGCTGCTTATAAAGCACGGTAAAAATTTCGTCATAAAATTTTCCTGAAGCTTATGAGTTAGGCAGTGACTGAATCTTTCAACTGCAGATTTGCAGCAGCAGCTACTGCCCAGCTATTCCCCCTCCTTTTCCCCTCATCCCGTCCCTGCAGAGCATCTGTCAGAACCCCTTTCCAGCATGTGGCAGGCAAAGGGAGTACAAAGGGGAAAGGATACACACAGACTAGACAGCTGTAACTACCTGTCACAGAGACCTGATCACTAATTTTGGATAACGCTACTGTTAGTGAGGGTGAAAGGGAAAGATAGGGGAGAAGAGGCCTGAAGAGATAAGTGGCTCTGCTTATTCCCACCACATCTCAAAGTCTGGATCCTCCAGCCTTCAGCGAGGTAAACCTCTGAGAAACTAATTTACACATGTCTTTTCTCTGAGTAATGCCTATTAAATCAGGACCTGAACCATAAAAAACCCACAACAATTCCTCTTTGTCTCATGTTCTCTATCAATTAATGTGCTGAGATATTGTCAAGAAACTCTGCAGAAAAACACAAACTTCTGTAGAACAATGACCATGATTCACTGAAAGTGGGCACCAGCAAGCACTGATACCTATCTTTCAGAGGCAGGCAAGTATCTCAGTAGAACAGGATCGGTATATCAGTCTTGCAAAAATGGGTCAAATATCTGAAACATGATGAATAGGCTGTCTTATTTATATATGCCATACAGTTTAGAATCAGAGCTTTTTGCAGAAGAGATTACCATGTTAATTTGAACTATAAATACTTCAAGTTTCAACTTCACATGACAATACATTTTATTTCCAGATATTCAAGTACAGTGGACATTCACATCAGTGCAGGAAGGGAATGATGACAAATACAAATAAGCTCTGAAGTAGACTCTGGAGTGCTAGGGAGCCACAGTCTGAGCTAGGAACCTTACCTCACCAAAGCAATATGTTATTCATGGGCTCATTTGGGGCTACATGACAGCATAGAGAGAAGCTATGTTTATCAAAATGAAGTTACAATACCAGCCAAGATCTGAGTGTTTGCTCAGTATGGTGAATATGCAGGGCTCAGCCTGAAACACCATGGAGGGGTAGCTCATACTTGGAGCTGGGCATCCAGAATCATGAGACCACTCTGAAGGTCATAGCCTTTGATGTATTTTATTCATTTATGTTTCTAACTAGTACAAAAATTAGAAGGAAAAAAATAGCTTTCTACAGGTATATAAATCTGAAAACACACAGATGTGAATGTTGCTGTTGGAAGCATGAACCAATGTAAGTCAAACAGATCCTTCTTCAATGTTCTTCTTCAAGTGTTTGTGAGACACTTAAGCACCTGTCAATTCCCTTTTGTGTCTTTAAGCTGGACTCCAGAAGCGCGTAAGACTTGTGCTAGTTTTCGGCACAGTGGATTTGGGACACGTGTAACTAATATTTTCAATTTGTTCACAGCTCACTGAGGTGTAATATTCTTAATGAGATTTCAATGCATTAAACCTCTGGGAAGAAAAAAAAAGGAAGAAAAGCTCCAGATCGGCATATACCTGAAATGCAGAAGGGGTGGAAAAGGAGTGAATTCTGGACTTGGATGTATGAAACTAGTTTTCTACTTGTGTAAAGGCCATTCTAAATCCCTGTACAAATCCTTCGTACTGCAGAGAGCTGAAAAACAGATGTATGGACTTCATACCTTGGACCCATCTTTACTTACAAAAATACACAGACATGGTTTACATCTTAAGGACAAAATTAAGATGGAAATAAGACACAATATAACTTGCCTTTAGCAATTTCATACATGGTCTGCTTGGCTTCATTTTTATCATTTTCTTGCAATAGTACTAGACTTTTTTTACTGAACTCCTCAGGTTCATTGGTTTCTCCTTCCTTCACAAGGGACTTGGGCAAAAACCAAAAAGGTATTCCTGCGAGAAGATTCAGTGATGCACAAATCAAAATGCCCAGCCACCATGCTCCAACCCAACGGGCATCAGTAACTGTTATAGTTATATCCTCTAAAAAGAAAAAAACACATCTCGTATTAATTCAGAAACATTTTTGGCTGTCATTGTTTGTTTTCCTAGTCATCTCTAACATATGTAGTAGATTAAAAACATTATAAAGGTCTTAAAATGAGGCTGATGAAAGAGAATAAATAGTCTCCAGTCTTCTTTTCTTATGCTGCTAACTTTTCTGGCAAATTTTAGTGCTTTGTATTAAATTAATTCTAATATTTTTTCTATGTTAAGTCAGATGATACAATAATTCATCAAATAATTTATATGCAGATTCATTTGCTGATGTGTGAACTCAGGGCTTTTATTGAACTGAATATTACATACAGATTTTCCATTCTAAAAGAAACACTAGCAAGCTCAGATAAAAGGAATACAACTCATATTAGCTCAGAAACATCTTTTAGTGCTGATAAATACACCACTCATGCCTACTGATTTATATGAAAGTTTTTATATATTCATCCATTACCTGCATTTACTGATCCCACATCAACAAACTGTTCCGCACAGAATGATCCCAACAAGAAACCAAGGAACGGGCCGATCACGGTTGCTGTATGTAGACATCCTGACATATGAAAAGGTGAAAACATACAAAATCAGAGCCTGCACATAATTATTTTCTTGGAAGTATTATAGATGTTTAGAACAACTCTACTAAATAGATAATTGGGCCTAAAACCAGCCTCATTTCAACAAATTAATAACAAATATTTAAATTACAAGCTCTACAGTATTATTATTTAGATAAGGCAGCAAAGTTCTTATCTTATCTTCCTTTATTGGACTAATGGAGTCATAAGAACCTCCCTTTTGCTTTTGCTTATTTGTATGTTTGTTTTAGGGATGGGAGTTAGCACAATAAGATGGAGTACTTATAGATTTACCCAAGTAGAAAGGTGAATTCTCTGCTTTGGCAAAATCCTCCAAATATGAAATGCCTAAAGGCATGATGGGAGTTTCACCCATTCCTCGTACTATGTTTCCAATCATCACAAATATCCACAGCAAGGATCCAGGCTCTTTCTCACAATCTATAAAGAAAATAAGAAGCCAGAATTAATGTTTTAATTTTAACTATTAATTGCTTTCCAGAGGTAAAGATGAAGAATTAACTAACAGCATAAGCTTTGATGGGTAGGTCTGTCCTGTAAAACAGGAAAATAAGTAGTTGTGGTGCTTGAAAGGCTCCAGAACTGGAAAAAGCTGTTGCATTTGCTGGAGCAGAGTTTAAAATCCTTTTCTGCCCACACCACACTTCCCCAAACAGCTGGCAGTGCTGCTCACTTTATAACCTAGACTTTTCTCTTTACACATTCCCACCAGCAGAACTGTTATTTTCATGTTAGTATATAGAGCACAGCTCCCTGAACATCTGTGCGCCTCTTGGCTTGTAGATGAAGGTCCTTCCAACATCCCCTCCTGCTTCAAGACTGATGCTGACCTGCCTCAGAGCCTGGAAGGTCTCCTGGCACTTAATGTGATGCAAGAAAATCCTTAGAATGATAATCACAATTTACATTTGCTAACTGATAATGAGAGCTAGTTAAAACTGCCATTTTTATCTCACACCAATATTATGCCATGCATTTCCATTTCAAGTCAAACAGAAATGTTGAATCATCTACAGTTTTCACCTAGAAAAGAGCTCCTTTTACAAGATTTTCCTGTTAGCTGGCAACATGTCCCTGCACTTATCAATTTGTTATGGCAAAGCTGCTGTGATCCTTTGTGGGACTTGTTTTGGATACTGAAATGAAACATTTTATTTTGATTTTCTTAATAGAAAATTTTGTTAGAATTGAACATTTTTAATGGGAAAAGTTTACTTTAAGAAAAAAATGCTTTTCAGAAATAATTTATTTCATTTCAGATTTTTCTACAATGTCTCAAAGAAAAGGTTTTCAACTTTCGAGACATCAGGTTATTAAGTTTATGATCACTCTTTAATTGAAAACATTACTGTTCAGAGACCAAGCTCAGGTCTACTGCATCAATGTCAGATCCCTGCCAGCAAACACAGGTGAAACAATCCAAATGCAGATGTGATCAAATTTAAAGGAGTTTTCACATCACAGAGGAGATGGGCTCATAAGTGTGATAAAATTGTCACAGTTCTGCTTGTCTGTAAGCTAACAGGGAAACAGTTAACTTGCCCAAGTAAAGGCATGGGAATGAGGACCTCTGGGTTCTATCTCCTACATGGCCATTGAATGGCTGTCTAATTTAAGGAAATTTGCTCTACCTATCTGTAACTTTTTGTTACGGATAAGTGAAGAAAAACAATATCTGAAGTCTTCAAAGGAAAGCTTAATAAGTGCTCTTAAGCCTATGTTCTTCCTAACTGTTCCTTCTGAAGTTGGAAAAATTAACTCCTAAAGTGATATGCAGTCTTGGAAAGCTTGGAAACCATGTTCTTTATTAAATGGAGACACAGAAAACTACAGTATAATGACATTTGGGTTTTATGTCACAGAGTACATACAATGATATTAAAGCAGTGTGATTCAGCTTTAGCACACATTTATGGAACATCATCACAGAATATAACAAATAATTGTGGGATTCATCTCACCTAACGTATGCCATCCACCGATCATCTAAGTTTCCAACAATCAATAGGCACATCCAGGAGGTAATCTGCCCTATCCTACAGCAAAGAGCATGAACATCCCTGCAGCAAGGGACACACTCTGAAAGTACTCTGTAGTCTCCTTCCACTATCTATCAAGGGACCCCATAGAGTTCAGTCTAAATGCCTCTCTTTGAGGTGGATAAAGGCCAGGGAGATTAATCCCATCCTCAGAGTGAGAACTTTATGTGCTATTATTTAATCATTGTCTCTCACTCTTTTGACTTCAAAATAGTTACTTTATATGCATATGTGTCTGATAATGGATATGCATATTGCAGTTTGCCAGATAAGTTTTTTCTCTAAAAGAAAGCAGGGGCTACTTTTTTGCTCTGCCTCAATTTCTCATTCTTTTCTTTCATGTGCGATACAACAAAAAGGAATCTTGATGCCCTTTACCCATCTTCCAAATCATAGTTTCCCATTTCCTCACAGTACTATGGTATTTCAAGTCAAAAAGACAAAGATTTCTGAAAACAGCATGGTTTTTGATTTTCCCAAACAACGTGGAATGACAGGGATGTTAACTCAAGTTGTTAGGACACTGTAAAAACTGCATGAAAAGGACTTACAGCTTTGGAGTAACACACTAAAAAAACCAAGCAAATCTAAGAAATTGCCTGACCTCTAGTTTTCAAGCCTGGAAAAAGTACTAGTCCAAAGTAGAGCCCTGAAAAAAGTACTAATCAAAAAAACCTTGTTTACTTAAACACTATAAAACAATTGAGCAGAAAGTAATAGTAGATATCAGAATAGCCATACCTGTTAATGGTTTCTCTGTAGGTGAAGAGAAAGAGCTTTGATTAACAAAGCACAGAGGCATGACTGAAGAATTCTCAAATGGTGAAATGCTGCTTTCAATATGATATCTGTTTGAATCAAAATACAGCATTTACAAATTAAGAAGAAATATATTAGAACCACCTCATAAATCTCTCCTTCAGTAATGAAGCTATTTAGAAGGGGATTACGTAGGTACAGCAAAAAGTCAACTGAGCCTTAGTAACAAAGTGAGGTAGGACCAAAAGAACTATAGGAAGGAATGAAGCCAGTGTTTTATCCAGACTGGTATCTTGTCTCTAACATAACCTTGTAACAGATGCTTCAGGAGAAGATGATGAAACACCCTAAAGAAGACCCCATATTATCTTCTCTCCTATTTTTTCACGCACTTTAATCCAATTTACACCCTGAGCAGAGGGTGCCACCAAGCCTGTCAGAGACATACCACATTGGGCATAACAAGATTAAAATCCCAAAGCATCTTCTTTCCTCGAAAAGCATCTCACTGATTAAGATGCTGACAAGCCTAAATGCTTATTTTGTTAACCCAAGCAAAAATAATGAAAAAGTGGATAAAGAATCATATCTAAAGGCATTGTCAGAACAATGATCAGATACAATTTCTAATCCAAGCTCCAAACCAAAGACATCTGAAAAATCATCTTGTATTGCGCATTCAAGCAGCTAAGAGCTAACTGTATAATGCAACAGTAGCATATAGGCCACTGTTTCTTCAGAGAGTCCATGTGAGAGGTAGCATGGAGAGGAAGGGGTAGAGGACAGGGAAAGAGAGGGCTTACTGACTTTTGAAGTCCTCTCAGAAACAAAATGAAAGAAGCCTCTCTAAAATTATCATTCCATACCCAATGCTTTTCTCAATAAGCAATCTGACTTCAGCAGGAGTTCTCGATTAAGGCAGGTAAAGAGTCACAGAAGCTATTGTGAGTTAAGCAAAACACTCACCGTCCCATTAGGAAATGTGGAAGTGATATCAAAAGACAGCCAAATGACAGAATTGTACAGCCCAAAGCAATTATTCTTGGTCTGTGAAGCTTTGCTCCAAAGTAACTCACAAATGCTATCAGCAGCAAGTTGCCTGCAAAAAGAATGTTTCATATTTACAAACTAAGGCATCCTTATATCTTTTAAGGTCCAACACAATTTTGAGTATACCTTGTTAGCTCAACATCTGTTACTTCTCTGGTCTTGTGAGTACTTTAGCTATACAGGGAACCGGCTAAAGGTGCAATGATTCTTTCCTGTTTGTACTGTCTGTTTTTCTGTAAGAGTTACACTAGTCAGGAATTAACATAGGAACAGAAGCTAAAATAGAACAGATATCATGGTGAAAGAGGAGATTTTTGACTGCACCTATATACAGAAGAAATTTCACACTACTTTACATGCAGACTAGACAGAATAATACCTCTTTTAGGAAATTATTCTCCTGGGATACTCTATTTTGCAACATGTGGGAAAATAGAGAAGTATATATCCAAGTGTTTCGGTATTGAAAAGAATAAAAGTGAGATGGCATACAGAGAAAAGAGGAATAATAAATCAATATTAATTTCAAAAATCATTTAAGAGGATTTTTTAAAAAAGATTTTTGTCCTTAGTGCCATTTAAAAGTACAAATGGGCTTAAAAACTTGAATCTGTTCTCCTCTACTTTCACTTCAAAATCAGCTGATTTGCTATACTCCTCATTTATTGCTGATGCAGCTAAGAATCAAACCTCATGTTATGAATCAGGTCCCATAACAATAACAATTGTTAGTACACTTACTAATTTTGTCGTATTTTTGTCAAAAGAACAAAACTGTGTCTCTGACTGGTGAGCATCATGCTTTGAATGAAGTTTACATCTTTTCTTGTATATAATTGCTAGAC